>NC_143518.1:26329337-26660170 GCF_031878675.1 Megascapheus bottae
ACAATCTGGAAGAGATGACAATGTGTGACTTCTGACCCTGGGTTAAAGAAGCCTATGCTTTATTTTCCTTCTATCCTTGATTGCTTGATTTGGCACTACTCTAACAGAACACTGGGCATTATATTGATTTTATTCATTGAGGGCAGAAGAGAAGCCATCTCATTTTACTTTCAGAAGCACTGACTATAAAGTGTAGAAACATGAATGCCTTTAGCATTCCTGTACTCACTGATTAGCACAATCTAGGTCCATTTGGACAGTGAGGCAGTTTCTCCACAGTTACAAAGATTAAAGCTTGACTAAGAATATTTGGGGAAATCCCCAAATTAAGAAAATCCCTTTGTGACAAGTAAGTACCCCAGAGACCTTTGAGACTCTACTAAAAGCTGATAAAGTACAAGCTCACCAGGATTTTTCTTGTCTTCTCAGAATGACTTAGGATTTCTGATTCTGAGGATTACAGTTCAAAGCCAGCCTAGGCAGAAAAGTCCTGTGACACTTTTATTTTCGATTAGCCACTCAAAAACCAGAAGGGGAACTGTAGCTCAAGTGGTAGAGCACTAGCCCTGAGCACAAAGAGGCTCAGGGACAGCACTTGGGCCTGAGTTCAATGTCTGTAACCAACCAAAAAAATACTGAAAATGTTAATTTATTCAAGTACAGTAGTTACAGTCCCTCTTTCTTCTGATTCAGATCAGAACATATGTCTGATTCATACCTTTGCCTCATATTAATGTAGTCCACTCTGTTTAGTACATGATATATCTCTGTCCACCCTTTCACTTTCAGCCAACACATGTTTGAGATTCCTTGTAGATAACCTCTCTCTTTTTACCAGATTTCTCTGGAACTGTGATTCCACATGTGGTCCCACATTCTCAGCCTCCCCCATAACTGAGCTGGCATTTTTGAGCCATTGCATCCCGAGATTGTTGAGATGTGGTCTTATGAGCTTTTTATTTTCTCTCAATTTCTTTTTTTTTCGTCTTGAAACTAATTGTTACTGAATATAGTAGCTCTCAGACAGACTTGTGATTATAGTCAAGTCATAGAATATATTTTGGAGAACATTTGAGCCTTACTGAAATCAGCAACAAATTATGACAAGTTTCGGTACCTTTCTCTCTTTTAGAAATATAATTCAGGAGTGAGATGATGGTAACAGATGAGTATAAGCATGTTTTATTTTATTTAAAATGCCCAGGAGTGGGATTGCTGTGTCATAGGGAAGCTCTATGATTAATCTTTGGAGTAACCTCCATACTGCTTTCCAGAATGGTTGACACTGCCAATAATTTTTTTCATATATTTTTATTGTAATTAATAGAAGGGTTACATTATATTCCCCAGATAGAAGGTGCATTACTTCAGAAACATTGATACCCTTTCTCATGTCTTGGTCCCCATTTCATCCCCCCACCCTCGCCCCTCATTGCCAATAAATTTTTTAAAAATGTTCAAAAAGATAAAATAAAACAAGTAAGAATAATACAAGAAGTCTGCATGGCAAAGGACATAGCTAGCAAGTTAAATAGAAAGCCCATAGAGTGGGAGAAAATCTTCACTAGCCATACAACAAAAAGGGCCTCATATCTAAAATATACCTACAGCTCAAAAAATTGAATCTCTGAAAAAGAAATCCTCAAAGAAACAACCACCCCATTAGGGTGGGCTAAAGACTTAGAGAGCTATTTCTCTGAAGAAGAAGTAAGAATGGCTATAGACACATGAAGAAATGCTCGACATCTCTGGACATAAAAGAAATGCAAATCAAAACGACTTTGAGATTTCACCTCACTCCAGTTAGAATGGCCATGATCAAGAAACCTAATAACAACAGATGCTGGAGGGGATGTGGCCAGGAGGGATCACTACTACACTGTTGGTGGGAGTGCAAACTCATTCAACCACTATGGAAAGAAGTATGGTGGTTCCTCAAAAGACTAAACATAGAGCTCCCCTATGACCCAGCTATCCCACTACTTGGCATTTACCCAATTGTCCAGAAACAAGGACATACGAAAGCTATGAGCTCAAAGATGTTCATTGCAGCATTGCTGTGGGGAGCTGCGAGGGCCGCGCCTTAAAGATGGCACCGGTTTCCGCCTTCCGCCATCCCGACGGCGAGTGCTCTCTGTGAAAAACAACTCCTTATATGGCTAAGTTTTGGCTTCTGGCTTGCTTCCGCGTAGTTGGCCCTATCGGCATCTCCCACGTGGCTTTTCAGGATTGGCCAGGCGGAGGTCTTATAAGACCGGAGATAGTCCCGGGAGGAGGAGAAGAAAAAGGAAGAAGGAGAAAAGAAGAAGCTTGTTAAGGGTTCTTGAATAAACCACTTGGAGAAGAATCCTGTGTCGCGTCTTCCTTGCTGGTCGAGGCGGAAGCGACAAGTGGTGGCCCATACGGGGAGCCATTCTACGGAGGATTCAGAACTCCTTGTGGTCAGGGCAGTGCACCGGAAAGTTCCCAGGTAAATGGGAATCCGCGATCAAAGTGGGCATAGTTCGGGGCTCTACTCTGTAGATAAGAGAGAGAGCGGCAACCCGGGGAGAAACAAAGATAAAAGAAGAGTGAAAGCGTAACAAAGTGAAAAAATTTTCTTAACTGAACATGGGCGCCACGACGTCACATCCAATTTTTCTGGCCCTCGATGAACTATTGCATTCTAAGGGGCTGAAACTAAGAAAGGGTACACTGCAAGGATTTCTTAATGAGTGTGAAACTGTGGCTCCCTGGTTTATTGTATCAGGGAACCTTACAGTAGCTTCTTGGGATAAATTAGGGAAGGATTTGGACTTTGCTTATGAGCAAGGCACGTTAAAAGCTGGAGTTAGAACCATTTGGAAAATGATTAGGGGGTGTCTAGGGAAACCTGAAGGAAAAATATAGGCTGAAATTGCTCACAGGGAAAGAGAAAAAAGACAAAGGGAAAGACACAGGGAGAAAGAGAAAGAAAACTCCTCAAAGACTAAACCAGTGAATGTGTGAATGTGTGTGAAAGAGATTTTAATCATTCCCAGATCACCTCCGAAGCGCGGGTCACTTCGGGAGGAACCTCGCGGAAGGCGAGGCAATGTCCCAGGAAGGGAGGAACCTCGCAGGAGTCTCTGGCCAGAGCAGTAGGGCGAGGCCTATTTTCTATTTTTGAAGAGATTTTAGAATAGAACCAAGTGGGTTCAGACTGAAACGACCGCAAATGTGTGTATGAAAGGTAACTGTGAATGTGTGTATGAAAGGGAACGAATGTGTGTAAAGAGATTTTAGAATAGAACCAAATGGGTTCAGACTGGAACAACCGCGAATGTGTGTGTGAATGGTAAATCTAAGTCTATACGGGAGTAAACAGTTTAAGAACAGGTGTAAATCTAAATCTAGGTCTATACGGGAGTAAACAGTTTAAGAACAGGTGAAAAGCGCAGACTTGAGAAAGAGAATTAAGTGGTAGTGATCTAGAAAGCCTGTGCTCGGGTTCAGAATAGTTGAAAACAGGCTAAAGCTTTTTTAAAGTCCCTGACAAAAATATAGAGACGACGCCCCTGAGTCAGCTTGAAGAAGTTACAGAAAATGGATCTTCGCCCATAACCCCCTTAAAATGAAGGGACCAGAGTCATTTTTGGACAGTAGTTTAAAACAAAAAGGGAGGGACTGGAAGACTCCTAACTCTTCCATTGCCCTGCTATTCCCTATGGCTTGTGTGAATGTTGTTTTCTAAGTTAATGTTGGAATGTTTCCCTATTTTCTCTGTTGTAGTCAGAGCCACTCAGTATACTAGTGCCTGGACAGGCGGAGGAGAATGCTTTCTCGCTCATCAGTAAAAAAAGACTTTGGTGTTTTCCTGCCCTTACTGCTGCGAGTATTGTCCTTGCCACTGTGGTTCCTACAGAGAATGCTTTGAATGTGAGGACTGGAATTGTTATGTGCACAAATGACAATATTCTAACTTTGGGTTATTGTTATCTTGATCAGTTTTGGGATTGATCAGTTTGGATTTATTTTTATGTGCTATAATTGTGTAACAAATGTGGTGTATAATAACTTTACATATGCTGCAAATTTATCTAAACAATTATCAAGTTATCTTTTAGGAAATTGGGCTGGAGAATTTGATGTATTAATGATGCAGTTGCGGACTGCCATTACGAGTGTGAATTCTACCCGGGTTGATGAAGCTCTGCTGCAGGACGTTTCTTCCTGGATCCTGTCGGCAGTGGGGCACCTGAAAGAGTGGGCGGGAATGGGATCATTAATGGGATTTCTGGCCATAGTTATCCTGTTATGCCTGTGACGTATTTGCTGCATGAGGAGCCTCCAGCATCGGAACATGGCTATGTTGGTCCAAGCTTTTACTGCCATAGAAGCAGGACAGTCCCCCTATGTGTGGCTTGCCACACTTAAAGAGTAAGCGCAGGATGCGAGGCAAGCGCACTGCACTTGGGAATCGCTTCCCGGCGTGAGCCCCAAGAAGAGCATGTCAGGGTGCATGTGGGTTGATGCCCAAAATCCCACCTCTGTAAAAAGGCATCGGACAGGTCTGGTAGTCCTTGGGAAAGGTACCGCCCAGGTGAAGACCAGTGCACGGTCCTGAACAACAATTTTTAGCAGAGCCCTGACCTCTACTCTTGCCTGCTGCTTAATAAATAAAAAAGGGGGAGCTGTGGGGAGCTGCGAGGGCCGCGCCTTAAAGATGGCGCCGGTTTCCGCCTTCCGCCATCCCGACAGCAAGTGCTCTCTGTGAAAAACAACTCCTTATATGGCTAAGTTTTGGCTTCTGGCTTGCTTCCGCGTAGTTGGCCCTATCGACATCTCCCACGTGGCTTTTCAGGATTGGCCAGGCAGAGGTCTTATAAGACCGGGGATAGTCCCGGGAGGAGGAGAAGAAAAAGGAAGAAGGAGAAAAGAAGAAGCTTGTTAAGGGTTCCTGAATAAACCACTTGGAGAAGAATCCTGTGTCGCGTCTTCCTTGCTGGTCGAGGCGGAAGCGACAGCTTACCATAGCTAAAATCTGGAACCAACTCAGATGCCCCTCAGTTGATGATTGGATCAACAAGATGTGGTACTGATACACAGTGGAATTCTATGCTGGCATCAGAAAGAATGACATCACCCCATTTGTAAGGAAATGGAAACACTTGGAAAGAAATCATCTTAAGTGAAGTAAGCCTGACTCAAGGGAGCATAGACTTTATTGTTTCCCTCATTGGTAATAATTATTACATGTCTAGCTCAAAAGCTATGTACAAAAGGTCATACAGGATGACTATGTAAAATGAACTCTAGGATATGGAAACAAGAGGTTTATCTTTGTGATTGTTGTTCTTAATATACTATGTGCAGTTATTTCTTTTCTCCTTTTTTGCTCCTTATGGTTAATTTCATGTGGTTAATGTATCTGACTTTGTTACCTGGTATATTGTATAGATGTTTGTTTATTTGAAATAGGGACAGAAGGGGGAAAATAATAGGATTGGGAGGGGCTGGTAGGGGAGGAAAGGGGGACAAAAACACGAGAAGGGGTATCAATGTTCAAGAAGTAATGCACCTACTACCTGATGAATGTAACTGTAACCCTCTATATATTATCCCGACAATAAAATACAGCAATAAAAGAATAATGAAAGCAGGTAAATAAAATTAGACTAGTTTTAGCAATGAATACTTACTATTCACTATTATCAGGGAGGAATTTTACATAAATAGCCTCTACTAAATATACAGCTCTCAGATTTTAGAAAAAAATGAATTTAAATGTAAGATTAACTTTTTATAAAACATTAAGTATGTGGCAGCAAAGTGTTTGTTAACTTTGCGCATGCCTATGGATTGTCCTGAGTGGACTCAGGGCCTGCCCCATGTAGCTCTGGCTTGTGTAGAGAATTATTTGCCATCTTTTTCCTAGGCCCTAGTTGGCAAGGGCCAGGTAATGGTACTTAGTCATTGAAGTAAGGTAGGAGTGATTACTGAATGGAGTTTAGAGCCAAAGAAACAGCAAAATAATCTGACTCTCATAGACCGATGGCATTGGCAATTGATCATGGTGTTTCTAGAAATGAAGTTCATGGGATTCTACTACATTCTTATTTGATGTGTGTAAGTAGGAAATTTCTAGAACAAATGAACCCAAGTTCAACCTGAATCAAAAAAACAGGGAATCATGACCTCCTAGTTAACTCCCAGATTTGAATGGAGGAAAGTCTGGTGAAAATTTGTGCTGTTTCTTTCCCCAGATCAGCCTCAAAGAGCCCTATAAATTTTTCCCCAAATAACCTTGCATTAAGAAGAAGGCGAGGGCCAGGAGTTTGGCCTAGTGGTAGAATGTTTGCCTAGCATGCACAAAGACCTGGTTTGATTCCTCAATTCCACATACATAGAAAAAAGCCGGAAGTGCCTCATGACCTCCCTGTCCCCCCCAAAGAAGCAAGAGGCTTGTATTATGTAGTTTTTTTGGTCTTTTTCCCCTTTTCATTTCTCTTACTTTTCTGTACCTTGTGTCTTGTATATAAGATTATTCAATATGTGGAAGGGAAAAGGAATCACAGAACCGGCAAGGATGAACTAATGCAACATTGATACTCACTTGGCAGTATGTTTGAGATGAACCTTACAGCTTGTGGGGGTAGTAGGGAGGGGTAAGTGCAAGAAAACGAGAGATGGGGTAACAGTGTTGAAAACCAAATGTATTCATTACCTTATTTATGTAACTGTAACCTCCTTGATCATCACCTTTTCAATGAGAAAATTTCCCATTTTTCTATGTTAATGAATTCTTGTGAGGGATTAGTAATGTGTGGGGGTCAAGATACCTTTTAAGATGAGGGATTACTAGTGCACTACCTGCAACTGGTATAGAGCTCCAATGTCAATGGGCTTTCTTTGTGTCTTGGAGGTAACCTATTCCTCATTTAGGCATATTATTTCCATTCATTTACATATGGTCCCCTGAATTGCTAGTTTTGAGTGAGACTCAGAACAAATAAAGCTTTGTTATAATTTCAGGCTGTGGAAGAAAAACCATTGCACAGCTCAGCAAACCCAGTGGTGTTTGAGGTGCTACTGATAAGAGAGAGAGCCTGCGTACATCATTTGACCAACACTTACAAATAGGCTGTGGCCTAGGTCCTTAGAATTTGGGAGCAAAGCACAGATGTTTTCTGAAGATACTTGTCTTTTTTTAAAGAGGTACCTCTTGGCTTGCTACTGGATCTTTTTTTCATATAATTTTTATTGCAATTAATAGAAGAGTTACATTATATTCACCAGATAGAAGGTGTATTACTTCACAAACATTGATACCCTTTCTTATGTCTTGGTCCCCATTTCCCTCCCTCCACCCCCACCCTCATCTAGTTTTCCCCCTTCCCTATCCTATTTCAAATAAGCAAATACACATATATACAATATACCATATAACAAGGTAAAATGCTGTAATGATATGAGATAACCAAGGGACAGCAAAAGAGATGAGAGATAACATAGAACATTAAGGACAACAATCACTCATTATATGACTTGTTTCTATATCTTGGAGGTCCTTTCATTTAGCATCATACTATATGGCCTTATGTGTCTAGGTTTTGTTCTATTGTAAATCTCTGTTAGGAGAGCCCAAGATTTCTACTGATTAAGACAAATGAGGGAGACTATTGGGCCTATGATCCTTTGAGTCTGGATTACTTCATTTAATATGACTTTTTCCAAGTCTTTCCATTTCCTTACAAATGGGGTGATGTCATTCTTTCTGATAGCAGCATAGAATTCCATTGTGTATAAATACCACATCTTGTTGATCCACTCATCAACTGAGGGGCATCTGGGTTGGTTCATAACTTTGCTATGGTAAATAGTGCTGCAATGAACATTGTGCTAGTGGATTTATGATGTCCTTGTTTCTGGACCATTGAGTAAATGCCAAGGAGTGGAATTGCTGGGTCATAGGGGAGATCTATGTTTAGTCTTTTGAGGAACCACCATACTGCTTTCCATAGTGGTTGAATGAGTTTACATTCCCACCACCAGTGTAGTAGTGATCCCTTCTGGCCACATCCCTGCCAGCATCTGTTGTTATTAGATTTCTTGACCAAGGCCATTCTAACTGGAGTGAGGTGGAATCTCAGATTTTGATTTGAATTTCTTTTATGACCAGAGATGTCGAGCATTTCTTCATGTGTCTATAGGCCATTCTTATTTGTTCTTCAGAGAAGACTCTCTTTAAGTCTTTGTCCCATCTTTTAAAGGGATGGTTGTTTCTTTGGAGATTAGTTTTGGAGTGATTCAATTTTTTTAGCTGTTGATATATTTTAGATATGAGGCCTTTGTCTGTTGTATGGTTGCTATTGGATCTTAGTAGAAATTAAATGGTTTACTATGAGCTACTTTGAAACCATGCAACCTGACTCTCCCATCTTGAACTGGGTGTTAACTGACTCACCAAATCATAAAGTTGGGCAAAAGTGAAGCTCAAATGTTCCTAGTGTCAACTTCTGTGGCTTTTCCTTCCAATTTTGTACCATAGCCTCATGATAAGCTGAATATAATGTATCTTGATCAAGGTCATCCCCTTTCAACATTCTCACCCATCTCTCCAGTCCCCACCCTGCCTTAACTTTGTAGGATAGACACTAGATTTCCTTCTCCTCTTGAAAGGGTAGGGTGAATGGAATTTTTCTGAGCAATGGAAGATTGACTTTGTTAGTTTTAACAGGCTGACTCATGATATAGCATTTGGCAGTAGAGAGGAGTGAAATGACACAGGATATGAGAGAGATGGCCATGTGATTTGAGGGTTTGGGCTTTGAGCCATAGTGCTATCAGCCTGACCTCTGGAAGGCAGTGCTGGAAACTGAGTTCAACCATACAAGGTAACAATTACTTGTGTAAAGAACTCACAATCAAACCGTGGGTGAGCTCCTCTGGGGAGCTGTCTGGGGACTGCCAAATGTGGGAGGAAGAGAATGCTTCCTGACTTACTGGAGTAGAGGACAACACAAACTTCAAGTTTGGAACTCTTCTCCATCTTTTTCTGCTTCTCCCTTTTGGTGTTTCTGATTTATATCCTTATTATGATGTAATAAAACTGGAATAAGAGATGTGTTCTTCTGAGTTCTGTAGGTTGTTCTAGAAAAATATTAAATCTGAAGGGGTCATGGATACCCTCAAATCTTTAGCCAGTTGATCAGAAGGGAGGAATGGCTTGGGAATCCCTGTGCTTGCAACTAGTGTCTGAGATAAAAAAAAGTCTTGCCAAGGATTGTGCCCTGAATTTGTGAAGTTTAGTCTAACTGCAATGCCTGTTCTTCAGTTAATTCTGTTAAAGCGTATGAATAAACCGTTCTGCTTCATTTCTTTCTGTGCAGATGCTGTATATCTAAAGCCACAGAGATGCTAAGAATGTGATTCAAAAAGGAATGAATAGATTAACCTTGGAATCCCTACCATACTGTGCTTTGTGGAATTACTTTTGTGGAAATTAACATGAAAACACGGGCGCAAAGGAATTATTTGAAATAGACTAGGATAACCCTTGAGAGACAGAGGTTCTTTCTAAAGGTTTTTTTGGTGTGTGTGTGTGTGGTGAGGGTACTTATACTAGAGCTTGAACTCAAGACCTGGGCCACTATCTTTTAAAATTTTTTTTTATTTTTGGGGTAATGTATAGAGGGGTTATGGTTACATTCACAGGTAGCAGGTGCATTACTTCTCACACATTGATACCCCTTCTCATGTTTTTGTTCCCATTTCCCTCCCTCCTCCCAATCACCTTGTTTTCACCCATTCTCTTTCCTATTTCAAACAAACAAATAAATGTAAATATAATATACGAGGTAACAAAGAAACAGTAACAATATGAGATTAATCAAAGGGCAAAAAAAGAAAAGAGAAATAACAGTACATTAAGAACAACAATCACAGAAGATAAAGCTCTTATTTCCATATCCTAGAGATCCTTTCATTTAGTTTCATTATATAATATGACTTTATGTATTTAGGTTTTGAGCTATTGTAATCCTCTGCTAGGAAAGTCCTGGGTGTGTACTAATTATTACAAATGAGGGAAATCCTTGAGCCTATGTTCCTTTGAGTCCTTTGAGTTCAATTAATATGATGTTTTCCAAGTCTTTCCATTTCCTTACAAATGGGGCGATGTCATTCTTTCTGATGGCAGCATGGAACTCCATTGAGTATAAATACCACATCTTCTTGATCCAATCATCTGGACTGGTTCCAGAGAAGCATCTGGGTTGGTTCCAGATCTTCACAATGGTAAATAGTGCTGCAATGAACATCATTGTGCTAGTGGCTTTAGTGTATCCTTGTGTATGGCATTTGGCCAAATGCCCAGGAGTGGAATTGCTGAGTCATAGGGGAGCTCTATACTGCTTTCCATAGTGGTTGATCGAGTTTACACTCCATTAACAGTGTAGTAGTGATCCCTCCTGGCCACATCCCCTCCAGCATCTGTTGTTATTAGATTTCTTGATCATGGCCATTCTAACTGGAGTGGGGTGGAATCTTGAAGTTGTTTTGATTTGATTTGGCCAGAGATATAGAGCATCTCTTCATGTGTCTATATGCCATTTTTATTTCCTCTCTAGAGAAATCTCTTTTTAAGTCTTTGTCCCATCTTTTAAAGGGATGGTTGTTTCTTTGAAGATTTGTTTTGGAGACATTCTATTTTTTTAGCTGTAGATACATTTTCGACATGAGGCCTTTGTCTGGTGTATAACTAGTGAAGATCTTCTCCCACTCTGTGTGCTTTCTATTTAACTTGCTAGCTATGTCCTTTGCCATACAGAAGCTCTACAGTTTAATGCTGTCCTCCTATCAAATGAATCTAATGTGTTGAAGCCCCTAATAACCATATGTGGCTTTGTAATTATTTTGTTCTAGTCTGAGACTTGGACTTAGTGTCTGAACATTTGCCCTGAGCTTTTTTGCTCAGGGTTCGCCTTCCACTTGAGCCACAATTCTACTTCCAGCTTTTTGCTGATTAACTAGAGAGAAGAGACTCACCTGCCCAGGCTGGCTTCAAATGCTAACCCTTGGATCTCAGCCTCCTGAGCAGGATTACAAGTGCTAGCCGTGGGCACCTGGAAAAGGACTCAATATTTTGAGAGAGGGATTCTAGGAGATTAAGTTTATAAGAAGGCAGGACCATGGGGTCTTCATGATGGGACTAGTGCCATCCCAATAGACATCACAGTTTCTCATAGTTACACGAAAACAAAGCAAGTACAAGGTCATGAGTTCAGATCCCAGTACCAACTCCCACACACTCACATACCCACATATGGTAAAAGATAGAGAGAAATCATAGAATACAAAAGCAAGTAACTCCCATGCCTGGAAATCATGTGTATATAAGACACAGTTCTATGTTTAACTTCTACTTCATAGCAACTATCAGTATAATCATCATATTAAAGATGGTAATGCTGTAAATCTGATGCAAGATGATTAAGTTATAAATTGCACTGAAAATTCATTTAAACTTTATTAACGTGCTAAAATGATCCAAGCTAAATTAGTTTAAAATTTTGCATGGAATGAAGTCAATAAGAATTACCAATCAAGCCAACTAAAATAAAAACTCATCTAAGTTAAGAGATACTGTAAGGTCAGGTGCTTAGCTGTGTTGATGGACATGAAATGGCCAAATATGGACATACTGATTATCAGCTTTTAAGTGTTCACAACATAAGGAAGTATGCTCAGTACTAAACTCATGAGAAATAAATGAGTATTGGATGATTTAAGAGTTTCAGAATCTTGGTATGATCCTGAGTTATCATCACGTGCTTTGTGGGAACCACCGTCATCCAACATTCATTGAGTGCCTGGTGCTCTCTTAGTCCTCACAAAATCTGTGAAGCAGATGCCACTATAATCTCCATTTTGCTAAGGATTTGAAAAGTTGATTCAAGGGGTTTCTATGAAGTGGTTTTGTCATTGGTAAGGCCGGTAGTTGTGGGATCCAGGTGTATAGGCTTGATCTCTGGGGAGGTGAGGCGTTGTGAAATGAGTGGGTAGACTCTGGCTGTTTCCTGGCAGTTAAGAGTGCTCTGCCCTAGTCATCCTACTGCCTTTAAAATCCAGCTGATCTTTGCTCTTTCCTGGGTCCACCCACCTTGTGGTATGAGACATGTAGTATGGGACATGAGTGACATCACAGAGAACGCGATGGGCAAACAACCAGAACATCAAGAGTACAACTCTTTCCTGTGCAGAGACCTCACATTCTGATAATGTGAGGGAGGCCCTTAGAGATGAACAAAAGATTTCTCTTGATCAGAACTATGTTTCTGACCTTTTTTTCTCCTTTGTTATCCTCTTATCTTTTAATTTACACTGTTGTCAAGGTGCTCCTTCTAAAAAAATGATTACATAATGCTTTAAAGCCCTCCAGTACCTTGCTATTTGCATAAGCTTTAACTTGTCACAAGTCACTCTGTGATTGCCTCACATCTACTACCTCCCTTCTCTCATCTCTGTCACTGACTGGAACAAGAAGGAAGATAGGTGGCAAAGTTGTATTATTTTTGCACAAACATTATCTAAGTAGCAATTAATGTCTGAGAGAGAAAAAAAAGGCTTTTCCATCCAGTACTTCAATATGGGTGTTAATATATGGATTAAGAAATTTTATTTAAGCCAACACTACTGCTAACAATTTCAGCAAATTTACATTTGGCACATCTTAGGAAGAGGTTGGTAGTTTGGAGTAAAGTGAACATTTGAATGAGGAGGAAAATAAGAATATTTCCAATAAAATATTCTAAAATTTATATTAAAATATAAAAATTATCAGCAAAAATGTTTTATTTCTATAAAACTATGGACAGGGATTTTAATCTTTCTTCTACTACAGAGTTTTAGAAACTTGAAGAATAACAAAATATTGCCTTTATTGCCTTTGTAGTTGTACAAGAAAAAGGTTTTCAACTCAACATGTCAGGTTTTTTAATGTTTAATAGCATGTTTTATTTCTACATGATATAGAGAAAACTCAGAGCACAGTTTATGCTCATATAGAGCCATATACTACTGGTGTTAATAATTACTTTGACAATTTCTAATTACTGTGCATCTGATAAATGCCCAAAGCCAGCAAGCACTTATTGAGCTTCCATTAGAGACAAGATGATGCTTTCGATTTTACTGTGATCTTCTTTTACCTTTGTCTTGCCCTTGTGACACCTAGCAAGAGTTATTACTGATGTCCAGGTTATGAGTTCAGTAAGTCACCATGTCTTGGCTCTCCTCGATTTACTTGATATCAGCCTCTTTCTGAAGCATCCTTACTAATGTCTTACTTGTGGTCTCCTGTGTAGCATCTAATCCTTCGATCTCTTCTTATAGTAAAGTTGTTGTTCCTTTCCAGTGGCATTGCCATGTGTCCTACCTACATTGCCCTGCCCTGTTCTGGGTGTCCTGTCTCTGTATTTCACTCAATGAACAATTTAGAGTTTTCAGTTGGCAGCTGATCTACTAGTGGAGGCCATGATGCTGTTTCTTGCACTGCCAATAGTTCAAACAGCTCAGAGTTCCCTCCTTCTGATAGTTAGATTTCTTCTCCTGTCTACCCTGAAAGTACGTGTCAGTGTCTGTGTCACCATTAGGAAGAGGCATGGCAGCCTCCTGGCTGCTTTTCCTCCTCCTCTGCTTGAGGCTCTTGGCCACACTCAGGCAGTAGCGAGGCATGTAAAAGTTGGACTCTCAGAAGAATGGGATTAAACTTTAAGGAAAAATAAGTTCTCGAGAATCAAAAATACCGTAAATAGAAAATTGCTTTCTTTCCCAATGTTGACAAAATATGCCCTTAATGGTCTCTAAAACCACCAAATAAAGAGAGGAATAATTACTTCATCTTGCCGAGGGCAATGATCTCTGAAATTGGATAAAATAAAACAGACAGATCAGCTGGTCTAACCACCATCATCCTGCTGGAAATTCACAGGAAAATACCTTCAGAGGGAGATGGAATTCTCCTAATACCGGAATCCAACTCTCTAATTTCAGGTGTACATACACTGAAGTTCATGGACTAATATTAATAATGCCATGGCTTTAATAGAAAATTTAACCTGCATATATCTGTAAAAATAGCTCATTGAACTATTAACTACTGCTTAACTAGGAGAAACTAGGAATTTCTTTTAACAGGAATAGATGAAAATAATTTAAAATTTTACTTTTCTGATAAATTTCACTCTAATGACTGCAAAAAAGGTTTTCAATTCAACATGTCAGTTTTTGAGTGGAATACAACTTGATCAATGTCACCCTTTCATTGTTCTTCTGCATCTCTCTCAAGCCCATCCAACCTTAAATTACCTGGTTCCATTTTCACATATGTACATTGAATATTATGACTGTATTCTCCTACCTTTTCCCTTTTTTTAAAAAAATATTTTTTATTGTAATTAATAAAAAGGTTACATGATATTTGCCAGATAGAAGGTGCATTAATTCATATACATTGATACTCTTTCACATGTCTTGGTCCCCATTACCCTACCCCCAACCCCCATCTTGGTTTTCCCCCCTTCCCTATCCAATTTCAAATAACCAAATACAAATATATCCAATATATCAGATAACAAAGTGAGATACTGTAACAATATGAGATAACCAAGGGACAGCAAAAGAGATGAGAGATAACATAGTACATTAATGACAACAATCATTCATTATATGGCTTTTGTTTCAATATCCTGGAGGTCCTTTCAATTAGCTTCACACTATATGGCCTTATGTATCAAGGTTTTGCTCTATTGCAAATCTCTGTTAGTAGAGCCCAAGGTTTCTACTGGTTATGACAAATGAGGGAAGCCATTGAGCCTAAATTCCTTTGAGTCTGGCTTACTTCACTTAACATGATTTTTTCTAAGACTTTCCATTTCCTAACAAATGGGGCGATGTCATTCTTTCTGACAGCAGCATAGAATTCCATTGTGTACAAATACCACATCTTGTTGATCCATTCATCAACTGAGGGACATCTAGGTTGGTTCCATATCTTTGCTATGGTGAATAATACTGCAGTGAACATTGTTGTGCTAGTGGATTTAGTATGCCCTAATTTCTGGATGGTTGGGGTAAATGCCAAGTAATGGAATTGCTGGGTCATAGGGGAGCTCTGTGTTTAATCTTTTGAGGAACTGCCATACTGCTTTCCATAGTGGTTGAATGAGTTTGCACTCCCACCAACAGTGTAGTAGGGATCCCTCCTGGCCACATCCCCTCCAGCATCTGTTGTTATTAGCTTTCCTGATCCTGGCCATTCTAACTGGAGTGAGGTGGAATCTT
The DNA here is from genome assembly GCF_031878675.1 of Megascapheus bottae. Taxonomy (NCBI): domain Eukaryota; kingdom Metazoa; phylum Chordata; class Mammalia; order Rodentia; family Geomyidae; genus Megascapheus; species Megascapheus bottae. The sequence continues at coordinate 26,344,641 of NC_143518.1, forward strand.
AGCGTTGTTTTGATTTGCATTTCTTTTATGACCAGAGATGTTGAGCATTTCTTCATGTGTCTATAGGACATTTTTGTTTCTTCTTCAAAGGAGACTCTCTTTAATAAGTCTTTGGCCCATTTTTTTTAATGGGATGGTTGTTACTTTGGAGATTAGTTTTGGAGTGATTCAATGTTTTGAGCTGTTGATATATTTTAGATATGAGGCCTTTGTCTGCTGTATGGTTGGTGAAGATCTTCTCCCACTCTGTAGACTTCCTAATTAATTTACTAGCTATGTCCTTTGCCATACAAAAGCTCTGCAGTTTAATGCAGTCCCACTTATCCAGTCTTTCTCTGATTTGTTGTGATTCTTGGTCCTTATTAAGAAAGTTTCGACCTGTGCCAAGGAGGCCTAGTGTATCTCCTATGCCTTCTTGTAAAGTTTTCAGTGTATCAGCTTTTACCTCCAGGTCTTTGATCCATTTGGAGTTAATTGTAGTGCAGGGTGACAAAGAAGGATCCAACTTTAGTTTTCTGCAGGTGCTTAACCAGTTCTGCCAGCACCACTTGTTGAAGAGGCTATCTTTCTTCCATTCTATTTTTTTGGCTCCCTTGTCAAAGATTAGGTGGCCATAGGTCTCTGGTTTAATATCTGGGTCCTCAGTTCTATTCCATTGGTCTTCAGGCCTGTTCTTGTGCCAGTACCAAGCTGTTTCGATGATTATAGCTCTGTAATAGAGTCTAAAGTTTGGTATTGAAATTCCTCCTGCACTGTTCTTTCTGCTAAGAAGTGTTTTTATTATTCCATATGAAATTTTGGATTGCCTCTTCTATATCTTTGAAGAATGACATTGGGATATTGATGGGTATTGCATTGAATTTATAGATAGCCCTTGGCAAGATTGTCATTTTCACCATGTTGATTCTTCCAATCCAGGAGCATTGGAGGTTTTTCCATTTCCTTAGTTCTGCTTTAATTTCCTTTTTCAGGGTTTTAAAGTTTTCATAAAAAATGTCCTTTGCATTCTTAGTTAAGATAATTCCTAGGCCCTTTTTTTCTTTGAGGCTATTGCGAAAGGAGTTGCTTTCCTGATTGTTGCCTCATTCCTCTCACTGTTGGCATAGAGGAAGGCAGTTGATTTTTGAGGGTTAATTTTATAGCCTGTTACCCTTCCAAAGTTTTGAATCAGCTCAAGGAGCTGTCTCCTACCTTTTCTTTTCTTTCTTTTTTTTTTGTGAGTCATGTGTTTGCCTAGCATGTGTGAAGCCCTGGGTTATATTGCTCAGCACCATATACACAGAAAAAGCTGAAAGTGTTGCTGTGGCTCAAGTGCTAGAGTGGTAGCCTTGAGCAAAAGAAATTCTAGGAGAATATCCAGACCCTGAGTTCAAGCCCCAGGATTGGCAAAAAAGAAAGAAAGAAAATAAATAAGGTACAAAATCATATAAGAACATTTAAAAGAAGAGATGCATTTGATGTGCTATTTATTGCAAAACAGACACTTTGATATGAAATTCTGAAAAAAATCTGAAGTTACACAATGAGTATACAAGTAATATACATGCTCTACTTTTTGATATTGTAACATCATTTTTTTGAAAGTGCTCTTTTCTTTTCATGATATAAAGTTAATAAATTAAAAAAAACAAACAAAAAAAAGAAGAGATGCTTTGATCTGAGTTAGAGTGAAATCTTTTTATTTTGCCTACCCCATTCCTCTTCTCTTACATAGGCACTGAAGGTTGTAAAATTTAGCTATCACGTTATTGATGTAGTCTAATCCATTCTAGTAAGCATGTAAAATTTACGTCATGTGAGATGTATCTTAGTATACTGAAGGCTTTCTAAAGTAATATGGGAAAGTGAATATTCAATCATACAGGAACAGAAAGAAATATTACATTCTATAAGGATTTTGTAGACACATTCACAGTAATTTATAAGTATATCTACAATAGACACGTATTTTTCATAGTACATAATAGTTCATTATGTACACACAAAAGATCACCTGGGCACTTGTGTCATCTTGTCACTTACAGAAGACTTAACACTTATGTTTCTATGTTCATCTCTGGCCCAGAGCTCCTGTTTCACTAGGACTAGCTGTGGATGACACCCACATATACTCAGCCCTTTTCCTTCTGACCATGTCATATCAGACATGAGACTCATTCCCAAGACAAAATAAGTCATCTATTTTTATCTCCAATGTTTATGTGTAATTTTATTATTATAGCTTCTCAAATGACAAATAATTCTGCTAATTACATTGTCTCCATAGTTCACTGAAACTCTTAATTCCAATGTTTAGTCTCTGTTTCTAATATGTAAATATTTACCAGAAGACATGGCTTTTACAGGGCTGGTAAAAATAAATCATGCTACCCTGCTCCTTTCCTACAAGAAATCATATCAGGTCACTGACATATTGGAAGTTACAAATGGCTGCTTGGGGGTCTGGAAAACTCCCAATCACTTAATCAGACTCATTTTATTGAGCCCACTCTGAGGAGACAGAGACATGATTAAAATCGCACTGGAGTAGAAGGGGACAAAACAGAGGGATCACAATGCCGCCTCATGACAAAGTAGGAGAATAGTGGTGATAGGGATCTGGGAAGAGTGGGAAGTTCTTGAGATCCTCTAGAATGTGGGTGTCATAAGTGAGAAGAGAGAGAGACAGAGAGAGAGAGAGACAGAGAGAGAGAGAGAGAGAGAGAGAGAGAGAGAGAGAGGGGGAGAGAGAGAGGGGGAGAGAGAGAGAGAGAGGGAGGGAGGGAGGGAGAGAGAGAGAGACACGCTACCAGCGTGATGGCATAGTAGTGGTAAAAGGAAGATGACAGGAAAATAGTAATAATAAAAAGGGGCAGTCCTGATATAAAAAGGAAAGATGTTTGTTGAGAGGTAGCGTTGATTAGATTTGCTGAGCTGTGATTCAGGAGTGGTTAGGCGGCTAATTCTTTTCATTTTTCTGATTAGGAGTTGCTGTTAAGGGTTCAAAAGGCATACATACAGCAGAGACAAGAATGGTTGCTGTGTGCTTCTCTGCTTTTGCTTCCTGCATTTTGGAGTCTTCATTCTGCCTTTTCCTTCCTATGAAATAAATCGTTGCCAAATTAAAACAAAATTCAACCAGTTTATTTAATATGATAAATTGGGGGTGGATAGATGATAGTTAAGGGAAAGAAGGTGAAACTAAATTTCTTTGGTCCCTGAATTTATCTAGGCCTTTGTTCTCCAAAAGTCTCAAGAGAACAGAACCCTACAAACTATAGAGAGATTATCTCTACTGCCTTTCACTGTGATATATTTGCTCTCCCTATTGAGTATTCAAAGTTAATGCTATTAGTTTTGTGAACTAACTTGGGTTGGTAGGCTTCTGTTCTGTTTTGGAATGACTATAGGTATGGCTCCTAAGCAAATCTGGCATATTAGCTATTGGAAATAAAACAGTGATAAAAGTTGGGGGGCGGATAAGAACATCATACATCTTGAATGTCAAAAATTGATATTTGAGACCCCACTTAATTGTTCAGTGAATTTAAAATTATAGTTCCTATCTTAGAGATAAGGTCAAGGGAAGCTCAAAATATTCTTAGTGAAAAACAGTGCCATACACAGGTGGCAGATTTGAAATTTACATTGGATGCTCACTGTTTTGTCTTATACCTCCATGGGTTTATCCAGATCATCTTGCACCCTTCTTGAATTTTCAAGTTAGAAGACTGAAGTCCTCAGAGAGGAATTGCTTTGTGTTGTTCTGTATCCGCAGGTAATGGCAAAATTGAGATAGAAACTGGAATGCAATGGATCTTGTTATTCTGTTTTGTTTCTACAGTTGCAAAGTTAGATTGTAATTATTTGGCCTTCATTTAAAAATATTAGTAATATATTCATAAATTGGTCCTTTTTTCTTCAGAAACTATGACATTTAGGAGTAAATAGTTGTATATTTTCTCCTTATCAATTCTTAAAATTTATGAGTCAAGAAAATTAAGTTTGAAAATTGGCCATATTCATGAATTTATCCTTTGTACAGTCTCTTTGTGTCCATCTTAGTAAAGTATACTACTTTAAAATCTTTTGTCAGTAGTATTTTCCTATGTCATAATGACAGTAGCAATTGCTTCATTTATGTATTTCAGATTCTATTACAAATTCCAATGCCATATGTTCATTGTTTAACTTCCTTTTTGTTTGGCTGCCCCAAAGGATGAAACTCAGAGGTCAGCACAAGATATTTCATAATATCTTTCCTTCTAGATTTTCTAGCCTCATCATAACAGCTTGTACTAGCCATTCCTTTTGAAGTTATTAGTGGTTATAAGTAGAGATCCTCAGAGCTCACTCACAGCTGGGAGTTTCTAGGCACTTGATATGTAATATAAGAGGACTAGGAATCACAGGATGAATATGAGGCACTGTTGACAGGTGCTTCTCATACAGAAATCTGTAGATAGAAGTGATACTCTAGGAAGATGAGAGTTTTAGAAGCTGAGACTGGGGACCATTTGGCAGTCTCAAAGGAGACGTACACTTTAATAGGTACTGGAGAATGGATGGTTGGTTGTAAGATCAGCTACGTGGCTTCTGCTTAGTTTCAGCCTGAATTTACATTTCATTGGAAAGAAATGTTTTTTTTTCTTCTCAAAATCCTAGTGATGTTCTTTACCAAGGACGAAACAATCCAAAAATTCATATGAAACAATGAAAGACCTAGAATAGCCAAAGCAATTCTAGGCAAAAAAAGCAATATGGGTGATATCACAATACCAGACCTCAAACTCTACTATAGAGATATCATAGCAAAAACAGCTTGGCATTGCACAAAAATAAACCCTGAATCAATGGAATAGATTAGAATAAACCATATATTTATGATTATTTGATATTTAATAAGGGAGCCAAAGATACACAGTGGAAAAAATAGCCTTTTCAATAATTGGTGGCTGGGAAAACTGGGCAGCCATATGCAGAAATCTGCAAGTGGATACTTGTTTGTTACCATGCACTACTATAACTTCAAAGTAGATCAAAGACCTTAACATCAGAACTGCTTTGAAATTGCTTCAAGAGAGAGTGGGAGAAACATTAGAACTTATAGGTATGGATAGAACTTTCTTGACAAGAGTCCCAGGGGTCCCATAAATAGGAGAGAGATTTGGCAAGTGAGACTACATCAAAATAAAAAGCTTCTGCCCAGCTAAGGACATAGCTACTACATAAAGAGATCCAACAAACTGGGAGAAGATCTTTACCAGCAATACTTCAGACAAAGGCCCCAAATCCAATATGCACAAGAAGCTCAAGAAACTAACCCCTCCTAAACTTAATAAACCAACCACTTAATGGGCGAGAGAGCTAAGGGGAGACTTCTCAGAAGAGGTAAGAATGGCAAAGAAGCACATGAGGAAATATTCATCATCCCTGGCCCTAAAGGAAATGCAAATCAAAACAACTCTGAGATTCCATCTAACCCCAGTTAGACTGACCAGCATTTTGAATACAAATAACAATAAATGCTGGTGGGGATGTGGAAAAATGGAAACCTACTGAACTGTTGATGGGAATGTAAACTAGTACAACCACACTAGACAGCAGTCTGGAAGTTTCTCAATAAACTAAACATAGGCCTTCCCTACCATCCAGCTATATCACTCCTGGGCAGCTATCCTGAAAATCATAACCCAGGATATGATAAATATACTTGTACATCCATGTACATTGCTGCACTATTCACAACAGCCAAGCTATGGAAACAGCCCAGATGCCCTATAATAGATGAGGGAATCCAAAACATGTAGTACCTATACATAAAGGAATTTTACACAACCATTAAAAAGAATAAAATAGTGTCATTTGCAGGGAAATGGATGGATGTGAACAAATCATGTTAAGTGAGGTAAGCCAAGCTCAAAGAGTCAAAAGGCGCATGTCCTTCCTGATATGTGGAAATTAGATTTAAAAATACATTGAGCTATGGTAAATTATACAGGATTCTAGATACTCACACTGAGTGAGACACAAATAGGATATGCTTAGGAGAGAAACATAAAGGCATAAGAGGCTTAAGAGCCTCTTTATATAAAATGATATACACACTGAAACAATCTCCAAAATATGGAAACAAGAGACCTCTGTTTTCTGTACTCCAATCCAGGATCTTTTTGCGGGACTATATGACATTCTATCTACTGTACAAAAGTCATCTGCCCTCCTTTAGGAGTGGAAGTTGATGAGATAATAAATGAGAGAGGAGAGTGCTAGCAAAGTCTGGGAAAGAGGATGTGGGTATAAAATAAGTCATCCATTCTCAGGAAGGATGATGGAGAACAAGGAAAGCCACATGGAAGGCTGCAGAAGAATAACTCAGAGCAAATTTCATGACCAGACCTTGCAGGAAATAGGCACTGGATGGGCACGCAGTGTGCATTATGGGGAAGCTGCCTTATAGGAAGGGATGTGATTGGTATGCACATTATGCCTAGGAGCTGGCTAGTGGTTTTCTACTAGGTAAGTCTGCAACACAGCTTCAACCTTCAGCATATTGGTTCTGGAATCACTGAACAATGCCAGTGCCTCTTTGGGGAGAAGTGGTAGGATTAGTACATGGTAGATGGATTCTGGTGGGCTATCTCATAGGATTAAGTTCAGCCGATATGATTCTCTGACTCTAAAAATTCAAGTTAAAAAAATATGGACTTCTCTGCTGTTCACATTGTTTTCAGTAAAAGTTTTTGGAACGATACATTTTTGCCACTAAATAATGAGTCTCAAAGCCACAAGGGGGTGGAACATATTCTTAACTTTGCCACATGAGAATCTGTACTATGAAATTCTTTTCAAAAGAAGGTGCTACTGTGAGCTTTTGGTAGAACCCATTCTGGAACAGTTTTTCTTCACCTCTAATCACAAGCCTTCACATCCTCTTTATCTAGATTATGATCTTTACCTGAGTCTTCCCTGAGGGAGGGATTTCTGTGCCTTATCAAATAGCTTCTGGTTCACATCCTATCTATTTACTATGTTTAGTTTCTTTCACAGTTCTTATAATTACCTGTTGCATTATTTTCTGTCTGGCTGTCTTTGGAGCACTCTTATTTCATTAGCATGGTATCTGGTACTTAATATGAATTAGACTTTGTATAAATGAATAAAATAGTGACATTGGGTAATATTTCTATGAGGATGCTTATTTTATTTCTGTTAAAAAGTTAATTAAATCTTACTCATGTAACTGTAACCCCTCTGTACATCATTTTTACAATAACAATAAATAAATGGAAAATACATAAGCCAGATGCCAGTGGCTTATGCCTATAATCCTAGCCATGCTAGGCTGAAATTCAGCAGGTCAGAGTTCAAAGCCAGCCCAAGCAGAAAAATCCATGAGAATACATCTCCAAAATAATCACCAAAGAGCAGGGCTGGAGATATGGCTCAAGTGATAGAGCATCAGTTTAGCAATAAAGAAGATGTGGTACTTATGCACAATGGAATTCTTTGCTGCCATCAGAATGAATGACATTGCTCCATTTGTAAGGAAATGGAAAGACTTGGTCTTTCTTAGCTAGCTCTCTTTTCTATTTGTGTTTTTCCAATGAATCTCTGGAATTCTCCACCCATTTCCCTGATGATCTCTGAAATTACTTCCCTCACTGTTTTCATTAGCTTTATTTATTCATTTGAGCTTGTACTTCTGGAGATATGGGAAGTGCAAGAGTCAGGAGTCTTTATGGTCATTTCCTTTGAATCCTCTTTGCCTGTGCTGTAGATGCTGTTTTACTGTGTCTTTGCATATTTTTCCTTTGTGTGTGCCCAAAAGGAGAGGGGGGGGGGAGAATGAATCTATTTTTTTCATATTCATTGATGAAGGAATCAAGGCTTTAAATAAAGTTAGCTATTTTATCTCAATGACTCCAATGATTCTTCCATTATGGCTAAAAAACCCGAGACAAACTAGGATTTTAACATAGGCAGCCTGTCTCCAGAACCATTATTCTTAACTCAGTTAAGTCAGGCTATTTTTTCCCAGGCTGTAGGAACCAGAGAAGCTACCGAGAGGTGTTGCCAGGATGGAAGCAGCAAAATGCTTGAGGGTTAGATCTTAGTTTGCAATGGAGTGGAAGGAGGAAGGACACAGACTCATTATGGTCTCACCATGGTCATGCTTTCACACTGTTTTCTCTGCTATCGTTTTGTGCCAGTTTCGATGACTGTATTTTCATTTTCTCTTTGAAAGTCATTAGGCACTGCTGCTAACTGTTCACAAGCTCACCTTCCCCACTATCTTAGTTGGCATTGCATTTTCTCTCTGTACTTCTCTTGCCAAAGAGGATACCCTGTTGTAGAAGAAATGAAACAATCTTTCTGTTTGAGTGCACTTTGGCATGGTGGAAGAGTTGATTCCTTCCAGGGAAGGAATTTTCTAGGTATTTTAGCTCAAGACTCTCGATCTTGCTAAATTTGAACCAGTTCTTCCTCTGAGGTCAGTCTGAGGGAAGTGTTGTGGAATCTTCCTTACCCCTGGCTTTCCAGTTTCAAGACTTCTATTGCCTGATCATGTGTTTTTCACTGATGCAACAAACTTTCCCCAATTAAGATTGGAATATTTTCCTCTTTGGTCATTTTAGACTCTTTTTGGTGTTTTCTTACCTTGTCTTTTTGCTTCTTATGTTTCCGATACTTAGGCTTTATTTCAGGTATCAATTCATATTCCCCTTCCACTCACTCACAAGAGACTGCTCTTCATAGGCATTCAAGTCTTTATTTCTCCCAGAAATAAGACTGGGACCTTGGGCTAAAGCTATTGGGACCAACTATGATAATGAACACTAACCGTTACGGAACACACACATACATTATATGCACACATATATATTTTATATGGACATACAATATGTACTATATCACACATATCACCGACTTGGTCTAACTTAATTCTCATATGAGCCCTGAACAAGAATTTTCCAATTCAAGAGAACACAAAATAGGGCTTAGGGAAATGAATAGCTTTGCCAAAGGGTTGCATGCTAGTACATGGTGGTTCGAGAATTAGAATGCCACAGTCTTAACTGTGTAAATGAAAGTATCACATAGAATGAGTTAACAAGTGACTCCCACCTTGTTATATAACCTATCTATGTTTTAGTTTCTTCATCCACACAATAGGGAACAGGAAATGACTCTTGGAGAATCATTGTGTCACTGATAGGAGGAGCTGTGCAAAATGGAACCCTTGATCAGTAAACTCTTTTTGCCTGTTCCTTAACCCAAGTCTTTCCTGTTTCTTGGCTAATGGCACCTCCTCAACACAGTGACTCAGAAAGTTACCATTAATAAATTACCATTCATGTTTTCAGTCACCCTGTCTAACCCAGCAGGTCTCATTGCTTAACCACAGGTAAGCAATCTTGATTCTGATCATTTGTCTCCTTCTCTGATGCCATGCTAGAAGTTCAGGTTCACACTACGCCTGAATGACAGCAGATGAATCTTCTTCCTTTAAGTCCTCATAGTAGCCTACCTACCACACACCACAGGAGCTAGCCCTCCTGCTCACTATGACACCAGGTCACTATTTGAAATCACTCTCCATTTGAAATCTTTAAATGGCATGAGAATCCATGATGTAGGTTCCAGCCAGATTTATTTACAACGACCTGTTAATGCCACACCTGCCACTCACCCTCCTCTTACTCTGCTGAATTATGCCACTATCTTTACTTCAAGCATGCCAAACTTGTTTTCATCCTTGGGCTTTTTAGGCTTACTGGCGATACTGTCTAGAATGTACTTCCCCATATGGCTGACCCATATGAAGGCTTTGTTAAATTATTACATTCTGAGAGAAGTCTTTGATGACTCAATCACCAAAGTGACAATGTTCCTTCTTGTTAATGTCTATATCAATACCTAGAGTGCTTTGATATGTGTATGTATATGTGCACATATGTTTGTGTCTGAGAGAGAGAAAAATAGAGAAGTGAGAGACACAGAGAAGCACAGAGAAGACAAAGGATCCAGGGCTTGGGTTGCCATAACTGGATACTATAGTCTAGGGTAGCTTAAGTGATAAACATTTCTTTGTTGTGATGCAGGAGACTGGGAAACAAAATCAACTTTTCTGAAATATTGGGGCCTGGTGAAGGTCTTCCTTCTATCTTTGAGATGGACACTTTCTAACCATATCTTTATATAGATAGGGATGAGTTGAAAACTTTGAGCCAATGTAGGAAGGATAAGAACAAGAACAGTAAAGAAATCCTGTAAAGAATGGGAGAAGATCTTCACTAACCATACAACAAAGGCCTCATATCTAAAATATATCAATAGCTCAAAAAATTGAATCACTCCAAAACTAATCCCCAAAGAAGCAACCACCCCATTAAAAGATGGGCCAAAGACTTAAAGAGAGTCTTCTCTGAAGAAGAAACAAAAATGGCCTATAGACCCATGAAGAAATGCTTGACATCTCTGGCTATAAAAGAAATGCAAATCAAAACAATGCTAAGATTCCACCTCACTCTAGTTAGAATGGCCAGGATCAAGAAAACTAATAACAACAGGTGCTGAAGGGGATGTGGCCAGGAGGGATCCCTACTACACTGTTGGTGGGAGTGCAAAGTCATTCAACCACTATGGAAAGCAGTATGGCAGTTCCTCAAAAGACTAAACATAGAACTCCCCTATGACCCAGCAATTCCACTACTTGGCATTTACCCAATTGTCCAGAAGCAAGGACATACTAAATCCATTAGCACAATGATGTTCATTGCAGGACTATTTACCAAAGCAAAGCTATGGAACCAACCCAGATGTCCCTCAGTTGATGAGTGGATCAACAAAATGTGGTATTTATACACAATGAAATTCTATGCTACTGTCAGAAAGAATGACATCACCCCATTTGTAAGGAAATGAAAAGACTTAGAAAAAATCATATTAAGTGAAGTTAGCCAGACTCAAAGGAACATAGGCCCAATAGTCTCCCTCATTTGTCTTAATCAGTAGAAACCTTGGGCTCTCCTAGCAGAGATTTACAATAGAACAAAATTTAGAGACATTAGGCCAAATAGTATGATACTAAATGTAAGGACCTCCAGGATTGGGTGAAGTTGCTTTCTTTGATTAGCAATGTGCACCCTCAACCAGCTCAAATCTGCTTGGATTTACTGTTTGTTTACTGATAATTAGAGCCTACATTTTCATAAAAAATTAATCAATCATGTCATATACAGTTTAAGATCAGGCTTGAGAAGTAAAGGACCTGGATTCAGATATCATCGTGGCCATGCAAAGATGGTGTGGTTTTAGTTAAAGCTACTTCATATCTCTAAGCTTCTTTTGACTTAAAAATAGGAGATCAATAATGTTATTCTCATTCCTCTGGTGTTTGTTGAGCAATGAGGAACATCCAGTAAGAAGCACTTGCAAAGACTTGGAGAGTGAATGTTGATCTGCTTTGTTTTCAGTCAACTATGGACATAAATGCGTGTACACCAGGGTTTCTTAACCTCAGCGTGGTTGACACATAAGACCGATTATCCTTTGTTATGTGTACTTTGGCTGGGGAAATCTTATGTGGGATGTTTAGCTGCCTTGATCGCTCTACTAATAATAGGACCCTACTTTCAGCCCAGACAACCGCAAATGTCAAATGGATGTCAAATAACTCTAGTGAATCAAATCTACCCCTGACTCTCTATCAAGTGCCTTATAGTCTCAATGTTGACTTGCTTTTGTAATTAATATTATTTGAAGAAAACTGTTATTTGAAGATGAATAAAGGTTTTGTATCTTGATTGTGATGGTGGTCATATGACTTTATGTAATGATTATTCCCTATCTCTTGTACCTTTAAATACATATAGTTTTTTGGTACATGTTAATACTTCATTATAGTCAAGGTGCTTTAAAAAAGAAAATTGTGGGCCAGGAGTGTGGCCTAGTGGTAGAGTGCTTGCCTAGCATACACAAAACCCTGGGTTCAATTCCTTGGTACCGCATACAAAGAAAAAGCCAGAAATGCTGCTGTGGCTCAAGAGGTAGAGCTGTAGCCTTGAGTAAAAAAAGCTCAGAGACAGTGCCCAGGATCTGAGTTCAAGCCACAGGACTGGCATAAAAGAAAATTGTCTGATTTAAATATATACTTACCTATCCTTTTTGTATTGTTAGCATTGCCTACACAGTTAAAGTATGCAATTTAAAATGAGATTCTGTAGCCAGGATTTGATAGCTAATGCTTGTAATCCTAACTACTCAGGAGGCTGAGATCTGAGGATCCTGATTGGAAGCCAGCCCAGTAGGAAAGCGCGGAAGACTCTTACCTCCAATTAACTACCAAAAAAAAATCTAGTAAGTGGGAGTCCGGGTGTCTGTAGAGGGCTCGTCCTGCCCCTGCCTCTGAGTAACAGGACCGTGGACAGCAACTTTTCCCGCGGGACTCGAAGTCTCTGGGCCTCCGCCTTGGCTGGCTGAGGAGTGAAGGCTGATCTGACTCATTCGAAGATTGGTTTGGACATATCTTATGTGTGAGCAGTCTTCCTGATTTCAGACTCGGCAGCCTCAAGAACACAAAGTCAGCAGGCATTTTGGAGATCAAAGATGGGTAGGAAAGATGCTTGCACTATGAAACTTCCTGTTGCTCAGTATAGAAAGCAAACTGGTAAACAGGATTATAAAAAAAAAACCAAACCTATTTTATGAGCAACCAAAGTAAAAGCGGAAGCAAAGAAAACAGCAAAAGGCATAAAGGAAGTTGGCTTTGTACTTCCAGCGATCCTGGCCCTCCTACTGGCTTTCTATGCTTTCTTTTATCTCACTTTCTGCAGATGTTGACCTGGAAGTGCATGGAGATGATTAAGCTGAGCATTGATACATTAAAGGAAAATAATTTTATAAAAAGCACCTGTTTGAGCCAGTACTTTCTGAAGAAATGACTCTAGACTGTAGGGACTATTTTCTTCTGAGATTTTTAGTTTGCAGAAATATCTTTTTAAATAGTCATGTAAGACATTCAGAAATGAACCCACCTATCCCCACTATTTGCTGCTGGAGACTCAGAAATATTTTTACTTGGATGGACATTCTGTACATGGCACATTTTGGTAAAATCAATAATAGACACCCTAAATTTTTCAGATGTCCTATCCAGCTTACATTGATAACTCCATCAGCTACAGATTACTAAACTGATTTTTCTTCTACGACTCTTGCAGGTATCCTTCACAGAAACAGTACTCAAATCACATTCTGAGACTAAGAAGGAGTAAGCATGGTGATGTTTAGTTTACCCAGAAGCCTCAGGTTCTTTCCAGACATATTTTATGTCATTAGAGAGACTATCTGTATATACATCTTCAGTAATCTTTGTCCTTCCTTGCCAACTGTTAAGTGCATATGTGCTCTGTCAGAAATGGCACCTGGAGGCTCAAAGAGTCACGCATGTCTCTAAAACAGTTCCTTTCCTCTCGGGCTATCCGAGCTGATGTAAATAGAAAGTTTGGTTGACCTTGATTTTAATTAACTAATGACTCTATTAATGTAAGCTTGGAATTCTATTTTAATTATGTTGTTCTGGCTGTCTGCAGTATCAGTGTGCCTTTCTAGTTGGGGAGAGATGTAGAAATCTGTCATTTAACTGGGCAGTCTTTTTCACACCCCACAATTAGCAGAAGTCTTACCGCCTTAGAATCATTTTCTTGGATGTCTTCTGAATCTGAACAATGTGAAGTTCTTGCACATGATTACATTTTGTCTCTTGAGAGTTAATTAGACCAATTGGGTGAAAAATAAATAGTAGAAGAAAATATATGCTTCCTATTATTCTCACATGTACTTTTCTGTTTATATATTTTTGATGTATTTTGAATTTGTTGAAACATAATGACTAGTATATGCAATGTTGTATTGGCAATCAACATTTTAATACATTTTCAAAAACATGAACACATAAAGCTCAGAAAATGGGAAAAGATCTACCATCAACAGAGTTGCTAGCCACTACTTGGTATAAAGATTCATTGAAAAATAGATTCTTTGAAGTCAGCATAGAAAATGTTCAATATCTATATTGTATATGTGCGTATTTGGTTATTTGAAGTCAGATAGGGAAGGGAGGAAAACAAGATGAGGGGCAAGGGTGGGGGGAGGGAAATGGGGTCCAAGACATGAGAAAGGGTATCAATGTATGTGAAGTAATGCACCTTCTATCTGGTGAATATAATGTAATCCTTCTACTAATTACAATAAAAATATATGAAAAATAAATAAAACTTAAAAAAAGAAAATGTTCAATATCATGCATATATTGTTTGTACAAAATAATAAATTTAGTATTGGAATTGCTTCTATACTTTCCAAGAGACAGAAGCTTTGATAAATACCTTAGTAGTATGTAATAGCTTTATGAACACAGCTTCTAAAAGGCAAGATCTTGGGCTGGGAGTTTGGCCTACTGGTAGTGTGCTTGCCTAGCATGCACGAAGACCCGGGTTTGATTCCTCGGTACTACGTACATAGAAAAAAGCCTGAAATAGTGCTGAGGCTCAAGTGTTAGAGCTCTAGCCTTGAGAAAGTCCAAGGACAATGCTCAGGCCCTGAGCTCAAGCCCAGCACTGGCAAAAAAAATGAGTAAAAGGCAAGATCTTCTTTGGTATTTATGTACAAAAGTTGAATGTATGACAGTATAGTGATATGTTCTGTGGAAATTTTTTAAGCAGCATCATTTATTTCCTCAGTGCAGAAGCAGCCAAAGGTTCCAATATCCTCACATAGTATTCCTGCCAAACATCTGTGGGCAAAATTTAGCCAGTGTCATTTGCTTGATTCTTCCTCGGGAACTCACAAACTGGAGACACAGAACAAGACTTCATACACACTCTCCACAGTGGACCCATCCAAGTGGCATTTTTAGAAAAGGTTGCAGCATTTTATGCCATGTGATATGTCTGTTTGTGAAGTAGAACGCAAGGGAATATCCAAGCTGGCATTTTGGATATGATGGGCCTTTCCCAAGTGACATGCCACATGTCAAGAAATAGTGCTTTTCCTCCACTCTTATCGCATTTACGTGAACAAGTTTCATTGACTTATTTCCATCCCATATGGTGTTAAAAAGAGTCACATTAAATAAAGGTTATTTCTGGTTTTCAGTGATAACTTAAATGAGAGGATATGTAAGAGTTGTTTATTAGTTATCTACAAAACTAATAGAAGTCATGGTATTTAAAATACATTTTTATACTATTAGAAATGTTTGAAAATTCATCAGTGTAAGAAAACTAAACCATTCTGCCATACTCACAGGGTGTTCTCTGAGGGAAAATATTGTTTCCTATAGCAATAAATATTAGTCTAAATGTAGCATAATTTTAGGCAAGCTTCATTGCCTAGTATATTGGCATCTAGAGCCCATGCATACAGTGGATTGATTTGTGGTTACCTGGAGAATCACCTGTCCCAAAGGCTTAAAACGTTTGAGTTCTGTAAGTAGCAGGTAAAGTGAGATAATATGTATTTACACAGTACTGTTTTTGTGAAATACAGATTTCACCAACTCACAGTAACTGGGAAGCAGCCAGTCTCTTGAACAGCAATCCCAGATTGAAAGTCTGGTTTGACGGTTTGAAGAGAAAGGTGATATCGTCCTGTTATTTCAGGTACTATATTTTAAATAGTGAGTGGTGTTTGGAATACCTATCAGACTGGCATCAGACAAAAAATTTAGACCTGGCTAGTTCCCATGTAATAATTTAATGCTTAGAGTAATTCAGAAGAATAAATAAAATATATTTAATGACTTTTCAGAATATTCAAATATATTCATATACTCTGCAGAATAAATTTTCAACTGATGTAGGAGACCTAAAATATAACCTTTGGAATAATGTGAATGAGGTATGAAGGGTTGCTGGTTTTTATTTTGCATGTAAGTTTCAGCGAGGGGAAATAATACATAAATATGTTTTCATTTGAGAAAGGATATTGCAAAAACATAATCTCTTGTATTTCTTCTCTTAAAGAACCTGCTTTATTAGAAACATAGGGTTGGCTGTTGTTTTAAGGTGCAAAATACATCTAGAGTTTCTCCTTTCGACTTTTCATAAAGACAAAAGAAATGCTTTGAGTATTACTGACAATTGTAAAATCCTATGGAATATGTGAAATCCTCACTCGGTTTTGTCATTCTAGTAGTATATTAATTTTCACTTAAATTTAAGTGCATGTTAAAATGAAAGTCAGTGTTTATAGAATCTGGTACAAAATTGTGTATATAGTAGATGGTCAAATATGTTTTATTTAATAAAATCTGTACCACCAAAATGGAAAAAATATCTAGTAAGTGGATCTGTGGCTCATGTGGTAGAGCACTAACCTTGAGCAATGAAAGCTCAGGGACAGCATGCAGGCCCTGAAGTCAAGCTTCAGGATGACACACACACACAAATAAAATGATATTTTATGAGTGCCAAAAGCTTGTCTAAGCATTTGGATTCTGTAATGACAGGGAAATCTAAGGTACTATAAAGAAATAGTCCCAAATGGATGGGGCTGATCTTTTTGCTACTGACCTTTAGACTTCATTATGTTGCCCTCAGATAACACACTGGTCACTTCAACCTATAAAGAAGTAGCAAGGAAGATGAAAGAAAAGGAAGAGCCCCACTACGAGAAGAGTTGTGAGTGACTGGTTAATGATCTGAAACATAATGGATTATCATTACATGAACTCACATTTGCATTTGAACGAATGTAGTGATTTACACCTGGTTTCAATGAAAATGACACATTTCAGTTTTGCTAATCTTTCAAATGTAATGAATGTCTAGAAACCAGAACTTCTGTATTTAACAGTATCATTTTTCAGTAACGTTTACATTTACTCTTTTTTGAGTTTATAAACACTATACTTTAGATCAACTGTAAAAAATTCAATTCATTGGACAAATCTTTGTTTATTCTGTCCCTGTGAGAATACCATACAGTCTCTTTGACTTCAGGAACATGCAACACCATAGGAGATTGAAAGATAGATTTGAGTAGTAAAAAGCAAAAACTTAAAAATCAGTGAATAATTCTTCTAGGGGACCTTGGGAAAGTGTGTGTGTGTGTGTGTGTGTGTGTGTGTGTGTTGGTCCTTGGGTTTGAACTGAAGGCCTGAATACTGTCAATGAGCTTTTGTACGCACTTTACCACTTGAGCTACAGCTCCATGTTCAGCTTTTTTTTGCTGGTTAATTCCAAATAATAATCTTATGGACTTTCCTTCTTGGTCTGGTTTTGAATCCCAATCATCAAATCTCAGCCTCCTGAGTAGGATTATCGGCGTGAGCCACTGGCACCAACCTGGGAAGGCTTTCTATTATAGACTATTATAGACGTGTATTAGAAGAAGAGATATTCATTGATCACGTGGAGAGATTTAGAGCCCTGGATCTTATGAAATCTTTCAGAATTATGGTCTCATATGACCATAGTTTGATTCAGACACACCGAGTCAAAATATCTAAAGTAAGGGAATTAGGAATGTGAATCTTTCAAAAGCTCTCAAATATCTTGAAGATTAACTCATCTTTGGGAACTGTCTTTTCTCACAGTCTTCTCATAGGAGGGTTTTATTTAGCCTCTTCTGCAAACTCATTACTTCACAAGGCATGCCTTCATGAGGAAGTGGGTAAGGTTTTGATGGCTGGAGATGAAAGGTTGAGGGGATCTGAACCAAAGTGAATCTCAACTTTAATCAGAAGTGGATAAGATAATTTCAGAGAGAAAACTTGGGGCTCTCATGGAGTGATGGAAAGGTAGAGCTAGAGAATTTCAACATTATGCTCTATGTGATGTAAGCCTTTGATGAGGCGATGATCTCACTAAGTATAAGAAGCCTGCAGAATGAATGGAATATCAATACACTAGAAGTAATAAGAAGGGCTGAGTGTTTAATTTAGGAACAGCTCTGGATTGCCCCTTCTTGTAGGATGAAAATTCCCACCCCAGGATGAAAAGTTTGGAGAACTGAGTGCAGAGATGAGATTGTATATTTTATTCATCCTCTCACAATACAATGGAAATCTTGCCTAGCATTTTGTTGGTGCAACTTTTTCTTTCAAGATTTATGTTAGTAGTGCCAGGGGGTTTCCTTGTAACATTTTATACATATATACAATGTACCCTAATCAAACTCACTTCTGTCCTCTCTCTCCCCCCTCACTTTCTCTCTCTCCCTCTC
The DNA here is from genome assembly GCF_031878675.1 of Megascapheus bottae. Taxonomy (NCBI): domain Eukaryota; kingdom Metazoa; phylum Chordata; class Mammalia; order Rodentia; family Geomyidae; genus Megascapheus; species Megascapheus bottae. The sequence continues at coordinate 26,362,854 of NC_143518.1, forward strand.
CCTCTCTCTCATCCCACCTAAACACTTTTCTGAAATATTTTCCAACAGGTCTCATTGTAATATTTTTATTCATGCATTAAAATACTTTTGCCAACTCTGCTCTTACTCACTTTGGTGCGCGCTCTCTCTCTCTCTCTCTCTCTCTCTCTCTCTCTCTCTCTCTCTCTCTCTCTTGCTCTCTCGCTCCTTTCTCTCTTCTTACAGGTATCTCCCCCCTACTACATCCTCCTTTACTTTTTTGATGATTTTTTTCCTGGCTTTATCTTTATCATTCAAAGGGGTTTTGCCATGGTAATTCATATGTGCTTGTGTCATAATTTAGTCAGAGATAGCTTTGGCTGTTGGGTAAAAACAGACCATTGTGGAAATATGGATTCTGGCTGGGAGAGGATTATGTCACCCCAGTTAGAGATACGGTGGTGGGGAGGGGTAGTGGGTGGAGTGGAGTGGGAAAGGAAGAGGTCCTGTAGGAGGTTTCACCAGAGAATTCAAAAGCCCCCAATGAGTTGGAGCGATTTTTTTCTAAAATGTAATGATACCAGCGCCTGTTTCACATGGTTTCATATTATCCCAGCTCCTGCAGAATAAAGTTCAAAGTCCTGGACTTATAACACAAGTCTCTTCATGAAGTTTCCCACCATCAGAGTGTGTTTTGTTCATATCCATCACGTAGCATTGAGCTGTAGGCACTGGTTTAAGCTAATTAGATGGACAGATGGTAGCATAGAACAGAATTTGCTAATAGACAAAACTCCAAATAGTAATGAAACAAAACAATAAAATCCCCAAACCAAACCCCCCCCAATTTTTTTTGCTGCCTTCTAAATATGAGATAGTCTGTCAGTATTTTATTTCCTGTGGCTTCATTACAAGGCTAATTTGTTCTGATCTATGTATTTGACCTTTGTGAGATGCTCTGAAATCAATTGCCCACAAATCCAGCAACGTACTTGAATATTGAACAAACATTTCACCTTGGTTTGTTGAAGAATATTTTCTAGATGAGTCTCTGCCCATCTGCCTGAGACTAAATTGTCACCCCCTACCTCTGATGGTGGTTTTACCTGCAGTGAAGTGCTAGAGCTGGCCAATAATGAACTTGGACGTGTAGTCTAGCAAAATTCTTCCCAGGAACTTCCAGCCTAGCTTTTAGTTCTTTGTGTGTGTGGAGGGGTAGGGTGTGTGTATGTAAGGGGTAGGGTATATCTTCTCCCTTTCCACAAAGAATGTGCGAATGTGGTCAACGAAAAGGAAGAATCAAGTGCAGGACATCACTTGAACTTCAGCAAAAATGACACAAGGAAAGATACCACAGCAGGAGGTAGAGACAGATTTAGAGTACCAGGACTGTACTTCTACATGTTAGATTATTTGACTTTGCTTTCTTGGGACCATGTAGAAATGAAGTTTTTTATTGTCTGCAAAGAAAAGCACCATTTGTTGATTTTCTAGCTTTTAGAAGTCCTGAGGTAGAATGCCGTGGTTGCATGAGGTTGTGTCTTGTTGCTGTTTATCTTTTTTTTTTCTTTTCTCCCATCTTTTTGGAAGTGATTTAAGAAAATATCCTCTGTGCTTTCCAGCATGAATAAGTTTCATTACTTCTTTTTCAGTTTGTCTCCAGTTTCTGTTCATAATTCAGGCTTTTTATTTTTTGTCTATTGTTCCTTTTAGTCATCGTTGAAAATAGATGGAATAAATGCATATTTTAACACTCATTTCTAACTATTGAATATTGTGTAAGAGTTGGGAGCTATACACTGATTTTCTTTCAATGCGTTTTGTCTTCCCACTTTAATGTGCTGCTCAGGGAAATAACCTTTACAGAGTAGCTTAAAAGAAACTTGATTTCTAGTTTTTTCTTGTTTCATATTGTATCTAAGTTAATTTACAATTCAGACAGCAATTCAAATGAGTCAAAGAACCATGCAATTGAATTACAATGCAATTTGAATTACATCCAAATGAAAGCATTTGAAGAACAAATAGATAAGTGTTAACTTATAGTATTTACTCATCTATTTTCAAAAGAGACTAGCAATATGCTTTTCAAATGCAAGCCATAAATACTGAAATGAAGGTGTTGATTCACCTTATTTTATTTATATATCTTCCTGGTTATGTTTTTATGTGCTTTGCATATAAGGGTCAGTACTGGGTCTTGATCTCTAGGTTTTGTGTCCTTGTTCAGCTTTTTGTACTCATAGCTGGGCTGGAACTCTACCACTTGAGCCATGCCTTCAGTCTAGCTATTTTGTAGGTTAATTGTACATAGAGTCTTAAAGACTTTTCTTCTTGGGCTAGCTTTGAATCTCAATCCTCAGGTATCAATCTGCAGAGTGGCTTAGATTACAGGCATAAACCACTGGTGTCTGGCTTTAATTCACTTTTAACTGGCTGATAGTATGATTAAATTACTCTACATTTTCTACACACTCTTTTTTCTTTTGAATATTCATTTATTTTTGTGGAACAGAGTTTCGTACAGCATCTTATATGGCTAATAACCTCCAAACTTCTCCTTTTCTTCTTTAGCTATCTGCTGAATGTCCCATGTGAAGCTTAGAAATACAAAGTTCTTTCATAAACAGGCCTTGTCCAGGAGTGCCTTGTTGTCTTGTAGAGACACGGGGTTCATATTATGTGCTCAGTTATATATTTGAAGTTGACATAATTTTATCACCTCTTTTTTCATTGCTTATTTCAATGACAAAGGGTAAAGAAAGCCCGTTGGCAGAATATTTGTCGCTTTCTAGGTTCTGAGTCTAGCTAAGAAACTCAAAGAAGGAAAAATCTTTGAAGACTATTTGAATCTATGTATTTGTTCATTAACAGTAAAATTATGTATGAGGAAAATGTAAAGTTGGAGAGGAGGACAAAGAACAAATTTCTCTTCACAGTCTGTTTTGGTGTGCAGAAAATTAATTGTATATGTGTCTACTGAATTTTCCTGAAAAATACAATGGAGGAAAGATGTCAGTGTCATCCAATATGGCATCTGACTCATAGTAGGTACTTAGGAAGTCCTAGTTTATTTACTTTTAATGCAATGGGGCTGTCCAACTAGAATTTTCCTCTCCTGCACATGTTTTGTTTCTGGATCTAGAAGATGGGTTCAGGGTTTAGTTATGAAATACAGGTAAATACCATAGGACAGTCTTTTCCTTGTTTCTCTTATGATTTAAAACACCTTGAGGAAGAGATGTGTGAGCTCCTAAATCAATGAATCTGATCTCTATCTTTATCAAATGATCCACAAATTGGTGCCTACTCCAATGAGGTGTGTGTGTGTGTGTGTGTGTGTGTGTGTGTGTGTGTGTGTGTGTGTGTATGCATTCATGTGTGTATGCTAGGCTGGCCCTGGGCCTTGAACTCAGGGCCTAGGTGTGGTTCCTGAATTGTTTTTATTTTCCTCAAGGCTAGTGCTCTACCTCTTGAGCCACAGCTCCACATCAGGCTTTTTGGTTATTAATTAGAAACAAAGAGTCTCATGGCCTTTCCTGCCTGGGCTGGCTTCAAACTGTGATCCTCAGATCTGTGCCTCCTGAGTAGCTGGGATTACAGGCACGAGCCACCAGCGCCTGACAACAGCACCCTTTTATAACTGTCACTTCACAGTCACTCAAATCAGAACTGGAATGCCACAAAAACAACTCCCTGTTAGCCCAGAGGAAAAAAAAATAAAGAAAGAAAGTAAAGGGGAAATTCAGATTAGTCACAAAGAAGTTCCCCCGCCTGCCTTCAAAAGTTGCAGAGTTAAAACTGAGAGAGTCTGCTCTGCTCTTTCAATCGCCTTTTTGTCTTAGGTTCTGGAACCTGTGTCTACCTTCTGATTGCTGGACTTGTTTTGCCCTCATCTTGTCCTTCGTAGGGACAAGACTTCAGTCTTCACCCAGGTTCCCTTTGGCATCTTCCCTGCACCCAGATTGTGAAGATGGAAGGGGTTGAACCCCCGAACCAGAATGTGGGACATGTAGCAAGGTCAAGATTTAAATGGAACAAGATATGGCTGATGGCCTCTGGAATTCAGGGGCTGGGACTGCTTCTGTGCCTGCTTTACATTTGCCTGCACTCCAATACTTCTCAGGTAAGATGCACGTTGTGACACCTTCTCCCTTCTAGCTCCTGCCCACAGCCACTGTGACAGCTGCAGAGGGTCCCTAGGAAAGAATCCAATCCCGACATGGTTCAATCTCCTCCATCACCAAGTGATTATAAAGTGTGGTCACACATCCTTCTCACCCTACTTTCCTTCCTTCTTTTTAGCTGTGGTAGGGGAGGTGGCCAGAGGCACTGCCTCAGGCGTTTTCTCTTTTTTCTCTGCAATGCAAGAATCCTGGTGTTTCCTGATGAGTTGTCATTTTGAAGCTTTGAGTCACTGATGTACATGGCTGGTGCCTCTCTCCATTGTGGTAACAATGTGCCTGATCAGGAAATTAATATAAAAAAGAGAAGTAACAGACCAGTTCTGCTTTCCTATTATATAGACTTCACAGGGATTCAAAGAGATTTGTTATTTTTTGACCTCTTTATATCAACAGTATGTTCTTTTGAAACCGTCAACCTTGCATTTAAAGGAAAGTGATGCATCTATGTGTTTGCCTACATGCACACACATTTACCCAATAATTGAATCAGCTATCTTTCCCTCCACAAATACATTAAATGATCATCTTTTAGGATAGGCTTCCTCATTTTTCCATCTCTTTATTGTCATCCCATTTTTATACTCTCCCACCCTTCACCCTGTCCCGGCCCTCCAGACGTGGAGATGATCAAATCTTGAAGAACTGTTCTTCAAGACTTCAGGAGGTGATAGTAAAAGGGAAATAAGTCTGTAGTCTTCCCAGGTTCTTTCGCTGGGGACAATTCCTGATAATTTCTGTTTCTGTGGGCTGGTTGCTCTGACAAAGGCTTTCCCAATCAAGATCAGACAGTAGGAATTTATATTCTTAATGGTCATTTTAGAGATTTGCTAATTCAGATTAAATCAGGAAAAGGCAAATAGCCCAAGAAGATGCCTGGGCTTGTCTCTGCCGACAGGAAGTGGGGGTTTTCAGTGCAGAGGCTGGTGGGAGAATGTGTGGTTGCAAGAACTGAAGCACAGAGAGTACTCTTGTCCCCAAATTCCACAAGTGTGACCCCAGTGGCATTCAGGCCTGCAGACTAGTTAGCATGGCACACTGTCCTCTCCTCAGTGTTCTCCACCTTTACTCCTCTAGGCAAAACCCTCTGGGTAAAATGAAAATTGGTGCTTTGGGGAAGAGGGTGTGGAGGAAGAGTAATATCTCCATGGCAGACCGGAATTAGGCTCTTCGGAGAAGAAAGCAAATAGAGTAACCAAAAATAGCACAGCTGAATACATTTACCAGGTTTGGAAGCCCTCTGAGTGCTCTTCAAAGAACCACAGCACTACAAGTTTCCTTGCTCAGTAGGACGATAGAAACATAGGGCACACTACTCCTATCAGGACTAAAGCAATTGCACAAAGACACTGTGCAGGAGAAAGCCTGCTGGTGTCAAGGTCCCCTTGGACTATCAATACCCTGAGGCCAGTAAGAAAGAAAAAGTCTTTTCCACAAGTCACATTTCCCAGGAACTCTGTGACAGAGTTGAGGACTGATTTCCAGGATCTTAGCATTCAAAGCCTGCACAGTCATATGGGTGATAAGTTGCCTTCTGCATAGCTGAGCTGTTTGCTTAAGAAACAAGTTCCCAAACACCCTGGATACAGATACAGAAACTTTGGGGACTTAGATATTTGGAATCCTTCAGCTAACATTAAACTTTATTTTTTCTCTATGTTTAGCTAGGCTTTTTAGTGGATGCAGTTTCTTGTACTGTTCTAGGACCCAGATAGACCAGTGGACCCTTAGATGTAGAAAGGAGGCTTAGGTGATGTGTGTTTTCCTTTCAACCTGGTGAGAGAGTATTGGTGATAGCAGTGATAGTTTGTGTGTGTGTGTGTGTGTGTGTGTGTGTGTGTGTGTGTGTGTGTGTGTGTGAGAGAGAGAGAGAGAGAGAGAGAGAGAGAGAGAGAGAGAGAGAGAGAGAAGGAGAGAGAGCTATAGTTTTAAAGAGTCATTGACTGTAAAAGTATGAATAATGAATAGGGATAAAATAATTGATGGTGACAATATAATGAAGATACAGTGTGGCAGTCATGTTTATAGGTGGTAACATGCTCCTAACTTAATCAGTTAAATAGAATCTCTTCTGTTGTCAGAGATAGGCATAATAAAATATCTGCTTCATACTTTATTCTTTGGGTTTAGTATTAAGCCTTAGAGAGTGATTGCTTATATCCATGGCTCTGTGAGAAGGCATATATAGCTTCTACACTCTCGTTGCTGCTCAATTTTCCTTCATTCAAGTTGGTTTCGTAACTACTGTTTTCTCCTGTCTGGGTTAACCTTCATTCACATACATGAACAGTACAGGGTTTTGTTTGTGAGATGTTAGGAAAAATAGAATCCATGTTTTTCTCTGGGCCTTAATTTGTTCATTGGTAACAGGCGGAAGTTGGGTCAAAGAATCAATAAAATCTCTTCCAGCTCAATATCCTGAGTATGTATTTATATGTTTATAGAATGGACATGTGTATTTAAGAAATACAAAATGTAAGCTAACAGACTTCTTGTGCTGAAGAGTACAATTTCTTGGCTCTTAAGGAGGAACTGAGAGAAATAAAATTTGCACACATATAATGTCTATACTTCATTTGTATCCTTTTATCTAAATAACCTATTCTGAGTCAGCAAAAATACCTCCTTGAGGAAGAAGAAGGGAATCCCCTAAAGAATATCTGTAAGTTATAAAGTCAAATGCTTCTCTTAGCCAAACTATTTTTCCACACTATTTGGAACACTATTTTGGGGAACCTTTTAAAGTCTCAGGCTTGATCTTCCCTGAAACCTCAGTGGCAGAAAAGAGAAGACCTCCGAGGCAGAGCTTGTAAATTATACATGTGTGTCACAGGCTGTGTAATCAAGATTCAAAATCTTTAAAAGTAAATATTTTTAAGGGATAAGCCTTTTGCAAATTCCATTTCCAAAAGTTTAAATTCTTGCTTTGTTTGTACTGGGAAACAGGAAAATGAGGTAGTTGGAAAGTGAGTTTGCCACCAATGCTGTGTTAGGAGATCAAGAATTAGAACTTACAGTTTCTTGATGAACTTTCAGCCTATAACTTAAACTTTCTTTTTTTGCCAATCTTGGGGCTTGAACTCAGGACCTAAGCATTTTTTTTTGCTCAAGGCTAGTGCCCTACTACTTGAACCACAATTCCACTTCCAGCTCTATGTGGCCAATTGGAGATAAGAGTCTCATGGACTTTCCTGCTTGGCCTGTCTTTGAACCATGATCCTCAGATCTCAGCCTCCTGAGTAACTAGGATTATAGATGTGAGCCACTGAAGCCTGTTTTTTTTAATCATTTTTAAGAAGAGGAAGAGGAATTTGTCTGAAACACCATGTTTCAGATTAGCACATTTTAAATGTCTCTGGGTAATCAAACACATTTAAAAAATACTCTTGTTATGACAGACATGCAAATAAAGTAACTAAAAAAGCAAAATGATTCACTTTTCACAAGCAATTGGGATTTAAAAAGAAACTTTTGAAGTTTTTATTCATCATGAAGTATACTGATCTTAGGGGAGGTTTAGTGAAAGAAACAGAATCACTTGAGATTTCTTTGTTTTGTTTTTTATGCCAAGACTGGGACTTGAATTCAGGGTTCAGGTGCTTTCTTTTAGCTTTTCTGCTCAAGGCTAATACTCTACCACCTTCACTTCTGGCTTTTTGGTGGTTAACAGGAAATAAGAGCTTTATGGAATTTCCTTCCCAGGCTGGTTTTGAACTGTGATCCTCAGATCTCAGCCTCTTGAGTAGCTAGGATTGCAGATATGAGCCACCAACCCCTGGATCACTTGAGTTTTATGAAAGTTTTAGTCTTTTTACAGTTAAGAAAAGAGGAATCCTGAAAAGGTAGATGAATTGCTTAGGATCACCAAGCTAATCAATCTAAAAATTCTGACTGCTGTATCAAGGCTCTATTATGAAAGTGTTCTTACTTAAATTTACTCCATTAAGTGTTTCTGGTGCACTTCGAAGCTTCAGAGATACAAATCGCATTGGAGAGGTGTTCGAGTTCTTTGAAGTAATGGCTAAGGAGCAAGGTGGGACAAAGGAGTGACAGGTGCAGATATAATAAAGGGACATGGGAAGACGAGAAGGAACTACGAATTACCTTCTTTTCCGGGGAGACTGTAAAATGGAGGGAAGCAATCATTTTTCAGCTGCAATGGAAGGAAGACTTGGAGCTCCTTCCCAGACAGGAGAGATGGCCAGGGCTGGGGGTTGGAGTGGGGGTTGGGAAAGCAGAGGCTGGGCAGGTAGGAAGCATTCCAAGCAGGAAATATAAGTTGTTGTGCATGGCTGTAGTCTACAGGAGGGGAAGAGTAGCAGAAGGGGGAGTTGAATATCTAGATGGAGTGGATTGCTGAGGGTTTTATGAATTATGTTGGGAATATACTTCATTATTTTCTCCACAAAATAGCTGCAGGAACAATTTACCAAAATTATTACTACTCTCTTTTTCCTTTTTTATGTGGTTTATTGGTACATACAGAAATTAGCCTAATCTCATCCCACACTAGGGGGCGCCATAGTAAAACGAAACATCCTTGAGAACAAGACTACCTCTTCCTTCCTGAAGTGCTGAAATGATCAAGATTTCCTCAGCAGACAATATTGCTCACTAATTTACGCAGGTCTTATAGTGTCTAAAGGAGCAATTTAGATACATGTATGCTCTAACCCCCATCAATAAGACAGGATAGAACAATTTCAGTGGAGATGATGCTGGAAAATGTCACACATACACGTGAACATAGATGCAAGTACAGCCTTACATGTAGAACAGAAAGACTATTGGTGTAGACCCGGCAATAGGATCTTCCTATTCCTTTTTGCCGACCTCAGTTCCTAACTACTCATCCTGAGTAGGTCGGGTCTTCTTTGTTTAGGGCTGGGCACCTAGCCCATCTTCTGCTGCTTGTGTTAGTGTCCTTCATGTTTACGGAATCTGCAGCTTTCCTCTCATTCCAGGAATTTCCCATTCATAGAAAATGAGCATTGACTCTTTGGAGTCATGGGAGGGGGCAGAGCACTCTTCAATGAATGAGAGAAAACAATAACAATAGTAAGAAAAAAAAGCAACCCAAAACAAAAAACAAAACTAGTGAAGAAGGGTAGTTCCCTACAGTCACAGTGTTTCATCTGTGAAATTTGAAATAAGTGGTGGAGTTGAAGAGAAACGGAATTTTCCACTTTCCCATGTCTTGTATATGCTATGTGTAGTTATACCACACACACACACACACACACACACACACACACACACACACACACACACATACGAGTTAGGGTTTGAACTCAAGGACTTGTAATTGCTAGGCTCTTGGTCAAGCAATAACTGTATGCATTTTTGTACCATTTTCCTCTCTCTTCCTACACAGATACATGGTGAATATTGGTCCATCAATTTTAGAATTTGGGTTTCCTACCATAGTTGAGAAGTATGTGCTGGCATACCAGCTTTTTTTGTTGACATAGACCCTCCATGACTCTGTCTGGGCTGGCCTAGATCTGTGATCCCCTATCTGAGGCTGCAGGTAGCTAGGATGACAGGAATCAGATACCAGTGCCCACTTGTGGTTATGTATACTTCTTCCCCCCCTCCCCAGGCCTGGGTTTTGACCTCAGGGCTAGGCATTGTCCCTGAGCTGCTTTTGTTCAAGTCTAGCACTCTATCACTTAGCCACAGTACCACTCCTGGCTTTTTCTGTAATTGGAGATAAAAGTCTCATGGACTTTCCTGCCTAGGCTGGCTTTGAACTGTGATCCTCAGATCTCAGCCTCCTGATTAGCTAGGATTACGTGTATGAGCCATCGATGACTTGCTTAGTTATGTATACTTGTAATAGCCACATCTTTTCAATTTAAGGTGTTAAACATTGCAGTATCATGAGTAATACTCCACCAGAAACCAGAAGCCTCTGGCTAGTGCCAGGCTTTGAGCTTCACCACCCCGAATGAACTCACTGAATACAACTTTAATGATTTCCAAAGTTGAAAAATGATTGTTGGGCAGATCCAGGTAGAATAGAGCTTTGTAATGCTGAGAGCATCATGATTGCAAATTGTGAACATATCCCACTGCTACTGAAATATTTGCTTTGTCCAGCAAGTGCAATAACAATAAAGGTGTGTGTGCATAGGATCCTGATAATCTGAGAGCATATCATAGCAATCATAGTTGATCTCAGCTTCAGGGATTTGATTTCCCTATTGTAATGCTTGGGATTAAGCAAATATGTATTTTTGGGTACAGATATCGAATTAATAGCTCCTGGATGTATTAGAGAATAAAAGGAGAAAGGAGAGAATTTATGAGGTTATGAAGTGTTAATATGTTCAGTGTCTGGCTGAAAGTGGTTTAGAGAGCTAACATTACACATTGACCAGCTTGGTTCCATTTCCCTTCACTGGGATACATTTCATCCAATTCTCCAGTGATGTGGCTGTCAAATAGGGCAGAACTTTGGTCTACAAGAGACACAAGGTCTGGCTCACAAAACTGGGCTCCTTGGTAATATGCTGGCATAACTTTTTTTCTCCAGTAAGTAACTTATTATGAAATGCACCTTAGATAGGTGCATCAAGAATGTGTACATGCAACTAGCATTGATAATATATACTGTAACTATTTAAGAATGCATACTGACAGAAAGACTCAGCTTTGATTCTCCCTAAAAGCTGGTAAACAGAAGGCCCACAAGTATTGTATTGTGCGGGTGGGAGTTGAGTTTTGGAGTGAGTTTAAATGATGTACACTCAGGGCTTCCCAGCAGGCAGGTAGAGCAGGAATCCTGAAAGCCATTGAGACAAAAATTAGGATGGCAGTGACATCAAGATGGGAGTGGGATTAGAAATCTTATTGGGTTATAAAATAAAATAAATTATAAAGTATATATTTTACAGTTTTAGTGCTATAAAACACAGTTTGTGTTATTGTGTATGTTGGTCTTTGTTGGAGTCCTTAGTATTTTTAGCTTCCAGAGCCTTTAAAAGTATCAATCTGACTGTGTATTGTATATGATTAATGAGCTATTTTGTGTGTGGAGAGGTTGAGCAGTATCAATTTTTCAGTACAGCTTCTCTCCCTCTTTCCCTCCCTCTCCCCCATCCTCTTATCAATATGGGAGTTTGAACTCAGGGCTTTATGCTTACCTAGGTAAGTCCTTATCACTTGAGCTTATTAACTCCCCACACATAGATGGGATTGTACCCAGCTCATTTGTTCAGATGTAGTCTGGATAACGTTTTTCCTGGGTTGGCCTTTAGAAAGCAGCCCTTCCTTTTTCTTTCTCCCCAGGAGCTAGGATTATAAGTGCTGCACCTGGCTTTTGTCTTCGTTCACTATGGCCACGAAGGCCTCGGAAGATGACCTGACAGATTGTGTGTGCTGTATTACTCTGGGAAAATTAGAGGCATAGAGTCTTCATTAGATTTGTCTAGAAAGGATGGGGTTAGAAATAAAGTCAGGTTTAAGTTCTAGTTTTCTTTCTGTTGCCACAGCTTTTGAGCTTGAAGAATACTGGCCAGTTGTTTCAAAGTCTGTTTCCTTTTGTGACATCAAGTGCTTCTGAGGAATAATTGTAGAAAAGATTTCTGCTTTGTCACAGAAGAGCAGATATTTAACTCTCTTTATAGCTGTCTAGATAACAGGATCAATGAAGCCTCGGCTATCACAATTCCTTATAGGGCATTTTTATAAAACCATCAAGACATCCCTTATACAAGCTATTCATAAAGGGGGAAAGGCTTGCATTCCTTCTTCAATTTGTTTTTTTTTAAATACCATTTAGGAAAATATATTAAATGATTGCCCAGGCCTTTCTCATTTTGCCAGACACCTGTGTGATCAACTTGCATGTGACAGTGTGTGGACACCTGCACAACCATGCAGTAATTTTCTAAGGCTTCTGTAACATATGGTTATGAAGGAGTGGCTTAATACAGTAGGAAATTATCTTCCCGGTTCTGAAGGCTAGAGATTCAAAATCCAAGTGTTGGAATGGCCACACTCCCTCAGAAGGCTCAAGGGAAGAATTCTTCCTGGATGTTTTCTAGCCCTTGATGGCTCCTTTGTGTAGTTAGGCTTGAAGCTGTGTCATGCCAAAACCAACCCTCTTCTACACATTCTTCTCTGTGTGTCTCTCTGACCTGCCACTTTTCTTCTTTTAAAGATCCCAAGCATAATGGATTTAGGACTCACTCCAGTCCTGTTGATCTCAGAATAACAATTCAATGATCATGAATTCATGTATGCTTGGGGAGAATCACTCATTTGGTTTTCTGAATTTTCTTCCATGAATTAAGAGAAAAATTTTAAGGTGTTATTGTCATTGTCATTATCCTCACTCTCATGCTTCTGATTGCTATGGTTTTACCAATCATTGGTAGCATCAGAACACATGCTGAGGAGTACCAAGACTCAAACAAAGAAACCTAAGTGCTTCCCTGCACATACAAATACTAGGCACAATCTTGATGTCTCATTAAACATCATGAGGGATCATTTGAGTAAGAAGAGGTTTCTGCTTTTGTTATGGCAAAGGGGGTTTGAGTGTTGAAAAGTTCTGGGGTTCAAAAACAATCTTATTTTCAAGATTTCTTTTTTGACTACTATGATTCATCTAATTTCTGAACTGGAAGCTTCCTTGGACTTCATTCTAACTATTTTTCAATGAGGTTGCACATCGAAATGGAGACATTGAAAGTATATAGAAAGAATGTGTTCTAGACTGAGGGAAAAAAAAAATCCCAGGATCAGCTGGGTGCTGGTGGCTCACGTGTGTAATCCTGGTTACTCCGGAGGCTGAGATCTGAGGATTGCAGTTCAAAGCCAGCCTGAGAAGGAAAGTCCATGAAACTCTTATCTCCAATTAACCACAAAAAAACAAGAAATGGAGCAATAGAGTGTTAGCCTTGACCAAAAGAAGCTCAAAGACAGAACCCAATCCCTGAGTTCAAGCCCCTATGACTAGCACAACAAAAGAAAACAAAAGAAAATAAACAAAACAAAAAACACTTCCCTCATCCCCCAAAAATAAAAACCGAAAACAAAAATCAAACCAGGATTCCCCACTGCAAGTCCATTGTCAAGTTCACAGTGTTAGGTTGCTTTAAGGCAATAAATAACCCCTTCTTTTTATATAGCAAATGAGATGGTAAATTAGTGATGCCAAAAAAATAATGACTTTAATAGTTCTGCTACTGCCTTTGAATTCAAAGATGAACAGGCTAATTTCAAAAACCCTGAGCAATGAAAGCTGTTGAGTAGAGTCTGCATGGATATCACAGGATTTCATAGTCACTCATGTAGATCCAGCCTCGACTGAGAAGCTCAGTGCCAGTGGATTCAGCAAACATTCATTCACTGAGTGCCATTATGTTTGAGACATTGTGTAAAGAGCACATTTGGTTAATCAAATCATTTTGTAGGTGTGTTCATGTCACATGGAGGCATTTGGTTGATTTTGTTGTTTACCTGAATATTTAGGACTATTTTTACAAATCAGTCAATGGCAAATCATTAGGGACAATGAAACTATAGTTCATATTTTCTAAGATAGAGAAGAGGGCTGTCTCTGGGGGTAGATACAAATATCCATTGCTAAGTATAATAGACAAGAAGAGTGGAAATAGTGTAAACTTCTCTTTTGGTTGATTCAATCCCAGTGATTGAATCACTTCTCTTTTGGTTGATTCAGCTAAGTTTTGAAGCCATACGTGTTTGTCACCAAGAAATGTAACATCAGAGATACTTTTAAAAAATATGGAAAGCCGGGTTCAATGGCTCACACCTGTAATCCTAGCTACTCAGGAGGCTGAGATCTGAGGATCGAGATTCAAAGCCAGCCTGGGCAGAAAAGGACCTGACTCTTTTTTTTTATTAAATAATTTCTTTATTGTGATTAATAGAAGGGTTACATTATATTCACCAGATAGAAGGTGCATAACTTCACAAACATTGATACCCTTTCTCATGTCATGGTCCCCATTTCCCTCCCACCCTCCCCCCTGCTTATCTTGATTTTCCCCCTTCTCTATCCAATTTCAAATAACCAATTAAGCACATATAAAATATATCAGATAACAAGTTGAAAAATTGTAACAATATGAGATAACCAAGGGATGGCAAAAGAGATGAGCGATAGCATAGTGCATTAAGGACAACTGACTCTTATCTCTAACCTCTAGAAAACAGGAAGTGGGGCTTGGCTCAAAGGTAGGGCGGTAGCCTTGAGCTGAAGAGCTCAGGGAACAGCACCCAGGCAGAGTTCAAGCCCCATGACTCACCAAACAAACAAACAAACAAACAAAAACATGGAAAATCTCTTGTCAGAACAATCAACTTTTGCCCTATCATTCTAAGTCTTTCTCTGGGTGGGGTTCTATTGTGGGGGGGTGGGCATCTGTTTGTAACAAGGTCATTTTTGCAGAGAACATGCTACTGTGGTATATATTCTATCAGTCTACTGCAATGGGAACATGTGGAAAATTCCACTTTTCTCTCTTGAGGTGTTTGTCCTCCACTGACTCACACCTCACCCACTTTCTCCCCCAGGTCTTTCATATTGTGGCCTGGTATTGAGAGAGGAAGGACATGGCTCATATAGTGAATGTAGAGCCTACTTCCTGGTTTCATAGTTGATGAGTTCCATTTGCTTCTGCCACAGATAACCGCTTGCTACCCAGACAAATGTCAAATGAGTAAAAAGTTAACAGGCCCATGACACATCCCACCGAGTCTGAATTGGAGGGTCACACTGTCCAAAGACAAGCTCTTGACATAACTATTGTGTTCTTAGGAACCTGACACAGGCTGCCAGATAATTGCCATGCCTTGAACTGTTTCATCTACAGTCCTGGACAGCCCAGTGCTCAAGCATTGATTGACCAGGAAATGATCTAATTCAGCCTCTTCTTTGAACCTGCTTGAAGTATACATTGTGTTTGTTCCTGCTGCCTCTTGCCAATAAAGTTGGTACCTAAACAGACCCCAAACTGAACTACACAGGACAGTGTTGAAAAACCTTGCTTAGGGGAATATATAGCTTTTTTTGAAACATATTCGACGATTTTGACAACAACCTCCAAACTTAAGTCATATCATTCAGTACTGATGATAGTAATAGTTGCAATTAATGTTGAGCCTCCAGAAAAATGTTTCTAGAATTTCTTCATTCTTAAGGTATTATAGATAAAAAGAGGAGATATATTATACATTTGTGTTTCAAACGTTTAGATTAATACCTTTTACTTCTCCGTAAATTGTTACCAGTATGAATTTTCCTGTTTGTAAAACATAGAGAATTATTATTTTTACTTCACTGGGCTATTTTGAGTGGCAAAAAATAGAATGAATTTGGAGGATTTCTTTTTCTTGAATGTACAAAGTATGGTCTCCTTTTTAGATTTTTCTGTCAGCTAACTACATCTTGGTCCTTGATCCTTTTGCTACCAAAGCCTGTTTGTTTTTTTAATTTATTTTTTCCACTTTATGGAACTTCCTGTCTTATACTGTTAGTATTTCATAAAGGTTTAATAAAGGGCGGGTTTTTTTTCTGCCTGGAATACAAGTCCACAAAACAAGCACTCTGTGTTCTCAGAATATAAGGCCTACTACAGAGTGGCACTTAATAATTTTGATGCCGATAACCAAATATCCAGATAATAGGGCAATCACATTATTTTTCAATGGCTGAAGAATTCTTTCAGTGGACTTTTCTATATGAGGCTTGTTGAAGATACAGTTTGTGGATAAAGTTCCTACCTTCAAAAGTATAGTTTAGTGTCTGAACTTTAAAAAATTATGAACCTGGGCCAGGACTTTGGTCTAGTGGTAGAGTGCTTGCCTAGCATATATGAAGACCCCAGTTCGATTCCTCGGTACCACATACACAGAAAAAGTTTTAAGGGGTGCTGTAGAGCTCTAGCCTTGCGAAAGCCCAAGGAAGGACAACGAGCAGGCCCAGAGTTCAAGCCTCAGGACTAGCAAAAAAATTGTGAACCTTGGAAGGCTGGTAGAAATGCCACTCAGAGCTTTCAAATCAAGATTGTTTTGGTAAACTGTCCATTTGTATTAAAAATAATTTTGGGCCTGCACAGGAGCAGTCCTTGAACTCAGGGCCTGGGCATTGTCTCTGAGCTTTTATTTTGCTCAATACTAGTACCACTTGAGGCACAGCTCCATTTCTGGCTTTTTTGGTGCTTCATAGGAGAAAAGAATCTCATGGACTTCCCTGGCTAATTTGGCTTTGTAGTCTTCGTTATCTTAGCCTCCTGAGAAGCCAGGATTACAAGTGTGAGCTAGAGACACCCTGCTTGTATTTAAATGTTCCTTTTATCAGCAGAAAGTGGGTGAAAAAGCACAGCAATAGGGCCCATCAGGCACACAAGACATTGATGAAAGTGAAGTAAGCAACTCAAGGGCAGTGAGGGGAGGGAGAGAATGGGAGAGAAAGAGGGAACAGCTGATACTAAGCAACAGGAAAGAAAGGTACACACCTCTTGATCAGGAAGAAATAATCTTATCATTATTGTTTGAAGAGTTAAACTTTTTTTTCCTGCTATACTTGAAGTCTTCAAATATTTTGTTATTCATAAGCTTTGTAAATCAGAATGGTGATCCTTATCAGTGTGAATGTAAAAATGATTCTGAATGTAATTACTCAATAAAGAAAAAAATTTTTCCTTTTAACTTTTTAACAAAATGTCTGTGTAATTCTAAGGCCCATTAACACTTAATCATCACAGGCTGGCAGGCTTTCCATTGGGTTATCAGCTGTGCTGAGATAATGATACATGCATTTGTTCAGTCAGAAGGTCAAAGAGTTCATATATTTGCCATGTAGGTCCTGGGTTAATTTGCTGTTTTTTTACATTTTTCCCCATTTTTTCATTTATGGAAGCACTGAAACCTAGTGAGAAAGCTTGGCTTCTGAGTTTTCCCTGGGTGCTCTCAGGATGGGCTCACTGCTAGTCTGAGAACTTCTCTTCTCCAACTCTGGTATTGAAGTAGATAAAGGGACACAAGGTAGGACATATTAATATAATCTTCATAGCAGTGTCTCCTTACTTTATATTTTTGTATGAGGAGGAAAAATTTGTTGTGTGGTACAATAAATGTTTTCCTACAATTGGAGAGCAAAAGTAGAAGCTCTTAACTTCTGTGACAACTTTAATTTCATTTGTAAAATAAAATCTTCCACTAGAAGATTATTTCTTTGACTTTTCTGTGCTTCTGAGACTAGGCTAGACTTCAGTTCTGGTTGGTATAGGAATCTAAAATTCATCTTTGAAGATGTTTCGCCTTTCAGATTAAAGAAGCTTTATTCTGCAGGCTATGCTCACGTGGAAGCCCTTTGATATTTTTTATTTTCTCTTACTATCTGAGGAAGCTATGGGAATTTTTCTTTCCTTTGATATTTAAAACAGTATGTATATGTGGGTTCAGGAATATTTTTTCTGGCAGTTTCCAGTTCTGGTACTATTTCTCTGGGCAACAGGAAAACAAGGAATTGATATGATGACTTTTTTCTCTTATTTATTTCTCTTTTATTTATTTATTTATCCTATAGAATAAATGATAAACATGGCATGACTCTTATCTTGGGCATGCATCTAAGAATACTGCCTGGTATTGATCAATTTGCAATATCGCATGCCACATATGTACCATTCACATATCAGATTACCTTCTTTCACATAGCAGTACAAATCTAAGACTCCTCTGTATCTTTTTTTTTTTGCCAGGCCTGGGCTTGAGCTCAGGGTCTGAGCGCTGTCCTTGGACTTTCTCAAGGCTAGAGCTCTACCACTTGAGCCTCAGCACCACTTCTGGCTTTTTTTCTATGTATGTGGTACTGAGGAATTGAACCCGGGTCCTCGTGCGTGCTAGGCAAGCACTCTACCACTAGGCCAAACTCCCAGCCCTCCTCTGTATCTTTTAGTGGTTGAAAATTCATTTCATTTTAGTTCTGAAAATAATGTTCTACTTTATGGCTGTACCACAGATTTTGGCACCACAGATTTTGGTAATTATGATCAAAGCTTCTAAAAACCGCTGTGTGGGCAGGGTGTAAATATTTGGTATGGGAATGCAAATAACAAACATCAAAGATTTATTTTAGGCTTAGAAGTATAAAATTTGGATTGATGAGAGTCAGATGGGAGACCATTCTTGGGAGAGACATAAAAAAAAACAAGCATTTTTCAAATGGTAACTGTGTGCCACACGTAATGCTGGGTGATTTCAGTTATCCTGCACACACACACACACACACACACACATTTTCTAATTCACAAAACTAGAAGTCACAATTTGAACAAATTCTGACTCCACAGCCTATGCTCTCTGTGTTGCCCTACCATAAGAGCAAAGAGATTGGAGCAAACAATTGCTTGGCCTTAAGACACAGAAAGGATAGGTGACAATAAGTTTGATGATGAGCAAGTTGGAGTTAGGTCAAGGAGACCTTGCTTTGAATATTGGTGTGAATATTTCCTGCCCAGGCTGACTTTGAACCACAGTCCTCATATCTCAACCTCCTGAGTAGCTGTGATTACAGATGAGAGCCACAGGCATCTGGCTGAGAGATTTTCTTACAAAGCACGGTCTTCACCACAAAGAACATTTAATTAATGCAACCTCACGAGCAGTTCCCAAAGGGGAGGGAGCTAAATCTCCTATTTCTACTCAAGTCAACACTTGTGGACACATGCTGATTGCAGTGATCTAATACTGCTTATCACCTCAACCACTGGCAGAGCTTAGATGAGCTCTCTTTTCTTCCTACTCAGCTTGTTGGTTTTAGAAGGGTAAGGGTTGAGATCATATTTAGAAGGGAAGTTGGGGATTCCTGCTGAGTGTGAGAAGGTGCAGTGGAATCCACTTAGTCCTCCAGCAGTGTAGGAAGCAGGGATTCCACTGCCCAGGGCATGAAAACAATTCTCTTCTACAGCTTCAGATGGGATATCCTGCCAAAAATAACATGGGGGAGAACAAGAACAGTTGGCAGACACAGTAAGCATTCGTTTTAGTTTTTTTCTATATCTTTTAAAATTTTTTGTAGAAAATATAGAATTCCACTCAAACTAACCAAATCCACACAAGCTTTGAGCTCTGAGAACTTGAAGTTTTTTTTTTAATGGCATACAATTAAAGAAAAAAAAAACCAACCCAATAAACAACAAACACCAACCTAACCCAATCAACCACCCACCCAACCACAGTCAATATCAGCAAACCCCAAAAGTTGACCAGGAGCTGGGCGCGGTGGCTCAGGCCTGACATCCTAGCTATTCAGGAGGCTGAGATTTGAGGATCGCGATTCAAAGCCAGCTCAGACCCTGGAAAGTCTGTGAAACTCTTATTTCGAATTAACCATCAGAAAACCAGATGTGTTGCTGTGGCTCAAGGGGTAGGGTAGTGTAATACCTTGAGCTGAAGCACTCAGGGAGAGTACCCAGGCCCAGAGTTCAAATAACAATAATAATAATAATAAAAAGGTTTTGACCAGGAAAAAGTAAGGGCTCTTGTTACTCTTGACCTTCTAAGTCCTTTCTCCATAGGTTAAGATCTGCAAACGGGTTCTTTGGTATTCTTTTAGATATATCTATTGCTCATAGAAATGTCTCTTTTTCCTTTCTTCCATTTTCTCTATTCTTTATTTTTTTCATATAATACACCTTCTGAATTCTCTCCCATTTGGGCTTTCTTTTAAAAAAGTATTACATTACTATGGGCATTAAATCTATTAAGCTTCCTCTGTTAAATGGTTAGGGTTTTTTTCTTGCTACTAAGGATTAAGTTGCTTCAAGTTAGTTTTGCCAAGCTGCTGAAGAGAAGGGAGTGATCCAATGTTCAAAAATAACAAAGGAGCAACAAGCTGTATTCAAATATCTTGAACCCTGAAGGATTATAACATTGTATTGTTTGAGTTCTCTTAGAACAGGATGCTCCTACTTTCCTTATGCATTCTCTGTGTCACAATATGTTCTGGGCATCTGTGATCTTCAGGACTTGGTTGTTAACAGATTCCTCTGTGGAAGAATATCTATGCATGAGTTCCTTAACAAATGGACTGTTAGGTGCACTGCTACCTAAAATGGGAAATTGAGGCTATGTTGTTTAAAACAAGAGTTTGACAGAAATGAAGAGAGACCTCAGATGATTGTATGAAAGATAAGATTAATTGTAACCAGCATAAAGGGGATCCAAGTAGGGAAAGAGGAAGTAAAACTATCCCTCTTTGCAGATGACATGATTCTGTATTTAAAGAATCCTATAGACTCTACTCCCAAGCTCCTTGAGCTGATTCAAAACTTTAGAAGGGTAGCAGGCTATAAAATTAACCCTCAAAAATCAACTGCCTTCCTCTACGCCAACAGTGAGAGGAACGAGGCAACAATCAGGAAAGCAACTCCTTTCTCAATAGCCTCAAAGAAAATAAAGTACCTAGGAATTAGCTTAACTACTAATGTAAAGGACCTTTTTGATGAAAACTTTAAAACTCTGAAAAAGGAAATTAAAGCAGAACTAAGGAAATGGAAAAATCTCCCATGCTCCTGGATTGGAAGAATCAACATGGTGAAAATGACAATCTTGCCAAGGGCTATCTACAAATTCAACGCAATACCCATCAATATCCCAATGTCATTCTTTAAAGAAATAGAAGAGGCAATCCAAAATTTCATATGGAATAATAAAAGACCCCATATAGCAAAAACACTTCTTAGCAAAAAGAACAGTGCAGGAGGAATTTCAATATCAAACTCTAGACTCTATTACAGAGCTATAATCATCAAAACAGCTTGGTACTGGCACAAGAACAGGCCTGAAGACCAATGGAATAGAACTGAGGACCCAGATATTAAACCACAGACCTATGGCCACCTAATCTTTGACAAGGGAGCCAAAAAATAGAATGGAAGAAAGATAGCCTCTTCAACAAGTGATGCTGGCAGAACTGGTTAAGCACCTGCAGAAAACTAAAGTTGGATCCTTCTTTGTCACCCTGCACTAGAATTAACTCCAAATGGATCAAAGACCTGGAGGTAAAAGCTGACACACTGAAAACTTTACAAGAAGGAATAGGAGATACACTAGGCTTCCTTGGCACAGGTTGAAACTTTCTTAATAAGGACCAAGAATCACAACAAATCAGAGAAAGGCTAGATAAGTGGGACTGTATTAAACTGCAGAGCTTCTGTATGGCAAAGGACATAGCTAGTAAATTAATTAGGAGGCCTACAGAATGGGAGAAGATCTTCACCAACCATACAGCAGACAAAGGCCTCATATGTAAAATATATCAACAGCTCAAAAAATTGAATCACTCCAAAACTAATCTCCAAAGTAACAACCATCCCATTAAAAGATGGGCCAAAGACTTAAAGAGAGTCTTCTCTGAAGAAGAAACAAAAATGGCCTATAGACACATGAAGAAATGCTCGACATCTCTGGTCATAAAAGAAATGCAAACCAAAACAACTCTAAGATTCCACCTCACTCCAGTTAGAATGGCCAGGATCAGGAAGACGAATAACAACAGATGCTGGAGGGGATGTGGCCAGGAGGGATCACTACTACACTGTTGGTGGGAGTGCAAACTCATTCAACCACTATGGAAAGCAGTATGACAGTGCCTCAAAAGACTAAACATAGAACTCCCCTATGACCCAGCAATTCCACTACTTGGCATTTACCCCAACCATCCAGAAACTAGGGCATACTAAATCCACTAGCACAACAATGTTCCTTGCAGCACTATTCACCATAGCAAAGATATGGAACCAACCTAGATGTCCCTCAGTTGATGAATGGATCAACAAGATGTGGTATTTATACACAATGGAATTCTGTGCTGCTGTCAGAAAGAATGACATTGCCCCATTTGTTAGGAAATGGAAAGACTTGGAAAAAATCATATTAAGTGAAGTAAGCCAGACTCAGAGGTTTCCCTCATTTGTCATAACCAGTAGAAACCTTGGGCTCTACTAGCAGAGATTTGCAATAGAGCAAAACCTTGATACATAAGGCCATATAGTATGAAGCTAATTGAAAGGACCTCCAGGATACTGAAACAAAAGCCATATAATGAATGATTGTTGTCCTTAATGTACTATGTTATCTCTCATCTCTTTTGCTGTCCCTTGGTTATCTCATATTGTTACAGTATCTCACTTTGTTATCTGATATATTGGATATATTTGTATTTGGTTATTTGAAATTGGAAAGGGAAGGGGGAAAACCAAGATGGGGAGTTGGGGGGGAGGGTAATGGGTACCAAGACATGTGAAAGGGTATCAATGTATGTGAATTAATGCACCTTCTATCTGGCAAATATCATGTAACCCTTTTATTAATTACAATGAAAATATTAAAAAAAGAATAATTGTAACCTTAAGGGATGTTACACAGAAAGGCAAGAGAATAGGAAAGAAGTCTGAGTATAGTCCCTACAGAAGGAGATGTCTTTTATCACATATTTTCCTCTACAGGCTGCTATATTTCTGCTCCATTAGATATGACTGGACAATTTCATTTACTCGTCTTTTTATTTTTTTCTGAAGTGATATCCTTTCTCCTCCCTTAGGTGGAATCTCCTCCGCTTCAAAGTATTGATGTAGATCTTATTGGTAAGTATTATCAAAATTTAATTAATTTTTTCTCATGCCCTGGGAGCTCCTGTTTTGCTTTTCCTGATCAAGGTTAGAACTCTACAATTTGAGCCACTCCTCCATTTACAGCTTTTTTCTTTTGTAAGAGTCACATAATATTGTCTGCCTGGGCTGGCTTTAAACTAGGATTTTGAAACATAGGCTCCGGGGTAGCTAGGATTACAGACATGAGTCAGAGTGCCTGGCCTGGTTCATACACTTTTTAGAAGAATCATTGCTAAAGTGTCTTAATTTCATTTTATAGCACAGGGGGCAGCATTAAATTCTAGAGATGTCGAAACTTGAATGCTATTTTCACTAAGGACAAAGAGGGTACATAAAGAACCAAAGGAGAATAAAGAGTAACCCCCAGTGGATACTTATCTGTACTTTAGGTACCTCCCTTCATTCTCCTAGGAACTCTTTGAGTAGGAATTATGCTTATTTTCTCAGCCAAGGAGACTAAACTTTACTTATTTTTTACAAGTCCATAAGTCTATAGTACACATTGTTTGCTAATTGTACTCTGGAATGAGATTCTATCTTGGAGTTGAGGAAGCTCTAGCTGTATAGAAAAAGTTAGTACTTGGATTATCAGGGGAGTGTCTTTTGAATCTGTCATTACAGCCAACCATTAGTGGTTTCTATATGAATATTCATGTATTCTGAGCCTGAAGGAAAGTACATTTTGTCTTCTTTCAGTGGTGTTTGCTTTCACTGTAAAGTCTGCCCTCTGGGCTTGGTTCAAAGCAAGAATCACTGAATTGTGGCCAGCAGCCAGTATCTGTTCTTGCTCATTACCAAGGGAAGGGAGACAGATTAAAATTTTAAGATGTGGATGCTTGCTATTCAGGCTGATTTAGAAATAAAAGAAATTGAGACTTTGGGGGCTTGCACTTGGATTGGCCCTGTACAAAGCTGCCAAATCTACCATTGCTCTTCCTCTTTTTCCTCTTTCTTCTCCTCTTCCTTCCTCCTCCTCTTTTTCTTTGTCCCTCAACAGTAATTCTTTCACCTACCAGGAAAAAGGAAGAGCAGGAGGTAGAAGGGAAAAGCAAATGTGTGTCTTTGAGTTCGTTCCATCCAAGGTGACTGAACCCACTTTGATTCCACAATTACCTAGCACTCCAGTGCACTGACACCAGTAGTAAATGCTGGCAGCATGCCTGATGCACTGGGGCCTGCAGAAAATTTTCATTTCATGGTCATGTGGAGAGGGGCTAGGAAACAGTTAAAGCAATTGCTTTGAGTCCAGCTCATTGGTAATATGCAGAACTGAGGCTGTCATTTGGTGATTATGAAAGTAATCACCCAAGTTGCCAATAACTCCAGTTTCTGAAAAAACAGGGAAACTGAGAAGCTAGATGTCCTGCCATAGGGGATTCCTAGCCCCATCTGATAAGCTTTTGGATACTGGTATTGGCTTCTGCACCTTCTATTCTGCAGAGAAAACAGAATTCAGCCCATAGGTAGACACATGGCGTGCCCTTGCTTTCACTCTTCAAAAACTCTCCCCTATCTTTCTCTTCAAGTCATTCTAGAAATATTGGAAGGTTGTTACTCCCATGGTATGCTTAGGGAAATGCATGTGTGTGTTTGTGTGCATATGTATAGAACTTCTTATCCTATCCCCTTAAGGTTGCGAGAAGGAGAGACTTGCCCTCTACCTTCCTCCAGAAAACAAGAATGAAACCATGAAGGTGCAAAGCAACTCAATAACAATCAACTGCGACGGGCTGTATCTCATCACCCTGAAGGGCAACTTCTTTCAGAAAGTCAATATCAGCATTCATTATCGGAATAGTACAAAAGCTATTGATGTCCCCAACAAGGGTAAGAGGATCGACTTCACTACAGTGACCCGTATGGCTTACAAAGATGTAGTCCACTTGGATGTGAAGATGGAGGGAACTACCTGTGAAGAACTCCAGGTGAATGGCGGGAAACTCTTCCTCATCCAACTAAGTTCTGATCAGTACTGTCGCCAGTGAGGATCTGATGGCAGAGTCTGTGAGCTGACCCAAAAGGAATGCTTGGCTGGGGATGGACAGGACACAAGATTCTTCCTTGTAAGTGGAAGAGTCCCTTCTGCTCAGCTATGTGAGATATGACCAGAATGAAATTCTGCCCCCGCCTCCACTCAGGGATATTTAAAACACATTCGACATAGCAATTAACCTTATTTATCCTTTTTGTCTTCTAAATGTGTCTATCATTCCCCACCATTGCCTTGAAGCCAGGAAGCACCATTGTAAGAATGAATCGGTGTCTTATTGTTATATTCGTCAGACAATTGTAATAAACTTAGGTCACTGGAAAAGACACTTGACTACCATTTGCTGGATATTAGACCTGTGTGTGTGATAGTGTCAAAAAAAGAACAAGCAGTTGGGTGATGGACTGCAAAAGGTGGTATCTACCAATCCTTGGGAGACAAAGTGACTTCCACAAGGTTAAACTGGTTGATGCATTCACAGTACACAAATACCTCTCATATTTGGGGAAGGGGGGTTAAAAATCAGCTTGTGAATGTCTGGACTAGAAGATGTCTGAGAAATGCTATATTACACTGGAATTCCCCCCATTTTATTAACTTTTGTTTTCCTGGCTTCCAAACATATTTAATAGAAATATCTTTCAAAGAAACATCCTGGAGCTAGGATGCTGTGACAAATCTCAGAAGGAATTTAAAGAAAATTAAGACTTTTTTTCCTGCACAGATAGTATAAGATGAT
This sequence comes from Megascapheus bottae, assembly GCF_031878675.1. NCBI lineage: Eukaryota > Metazoa > Chordata > Mammalia > Rodentia > Geomyidae > Megascapheus > Megascapheus bottae. The sequence goes on from NC_143518.1 coordinate 26,388,381, forward strand.
TCATTGTGAGGTACTTTATCACACAGACAATAGTAAACTGGACCTGTCAGGGTAAAAGTCAGTTCAGGGTAGAAAACCTGTTCTTTGTGACAGATAGGCAAAGAAATACAAAGCAACCCTTTTATCTGTGCTGAGATCTGCTCAGTACATGCCTCAAACACCTATACCGTGCTACTGGCTTCCAAAGGATAAAACAGAGCTATATCAAGTGAAGTTTTAAGTTGAGCCTTATGAAAAAACAACAACCTGGTGCTGGTGGCTCACACCTGTAATCCCAGCTATTCAGGAGGCTGAGATCTGAGCATCATGGTTCAGAGCCAGCTTGGGAAAGAAAGTCTGTGAGATGCTTATCTCAAACTACTCAAGAAAAGCTGGAAGTGCAGCTGTGGCTCAAGTGGTTGAACACAATCCTTAAGCAAAAAGAAGCTCAGGGACAGCACCCAAGCCCTGAGTTCAAGCCCCAGGACTGGCATCAAAAAAACCCAAACAATGGGGCCAGGAGTTTGGCCTAGTGGTAAAGTGCTTGCCTAGCATGCATGAAGACCTGGGTTCGATTCCTTGGCACCACATACATAGAAAAAAGCTGGAAGTGGTACTGAGGCTCAAGTGGTAGAGTTCTAGCCTTGAGAAAAGTCCAAGGACAGTGCTCATGCCCTGAGCTCAAGCCCAGGACTGGCAAAAAACCCAAAACAAAACCCAAACAAGCATAATAAAAATAAAAATTAAAAAAAAAACACACCAAACAACTAAAAACAAAATAAACCTCACAATAATCTCTGACTGGAAATTCCAAAATACAACGTATGGTTGCATATTGATGATTTAAACGAGAAGGACCTATTACCAGACAATACTAAGGCTTCAAGGGAATAAGATCCCCTTGTATTTAGATAGATGTATCTTTTCTTGTGATATAATATATCACATATTTCATATTGAGAACAAATGGGATTTTTATTTTTATGGCAGATTTTCAGATAAGATGGGAGTTTTCTGTATTAAAAAATTACAAGAGCTAGGTAGTGGTAACTTAATGTGTATACCCCTAGCTACTCAGAAAGATGAGATCTGAAGAGCAAGGCTTGAGGTCAGCCTAGGCCAAAAAATCCATAAGACCCTTATTTCCAAATAACTAGATAAAAAATAGAAGTGGAAGATGACTGGATCAGGTGGTAGAGCAAGGGTTGTGAACAAAAACCTGTGAGGCCCTGAGTTCAAAATCTACTACCAGCTCAAAATAATAAATAAAAAGTTAACAAATACAGCGATTTTGTTTTGCATGTAGCAGATGCCTCCCAATAATTTGAAATAGAGGGTATAACATCTCATATGATGATTCCATGTCATCGCAGGGGTCGTACTGTGCTGTAAAACAGAGTTCATCTCTAGAATGTTGGAGAAGCTAGAAGGGCTGTTTTCCCTACACTAAGTGGTCCTCAATTACAATTGGATATTTAAAAAATCTGCTTATTTTCTAATTTTCTCTTCAATGTTCATCACTATTTTCCAATCCCTCTTTTTCAATGCTATGGAAAGAAGAAAGCTAAGAAAACTTGTGCATAAAAATGAACTCCAGGATATGGAAACAAGAGGTGTAGCTTTGTGATCATTATTCTGATTGTACTAAGTGAAGCTATTTCTTTTCTCTTCTTTCTCCCTTATGGTTTATCTCATGTTGTTACTGTATCTGACTTGGGTGCCTGGTATATTGTATATATGTTTATTTGTGTATTTGAAAATGGGAAGGGAAAAACAAGATGAGTGGGAGGGGGTGGGGAGAATAACAGTGGGAGAAAAACATGGGAAGGGGTAACAATGTTCGAGAAGTAATGTACCCACTACCTGAAGAATGTAACTGTAATCCCAACGATTAAAAAAAAAACTTGTGCATAAACTAATCAAGCTCCTAGGGGCTGCCAAGGAACACACATAGCCCCAGTGATAAGCTAGTTACTTATGAAGGCCTACTGAAGATTATATATGGGGCTGAACATTTACTGTGAATTCTTTTTTTTCCTTTTACTATTTTTCTATTATTGTTTTTGTATAGTTGGTATACTGAGGAGCCACAGTTACCTGAATCAGTTACAGTCAGTATATTTCTGTTTGAACGGTGTCTCCCCTTCTATCACTTCTCCCAGTCTTTCCTTCCTGCTCCATCGATAAGATGTCAAGTTCATTTCCCACAGTATCTAGTGAATAACACTTTTCCAGATGTTCTGAGCAAGAGAGTCCATGATATCTTTCTTGATGACTCAGAAGATGCAGTATGTACCATGTTGAGTGACTGTATTTTACAAATTTACATTTACTTATTGGTAAGATCTGGCAAAATAAAGGTTTTCACTAACTCTTCTCATCAACTCTTCTTTATGCTATTCAAGTAATATTCTACCAGGCCTATTTGCGTCAGTGATTTCTGGTTTAATAAAAAGGGGAATATAGGTAGTGGCACTGTGGCTCAAGTGGTAGAGTGCTAGCTTTGAGCTAAAAAGCTCAGGGATAGTGCCCAGGCTCAGAGTTCAAGCCCTACCACACCACCACCACCACCACCACCACCTCTACCACCACCGAAAAGGTAATATAGCCAAATATAGTTGTTTACACCTGTAACCTCAGCTATTCAGATGGATCTTATTAGTGTTCAAATGTCCAGTATTTTTGAGAAGATATTTGAAAATAAAAATTCAAAATAACTTCACCTATCATTTTTAATTCTAAGAGTATTAGATCCATAAGATGATGAGAGTCAAAACCAATACATTTCTCAATACATGTAATTAGTGATATCTTACTTATTCATCCACAAATTCTCATAATATTCTCCTTGTGTCAAGTACTTGACATATGAAGACAGTATAAAATAGCTTCTTCCCACTATATAGAATGAATTGATGTGGAAGAAGCTAGAAGCCAAGCAATTGGAATTAAAAGCTGAATACTTATGGATGGAGAGAAATGAATAAATCTGAAATATATCAAGAATGAAAACCTGATAGAACTTGGTAATTGATCCATATGGTGGCAAAAAGGGAGGCATTTATTTGTTCATTCATTCATTTAAAATGTTGCTATTTTGAAGAGGCATAAAATATATACACAAGAAATATATAACTTGAAAAGGTAAACCCAGAATGTTATGAGAAAAAAAAATGTGGTGGTCTACTTTCGGTTTGGAAGAAATGAGAAAGACCTCTGTGGGAAAATGACATTTAAAGTCAAGATCTGAAAACTGGAAGAAATCAGTTTTGTGAAACATTGTCAGGGTCTAAGATGGGAGTACACAATGGAAAAAAAAGCTAAAAATACTGTCTAGGACTGTCATTAACGTGGTAACTAATTTTGGAAATGAAGTATTAGTAGCTCTTCCTTATTTTGATGACTATATTTATATACTACCTACTAATAATGTTTTCCTTCCATTCTTTCATTCCCCTCCCATCTAATGGAACATGTGGTAATTGTAGTTGACCTTGTACCTTATATGGGAATTGGAGGATATCAGAGGAGCAATGTGACGCATTAAAAACAGGAATACACATTCCCCAAAGATGGATAAAAGAACTTTGTTTCCTATTTGGTGGATGGACTAAGATGGTTTTGGGTGTACCAGGTATATCTTCATCACTGAGTGGAAGTTTGTTTTATTGTTGACTTGGAAGTCAAGTCTAATTTAAAAAGTATGTGTGCAGATGTTAAAGTGAATGAAAGTAAGTGATGCTAAGCCAAGTTAGCTTAGCTAAGTACAGCTTCTAGAATTCTTTCCCCCATCTACTGATGTGGAGAAAAGGGGCATGAGCTCTAGAAGGCCAAAGTTATAGACAGCATGGCTGCTGTCCTTTAGTTCCTCAGGTTGCCATGTGGTGAGGCATGTGCTCCTCTAGGGCATCCAGCTCCCAGATCATCTTCAGTGTCTCCATATCCTGAACCAGTCATATAGACAGCTTTGTGACAAAGGGTTCAAATCCCTCCTGCAAGTTACTAGTGACCTTCAAGTTGGCAGTGTGAAATGCGGGTTCCAGCCTGTCTACATGGGACCCAGTAACCCAGAGAAAATGACAGCATTGAAAAGAAGCATGATGATATGTGTTTTAGGAAGAAACCCAATTCAGCAACTACAAGTGCTACAAACTGTAATTTTTTTCTGAAATGAAAAATATCAACCTGACTTAATTAGCTGTAACCCCTCTGTACATTACCTTTACAATGACAAATTAACCAAAAAAAAAAATCAGAAACCCCAGATTGAAAGGTGTAATGCTTATCTGAGTATATTAACCCTGAATGATTAATTGAAGACATATTATAGTGGAATTATTGAATTCAAATAAGACAAAGGCAATAAGACAAAAATATCAGACTTCTGGATACTAATACGCTCCTAGCTTTCTAGTTCTGCTGTTTCAAATGACCACACATTGGACTAATTTTACAGAACAGAAAATTAGAACTGCAGTTTTAGGGGTCAGAAGTCTGAAATGCATCTTACAAGGCTAAAATCAAGATAAGACAGATTTCAGCAGGGTTGGTTCCCTCTGGAAAATCTGAAGAGAATGCATCTCCTTGCTTTTTCCAGCTTCTTGTTCTCAATGGGTGGCTGAGTACCACATCACATTTTCTCTTTTTTCTTCAATCACCATATTGCTCTTTCCTTTCTGTGTTTCTAAGCTAACTGTTTCACTCTCATAAGTGGTTATATTCAGGACCTCCCTACTGCTTGATAAACTAGGCTAATTTCCCTAAGTCTAGATTCTTAATCACATATTTCAAGTCCTTTTGGCTACATAAAGTAATATTCATAGATTCCTAGACATTATTCATCTTGTTAAAATTACTGTAAACCAGAAGAAAATGGGCTACGTCGCTGCCCGCCGCAATGACACATCACTTCGGAGGCAGACTGGGAATGATCACAGACTCAAATCACTGCAAGCAGAGGTCTTTTATTTCTCTCTCCTTTCTTCTCTCTCTGCCTTTCTCCTTTTCTCTTTTCTCTTCTCTCTTCTCTGTCTTTTCTCCCTTCTCCTTCTCTCTTCTCCCTTTTCTGTCTTTTCTCCTTTCTCCCGCCTTCCCTGGGAACCCCACACTCTTTATATCCTTAAGCAGCCAATCACAGTAAAGGTCATCTGCAAAGCAGCAAAGCTGGAAGAAATCTAGCGATCCACTCTATCCACAAGCACGGAAGAAACAAATCAACAAATGCGAAGAAACTTCCTGGTCAGCAAGTACTGACTCATTGGCGAGCTGCCAGGTGCCATCTTATAATCTTTCTTCCTCAGGAGGCTGAAAGCAATGGTCTCCAACATTTCCCCCTTTTTTACTTTAGAAAAGAAAAGAATGAAAGGAAAAAAAGGAGAAGACCTAGGATATGTAGGGCTACCATCATATCAGATCGACTGTGCCTGTCTTGTGTCTCCAAGCTCATTAGTCTTCTTACCCATCATGGGATCACCAAGTACTCTTTACTTGGCTCCTGTCTTAGGCTGATAGGCTAACAACTGGAACTTACTCGTCTCTGACTACCAGCCGTCCACTTAAGCAAGCCAGACCTGAGGGGAGGCACCTGTTTCCATGGCAGCAAACACCTGTCATATTAGCATTCGCTGTCTAAATTGACTTTGCATTATTTTACACAAGCAGTATAGACATAAAACATATAACACATAAAAACAAACCCAAGCCAATCAATCCTGCCCACCTTTGACCAACTCCCAAAACAGTCTAAAATAAAGATGTCCAACCACCCAAGGTTGGAATATCAACATGTGTCCAATTATTTGTGTATACATGGAGAGGCTGTCAAGTTATCAACCTGAGCATTCCATGTTATGTCCAAGTTCAAAATCTGGAATAGGCAGCTACACAAGAGGTGCTTATCACCTGCTCCAGAATATTCAATTGTTCTTGCAATAAATCAACTTGTTGATTAAGCATAACAATTCCAGTCCTCAGTTGGATTTTGATAAAAGATGACTGAGCCACAAAATTAGCTCTTGAGGACCTTGACATCCAGTCTCGGTTGGTGGCCAAGATTGTTCAGGTTCCCAGCAGTGTGGTCCTCAGCGACATTGACAGGGTTGTGCATCATTGCCACATGGATTCATTCAGGGAACCGTACTCGTGCTAACTAGAAGAGCCTTCATCTTGACCAACATGTTTCTGAGGAGCCTCCATCGTCTGACGTATCAGTCTCTTCGGCACCCAAATGGGACTGTCAGCATCCTGTGGAAAAACACAACACTTCCTCGCCCCCACATGAGAACAGGGTCTGGTCCTTTCCAGTTGTACAAAATTGAACAAAGGAAGCAGATGTATATGCTGGACCATTGTCTGTTTTAATAATTTTTGGCATCCCCTAAGAGATGTTGAACATCATTTGAAGTAATCAATTAATCTTTAGCAAGTTGAATTTTTTGTGGGTTAATACATGTACCCATAATTTGATATCCCAAATAAAGAATGGAAGAACCTGATTGTACCTTTTCCTCAGCTATACTAAGTCCATGACTCTTTAACATATCCAACATCAAGCCAAAAAGTTGTAAAAGTAACTTTAAATTAGGGTGTGCTAATAAAACATCATCCATATAATGTATCACCATTACGTCAGGATAGCTTTCTCTAAAGGGCTTAATGGCTGCATCAACATATCCCTGACAGATTGTGGGGCAGTTAGCTATACCCTGAGGTAGGACTTTCCATTGAAATCTTTGACAAATCTCGCCTGATTTTGATCCTCAAACACTGGAAAACCCCACCCATTCCCCATTTCTAATGCTTCTATTCTTTTAGCTAACTTGGGGATAGATTGGAGGAGGCTGGCTGTTGGCTCCTCCCACTGAGGCACAGACTGCTGAACTAGGGGCGATGGCCCCCTAACTTGCAATTCCGCCCCCAGCACAGGCTTTCTAAATCACTTAATTCCTCCTCTTCCTGTTTACTCAATTCTCTCTCATCTATCTCTCCAAGCGTCTCTGCTCTTCTTTCCACCTGTTGTGACGAAAGCAAGCACTCCCGGATAAGTTGCCATGTAGGAAATGTTCCTCGGGGGAGGTCTCCCTGTCTTAACGAGGCTTTTTCCAAATCTAACTCTTGTAAATCCCACTGTGGCACATTAAGAAGTCCTTCATTCAAAAACCAGGGACTTACTTTCGCTATCGTATCCACATAAGAATTAACCGTGGATTCTTTTTTTTTTTTTTGCCAGTCCTGGGCTTGAGCTCAGGGCCTGAGCACTGTCCTTGGACTTTCTCAAGGCTAGAGCTCTACCACTTGAGCCTCAGCACCACTTCCAGCTTTTTTCTATGTATGTGGTACCGAGGAATCGAACCCGGGTCTTCATGCATGCTAGGCAAGCACTTTAACCACTAGGCCAAACTGCCGGCCCAACCATGGATTCTTTTATGACAGTACCGTTAACTTTAAGTAAATCTCTTATGACTCTAACCATCTATCTGGTCCTTGGAAACTTCTGAGCCCATTATTCACATTTAACAACTGCACAAACCTTTTCTTTGGCTACAACATCCAGTTCTTTCTGAACCCACTATTCCTGGTTCTTTACCAAATCCCTTATTGCCTGGCCCTTTCCGCACTGGCCAGAGACTTCCACGAGGTTCCTCAGTTTCCCCACCCTGCCGAAGTGACCTGTGCTTCAGAGGTGGACTGGGAATGGCTGTTGCCTCGCCCTCTGTGAGGTTCCTCAATACTTACCCACCGTGTTGAAAAAACGTCCCGATACGGCCACCACTTGTCGCTGCCCGCCTCAACGACGCGTCACTTCGGAGGTGGGCGGGGAATGATCACAGACTTAATCGCTGTAAACGGAGGGCTTTTATTTTTCTCTCCTTTCTTCTCTCTCTGCCTTTCTCCTTCTTTCTTCTCTATCTTTTCTCCCTTTTCCTCTCTTCTCCCTTCTACATCTTTTCTCCCTTCTCCGGCTTTTCTCCCTTCTTTCTCCTTCCCCGGAAATCCCACACTATTTATATCCTTAAGCAGCCAATCACAGTAAAGGTCATCTGCAAAGCAGCAAACAAACTGGAAGAAATCTAGGGATCCACTCTATCCACAAGCAGGAAAGAAACAAATCAACAAATGCAAAGAAACTCCCTGGTCAGCAAGTACTGACTCATTATGGAGCTGCCAGGTGCCGTCTTATAATCTCAATTCCACAGGAGGCTGAAAGCAATGGTCTCCAACAGGGCTGTAAGTGTTTGTTTGTTTGTTTATTTTTTTTGTAATGAGGATTGAACTCTAGTCCTGAGTGCTGTCCCTGTGCTCTTCAGCTCTAGGCTAGCCATCTACCTCTTAAGCCACAGTACCACTTCTGGCTTTTTCTGCATATATGGTACCAAGGAATCGAACCCAGGGCTTTGTGCATGTTAGACAAGCACTATACCACTATAACACACTCCTGACCCTGGGGTATAATTTAAAATACTCGAGGAAAGAATATATGAACTAAAGATTTTACATTCAACAAAACAGATCTTCAATGTAATGGACACAATTGTTTTAGGCTTAAAGAATTCAGAGAATATTGTTCCCACAGCTCATTCTGAAGACACAACTAAAATACCTAACAGGCATTGACTTAAAAGTTTGTGGTGACCCTGAAACACCTAAATGATGCTTAAAATGAGATTATGGTATACAATGGATATCATCTCTGGCAATGGATGCATACTGTAACTCTAGAAAAGGGGAAACGAAGACCAGTGAGACTATATTAAGATATATTTCAAATTGTTCTTACTAATTAACAGTGGTTATATAAGCATTGCAATTTTGAAACTGTGGCATGTAAAGTATGGCATAAAATAAATGAATAATTATAATTCACAGCTTAGCTCACACAAAATCTTCCACAAGGCCTTCTTAGATTCCTCTAAGAAGAAGTATTTTGCTTTCTCTGAATTCGCATTATATGTTGTATAATTGTTATATAATTGCTTTACAATACTTATTGCATTTTATTTTATATTACATTCTATTTTCTATTATAGTGATTGGATGGAAATGCTTTACCAAGGACAGTGCCAATCACATAAATTGGGCAATAAATCTATGTTTATAAATGACATCTCAAAGAAACAAAATTGTTACCAAAATTCTTATGCAGTATCTGCATTTATTTTTTTCCATAAAGTGATGCACTATCTGAAGGACAGAACAATCTTATTAGTGATATCTTCTTATTGAATAGTGCAACATTGAGTGTATGCCTTTAAATTATTCAGGAGGCAGAAATCAGAGAACCATGGTCTGAGACTGGTCTGGGAAATTCATGAGACCATGTTGGAAAGACAAATTAAAGCAAGAAGGACTGAGTCTGTGGTTCAAGTGATACAGTGTTTGCCTGACGAGTGAGAAAATGAGTCTGGCCCAATATTCGTAAAACAAATCAATGAAAAACATAAACTGCTCTTTCATAGGCTTCATCTGCCTCTGATTATTATTTATATCCATACTAGTAAGTAAGGTAGAAAAAGCTCCCTAAGGGTCCATATTTTGTACTGCTTTAAGTGGCTTGTTCTCCTGAATAAAACTTGTTAGACAAGCCTCATAAGCCATAATTATCTACCCATAAAGAATGCAATTAGATTGTTGCTAATTACCTGCCACAGCTTTCTTTTTTGTATTTATTTATTTATTTTATTTATTTTTATTGTCGGGGTAATATATAGAGCCATTACAGTTATATTGTCAGGTAGTTGGTGCATTACTTCTCACACATTGATACCCCTTCTCATGTTTTTGTCACCATTACCCTTTCCTCACCCCTCCCAATCATCTTCTTTCCCCCCCTTTCCCTTTCCTCTTTCAAATAAACAAATGTATATACAATATACCAGGTAACAAAGTCAGAAACTATAACAATATGAGATTAACAAAAGGGGAACAAAAGAGAAGAGAAATACCATAGTATATGAAGAATAACAATCACATAATACAAAGCTCTTGTTTCCACATTCTGAAGATCCTTTCATTTAGCCTCATCATGTATGGCCTTATGTACCTAGGTTTTGCGCTACTGCAATCCTTTGTTAGGAGATACCTAGGTGTGTATTAATTATTACCAGTGAGGGAAATCATTGAGTCTATGTTCCTTTGGGTCTGGCTTACTTCACTTAATATGATTTTTTCCAAGACTTTCAGTTTCCTTACAAATGGGGTGATGCCATTCTTTCTGATGGCAGCGTAGAGTTCCACTGTGTATAAATACCACATCTTTTTGATGCATTCATCTACTGAGGGGCATCTGGGTTGGTTCCATATCTTTGCTATGGTAAATAGTGCTGCAATGAACATCATTGTGCTAGTGGATTTAGTATGTCTTTGTTCCTGGACATTTGGGTAAATGCCAATGAGTGGAATTGCTGGATCATAGGGGAGCTCTATGTTTAGTGTTTTGAGGAAACACCATATTATATTGCTTTCCATAGTGGTTGAATGAGTTTGCACTCCCACCAACATTGTAGTTGTGATCCCTCCTGGCCACATCCCCTCCAGCATCTGTTGCTATTAGATTTCTTGATCATGGCCATTCTAACTGGAGTGAGGTGGAATCTCAAAGTTGATTTGATTTGCATTTCCTTTATGGCCAGAAATGTTGAGCATTTCTTCATGCATCTATAGGCCATTCTTATTTCCTCTTCAGAGAAGACTCTCTTTAAGTCTTTAGCGCTTTAATGGAATGGTTATTTCTTTGAAGATTTGTTTTGGAGTGATTCTATTTTTTTAGCTGTAAATACATTTTAGATATGAGGCCTTTGTCTGGTGTATGACTAGTGAAGATCTTCTCCCACTTTATGGGCTTTCTATTTAACTTGGTAGTTATGTCCTTTGCCATACAGAAATTCTGCAGTGCAATGCTGTCCCATTTGTCCAAACTTTCTTTAATTTGTTGTGTTTCCGGGTCTTTATTAAGAAAGTTTCGACCTGTGCCAAGGAGATCTAGTGTATCCCCTAATCCTTCTTGTAAAGTTTTCAGGGTATCTGCTTTTACCTCGAAGTCTTTGATTCATTTGGAATTAATCCTGGTGCAGGGTGATATAGAAGGATCCAACTTTAGTTTTCTGCAAGTGCTAATCAATTCTGCCAGTACCACTTGTTGAAGAGGCTGTTTTTCTTCCATTCTATTTTTTTGGCTCCCTTATCAAAGATAAGGTGGCCATACGTCTGTGGGTTGATTTCTGGGTTTGCAGTTCTATTCTACTGGTCCTTAGGCCTGTTCTTGTGCCAGTACCAACCTGCCACAGGTACATTGCATAGTACCTTGTTTAGGATATAAAAAAGCCATGAGGTTCATTCTGAATCTATACACAGCCCATGTGTTTACAATCAGGGCATTTGTGAGGAATTAAACAGTTGGTTTTAGAACCAGAAAAAAAGCATTACTTCCTACTGGCCTTGGCAGACTTCTTTGTTAATTTAGTGTCAAATGAAAACACAATTCCCCTCAGCAATCCTGGAAGAGATATGATGCCTAGTTATGAAGTCTGGATTAAAAATAGTTTTTTGTTAAGTCTAGACATGTAGACAGCTGGGTTGAGATCCAATTCCACAAGAAGTTCTTGTCGGAACTGTTTCTCTCATGAGATTAACACAGGAACCTCTCCCAAATTATAGTAAGTCATGTTCTTCATAAGGCTTTGGCTGGAACTTCTCAAGTGGATTAAATGGCAGCATGATGTGAGCAATGACTCCCTAAATAAAAACTTCTTTGTGAGAAGGGTCTGAGGTTGCCCCAGGAACACTGGGAAAACAATGAGGAAAATAGAAGTGCGAGGAAAGCAAAAATAAAAGCATGGAGAAGAAAAGGAATCAGAGAAGGCACCATGCAGTTGACATCAATGAATATAGATGCCCACTAAAGATTTATTAAACTGAAGGCTATATGCTGTAATTTGTATCAGGAAAGCCCTCAGACGTATCATGAGTTAAAGGTTTGTTCCTTGGGTTGGCATTATTGGGAAGTAGAAAAATCTTCAGTGGAGCCGAGGGGGAGGTTTTCAAGCCACTGTGCTCTTGCCTTGGGAGGAAGCAGTGAGTCCTCAGATCCCTTCTTTTTTTGTCTTCAGTCATGAAGGGCTTCTTTTTCTTTGTTGTGTACTTCCTCCATGATAGACATTCTACCTCACACTCTACAGAGCTGGAGCTCCTCAACCATAGATCTTTTTCTCTGTACAAGTTAATTTTTTTCCAGGTATTTGTGATAGTAATGGAAATCAGACTAGCATAAGATGCAAATTTCAATTCAAGCTATTCTAACATGTATTTGTTCAGTTCCTTTCACTAGGTTCATGGCACTCAGCTAGGTATGCTGAGAAATCTACAAGAAGTAAAAATTCCCAGGAGAGGAAGTTAGGACAGGAAGGCATAAATTTCACTTGACAAATTAATAAGCAAATGAGGAGTCAGGAAGAAACAAAATGGCAGGAATTTTACAAACATTTCAGTAATTCATAAATGTTAAACAGCTCAATTCTCCAACCAATAAAAAAGAATGGCTTAAAAGATAACTCATAACCATTTGTTGCCTACAAGAAATGTCTTCAATAGCCAAGACACGATGGACTTAAAGTGAAAGGATAGGTTAAGGTTTTATAAACAAATGAACCTAACTCAGGAGGAGTAGCTGACAAAATTAGTTAAGAGTCAAGTGAATTTTACATTGAAAAGGGGATCAATCAATATAAATAGGAGAAGACAGTTTTGAATATGTGTGCACTGAATGCTGGTGCAATAAATCTCATAAAAGACTACTTGACTAGAAAAAATTCACAGATAGAAATGAACACAGTAGTAGTAGATGGTTTTAATATCCAACTCTGATGAACAGGTTCATGTTAATTATGTGGGGTGATGAATATACAGATTGGCTTGATTTTGGTAATAATTTTATTTTGTGTATGTGAATCAAAACATTATATTGTGCACATTGAATGTAGACAGATTTTGTCAATTATACATAAATAATGCTGAAAAAGAAGAAAAAATATAAAGCCAAATTTGATTTTTTTTGCCAGTCCTATGACCTAGGTACTGTCCCTGAGCTTCTTTTGCTCAAGGCTAATGCTCTTCCACTTGAGCCACAGGGTCACTAAAAATTTGATATTTTAAAAGTCAAAATTATCCTGAGCATGGTGGCTTGTGTCTGTAATCCTAGACACTGTAAGGTAGAAATCAGGAGTACTGAAATTCAAATCCAGCCTAGGGAAAAAGTTAGTGAGCCTGCATCTCAACCAATAAATTGGGTCTGGCAACATGGCCCTGTCATCTCAGTGAAATGAGAAATGTAAACAGGAGAGTCACAGTCCAGTTTGTCCTGATCAAAAATGGAAGAACTTGTTTGAAAAATAACTAAAGCAAAAAAAAAATGAGGGGGGGGGCCTGGTTCACATGTAATGCTCTGAGGTCAAACCTCAGAATCACCAAACTAAATATATACATACATATACATGTGAATGCATTGCAGAATTAACTACGTTATAGATTAGAAATCCAATGATCACAACAGAGACTACTAAGTAATAGATAAAAATTTTTCTTCCCTTTCTCAAGTCCTAGATTTCCTTGCAGTTTGCGAACGCTGTGTGACTAATTTCTCATAAAGAAGTTTCATGGCCTATCCCACTTGTGAACCTCTATGTTTCTTTTCTTCATATTGATTGAATGTTAACTTGTAGGCCAACTTCTTTTTTCATATATTTTTTATTGTAATTAATAGAAGGGTTACATTATATTTGCCAGATAGAAGGTGCATTACTTCATATACATTGATACCCTTTCTCATGTCTTGGTCCCCATTTCCCTCCCTCCCCACCCCCTCCCCTTATCTTGTTTTCCCCCCTTCCCTATCCGACTTCAAATAACCAAATACACATATATCCAATATATCAGATAACAAAGTGAAATACTGTAACAATATGAGATAACCAAGGGACAGCAAAAGAGATGAGAGATAACATAGTACATTAAGGACAACAATCACTCATTATATAGCTTTTGTTTCTATATCCTAGAGGTCCTTTCATTTAGCGTCATGCTATATGCTTGTAGGCCAACTTTAAATTCTTTTTTGTTGCCATTCCTGGGCCTTGAACTCAGTCCTTGGGTCAAGGCTAGAGCCATAGCATCACTTCCGGCTTTTTTCTATGTATATAGTACTGAGGAATGGAACCTGGGTCTTCTTGCATGCTAGGCAAGCACTCTATCACTAGGCCAAACTCTGGGCTCCAGAATCTGTTCTTAATCAAATATGTAGAAGAAATATATCCCTCACCTCTCATCACCACTCCGAAATACCTATGTGATCTATGTAAGCAATAAATTGGGTCATCTATAAAATAGGGGTGAAGATAATATTCATTTTCCAGAATTACTGAGTAGATTGCTATCACAGAGAACTATTGTGTCTAGCATCTCACATGTTATGTATTATTATTCTAGTAATGGTACTGTGGAAAATTGTGGTCTCATACTTCTGTTATCTTTCCATATCAATAGATGCCACTTCCTATTCTGCAGAATAAGTGAAGACTGCAGATTTCCACCTTTATTTAAGACTTACATTTGCCCAAATCCGTATCTCATCCTTTTTCCTCCTCATTGTCTCTGCCTCTTACTCATCCAAACCATCTTGGTTTAGAGGAAAGTTCAGCTGTAGATGAGCATTTCTTCAGAGAAAACATCATGGCTTATTTAAATCAAACTAATTCCAAGGAGTCAGCCTGTGACTTTTGGGTTGAGTAAATAGAGCACCTGTCATGTTCCAGATGCTCTATTGATGAAAATCTTTCCACAAGGTTGACTTTGAATTTCACTTCCATGCTGCTTTGTCCTTTCTAAAGCAAGAATGGCTATGATCAAGAAATCTAATAACAACAGATACTGGCGGGGATGTGGCCAGGAGGGATCACTACTATACTGTTGGTGGGAATGTAAACTCATTCAACCACTATGGAAAGCAGTATGGTGGTTCCTCAAAACACTAAACATAGAGCTTACCTATGACCCAGCAATTCCACTCCTTGGCATTTACCCAATCATCCAGAAACAAGGACATACTAAACCCAGTAGTGCAACGATGTTCATTGCAGCACTATTTACCATAGTGAAGATCTGGAACCAATCCAGATGCCCCTCAGTAGATGAATGGATAAAAAAGATGTGGTATTTATACACAATGGAATTCTATGTGCCATCAGAAGAAATGACATTGCTCCATTTGTAAGGAAATGGAAAGTATTGGAAAAAATTATATTAAGTGAAGTAAGCCAGACCCAAAGGAACATAGGCTCAATGATTTCCCTCATTTGTAATAATTAGTACACATCTAGGACTCTCCTAGTAGAGGATTACAACAGCTCAAAACCTAGATACATAAGGCCATGTAGGATGAGACTAAATGAAAGGATCTTCAGGATGAGGAAACAAGCTTTGCATTATGTGATTGTAATTCTTAATGTACTATGGTATTTCTCTTCTCTTTTATTCCCCTATTGTTAATCTCATATTGTTACAGTATCTAACTTTATTACCTGGTATATTGTATATACATTTATTTATTTGAAATACAAAAGGGAAGGTGGGAAAACAAGATGATTGGGAGGGGTGGGGAAGGGTAATGGGGAAAAAACATGAGAGGGGGTGTCAGTGTGTGAGAAGTGATGTACCCTCTTTCTGGTGAATGGAACTGGGACACCTCTATACATTACAATAAAAAATAAAGTAGGACTATCCTGCCTAAAGTTATCTTCTTACTAGTGCTGTGGAGGGAGTGACATGTGTCTGGGAGGGACTGGGACATGATGGGAAATATCTAATGATGGAATCATGCACACAATATCTACTGCTCCTCTGTTAACTAATTGTCTAGTTATAAGTGTTTGTCTAGTTTGTGACAGTGCTTGTCTCAAATAACCCGTATGGAGGAGCCTCATAGTAAATCAGAATGGTTCCATTCACCCTATGTCATCTTACATGTAGACATTGTATCCTGTTGTATCACCACAAGAATAAAGAAGGGTTAGTATAGTCCACTTAGATATTTGGAAAGAGAGCCTGCATTTACATAACTTTATTATTGTTGTTTTTATTAGTTGTTCACTGTGCCTAAATAAAGTTTTGTCCTAAGTATGCATGATAGGGAAAAAAAAAACCCCATCATCTATATTGAGTTCAGTAGCATCCAAGATTTACAAGATTTCATTTCTCCACTGGGGGATCTGGAGCATGTTTTTATGGATAAGGAGGGACTATTATAGTCTCTGTACATATGCACACACATATAGAATATGTACACACTCACACACGCATACATAACGTTTTCCATTTTACTTTTCTGTTTGACCCCTGGCTTGATTCATTTAAGCAAAAATATTGCTTGGAAGTTTCTCCCAGTTTCATGGAGTTGTAATCAACACTTAAAATTAGCAACATTTAAACTATACAACATAGCATTTTGATATAGGTATATCTGTTAATGATGGCTTCAATCATGCTAATTAACATATCACCTTGTATAGTTAACATTCAATGAATTTTCGTAATTTGGCCAAGGAATATGAAATACTGACCTCCAAAGATTGGCTAAATAAAGTAGCTAAGTTTTAAGAATTTGAAAAATAAAAGCAATTTTCCATTTCTTTCACTTTATTGTTTTATGTTACTAAATAAAAAACCGTATTCCCCTAACTTTCTTATTTGCAGGCACTCCATTGGGAGTCTGAAATTCTAGAAGCAAACTTTGAAACTATGAAACTAGAGAAGTTGCATTTTTTTCATATCCATCTTTATTGTGCTTCTTGAAAAGTTCCGAACTCTGATATATTTTAAATAGACTAAAATACAAGTCTAATTCATGTTGCATTTTGATTCATTTAAGCACTGTAGCAAATTTGGTCTAAGTCACCCACAAATTTTAATAGGCTGGCACTTTTGAAATGCTAAGTTGAAAAGGAAGCTTCAACTTAGAAGTAAATAGTATACTTAGGTCGCACACCCACTGATGGAAACTTGGTGAGCAGCATAGATGGTGTGGAGAGGTAGAAGTGAGTGGAGAAAGAACAGGTTTAATTGTCTCACAGGCTCTCATTCTCCTCTTTCCTGTTTGTCAAACATAGCAATTTATATAGACATTCTCTTTCTCCTATGCCTGATTTAGCTTCAGAAAGCATATTAAGTCAATGTTCTACATAAGTGGAAAATAGATTGACATTAACAAGATAAACATTTCCTTGTTACCAAATATTAAAGATAGAAAGGTTAGAGGCCTAACAGTTAAGTTAAAAATTAATGAAAAGTCAACCATAGAGATGGGCTTACATTAGAATCCCCTAACAACATGATTGAAGGAATTGAGGAATTGGTGGGATTCAGAATTTAAGGCCTGAGGCCTGAATACAAGATTTATTGTTCCTTAGTATAGAAGGCTTAAGATGTTGTTTTTTTTTTTTTTAAATTTTACTTTTTAGTTCTGTGCCAGAAAACTAATCAGCTTGTGGACTATCTGAATGATAGGAAATATGTAAATAGCTAGGTGTGGTGGTTAGAGCCTGGTAATGTCAGATGTTTAAGAGGAGATTTTAGTTCCTGACCAGCCATGGCAGAAAGTGAGAAACCCTGCCTTGCTAATTGGACCTGGTAGCATGCAACTGGGATCCCAGTCATGCCAGAGATTTGTATTTGAGGCTGGCCCAGTAAACATGCCAGAACACACCTAAAAACCAAAGCAGAAGAGACATGGCTCAAGTGATAGAGTGCCAGTCTACTAAGTACGAGGTCCTGAGCTCCAACTTGGTACTGTCAATACAATAGATTACAATACAATGCATGTATTTCATCTCTTTTATGGTTCAATGACTGCACATGTCACAGGAATTCTCTGAATTGCTCTGCCTTCAGTTATAAACATCCACAATAATTTATAAAACTTGTGATTATCTCATTTAACTCTAATAAAAACTTTATTGTAATTTAAGAGCAATGTTGATTTAAGATCAACATTAATTTCTAACAAATCCTGAGAGAGTTACTACATCAGTGAAAGTTTGAGAGTATTAGGTGATAACAAACATAATCAGAAGCCAGACACTGGTAGTCAACACCTGTCATCACAGATACCCAGGAGGCTGAGAGCTGAGGATCATGTTTCAAAGCCAGCCCAGGCAGGAAAGTGCATGAGACTATCTCCAATGAACCACCAGAAAGTGGGAATTAGAGCTGTGGCTCAAAGTGATAAAGTGCTAGCTGTGAGCAAAAGAGCTTAGGGAGAGCATCCAGGCCCTGAGTTCAAGTCCCATGACTGACAAAAATAAACCCTCAGAAAGCCTCACAAAAATGCCAAAACTAGAAGCACTTTGCAGAGTTAATCAAATAATCATTAAGGCAGGAGTGATTGGAAGGTATCTAAGCAAAAATCCACCATTATATGAGAATTAGGAGGGAGCCAGGAACTTTCACCAGGAGAGGTGTTGTGTCTGTGTATGTGTGTAGTAATTAGGCCATTGTGCTATGAATCAGGCTGCAATGGTAGCAATATGGGCGCTGGGGCAGAGAGGCACAGCTAGGGTCTAGAAATATATCCTGCAGCTCCACAAAGACTAGAGGCAGGCAAACAATACATGAGATATATGCTAGCTTCCTCTTTATAAAGATGGGCAAACACTCAAGAAAAACTTGCCACAACATGAAAAAGAGGCATCCAAGTCAACAATCAGAACTATTCCCTTTTGAGAGAAAACATGTTAGAAGACACTTATATGTGGAAAAAGAGATCAATTTCATGAGGGAGGTATTTAATATCAATCTAGGCCCACATGAAGTTTTAGTATGTTCCAGAGCTACTAAACCACAAACATTACAAGTTGTACATCTTATGACACATCCTTATTAAAATCACCCTTCTGCATTATGGGATCTTTCATAAGAGAGTTGTGAAAAAGAGCTTGGCAGCCATTAATGCTTCTGGGATTGAGATTAGAGTGGGAAAAGATGCTCAGATGATAGGGGAGCAGATAAACACTGGCTAGTGTAGGCCATGGGAAGCTTCCTGATAAAAAAAAACATAGGGTGATAGTGATAGCTGTAAGTTGCCAAACTGGCAAAACATTGATCATAGGATTTTGGAGTTTGCCTTACTTGTGTGTGTGTGTGTGTGTGTGTGTGTGTGTGTGTGTGTGTGTGTGTGTGTTTTCTGGTACTGGTGGCTTGGACTCAGGGAGTGAGAGTTGCTTTGTGCTTTTTAGTTATTTTTTTCTTCTTCTCAAGTGCTCTGCCACTTGAGGTACTCTTCCATTTCTGGCTTTTTGGTTGCCAACTTAAGAGTCTCATGGATTTGCCTGGGCTGACTTCAAGCTTCAATCTTCAGATCTCAGCCTCCTAAGTAGCTAAGATTACAGTTGGAAAACTCTGGAGCCCGGCTTGTGTGATCCCTTTGGAATGTAACAATCACAGGGATTTGTTCTAAACATTTATCATCTATTTAGCATGAGTATATATATATATATATAAATATATATATATATATAAATGTCTGTGAAAAGCAATCCTGAGAGAGGTCTTTTCATATTATTTGAGCTGCCTTTATAAATAATGTAACTGATATGAAATGCAGTAAAAGATATAATTAGTGTAAGTAAAGGATACAGTCTGAAACCTCTATGGCATTGGAAAACAGAAGTCACTGTGAGCTGGAATTCATGAACAAATTTCATGGACATGGCAAGCCAGAGCTGATCTTTAAGATTTCTGACTAGGTAGAAGAAGGGAAACCAGACCTGCGACTTCCAATCTTTGTGGACTTCTGAACAGCTCCTATCAAGAAGAGCTACTAAGACATAAGAATGTTGAAGAAGAATACCAAGTGTCTTCCTCACTTGTTGGGATGTGCTTTTGTATTCACTAAACTTTTTTTTCATAAAAAAATAGAAAAAAAGAGCTTCTAAACTCACATGTTCCTTGTCAGACTTCAGATGAAATGCAAGAAACATCCCACAGAGCAACAGGGAAGGAGGAGAAACCAGCGTGAGGGGCCTATGTGGCCATCTGGTACATTTTGAATAGACTCTGTATTTTGAGTATGTCTCTAGTGTGACACCTTCCTTACAGAGTTTGAATCTGGAATGCTCACCAAAGGCCCACTGTTGGTGCACAGGTTTGTGCTATTGGGACCTGTAAGACATTGGGCTATTGGAAGCATACCAATGATGGTATGCTGGCCTGACTCCATTTTGTCCTTTCTGCCTGTTTTTGCCTCTTCAGCCTTTCCATTCTGAGTTTCCCTCCTTGGATTTGGAGAACGATAGGACTGATGGATGGGTAGATATCTTCATTAAAGGTCTGTAACTACTCCTAAGCAGCAACTTCCTCCAAACAGTCTGTTGAACCAGAACTGTGACAGTCACCAATAACAGTCACCAGCTTGACCAAAAGAGACTTGGGAAGGCAATGCAGAGAAGAGTGCAGGGAAATCCACAACTTCAACTCAGATTCCCCAGCCAGGACTGGGAACCAGATGCTGCAAGCATAAGCAGAGAATACAGCCAGCCTCTCCCACCCCCTCATTCCCACCCCCGCCCCCCACTGCCGTATTGACAACAAGTAGGTTGCCTTGTCTTCGGAAGAAATCCGTGGCCCATACAAATCCTGTGTCCAGTTTGAGGATCTGGCCTGAGAGTGATTTTGCCTTCATTGCAGGTACAGTAAGTAAGGGAGAAGAAATTTTTTATATGGCACATCAAATTGTAGGGGACTATAGCGAAGAGCCCTTCCTTCGGAGAGTGGTCCTGTTATTAGGGACTCAACTCCTCTGGGGACCAGAGGCACATAGTGATCATAATTCAGGGTCTCTCTGGAAGCTGATGCATTGACTGTGGGAGGAAATTACTTGTAACAGTTTTGGCTGATGAGACCATCAATCATAAGGCTTGCCAAGATAGTTGAACAGCAAGGCAAGAGGGTTGAGAGATGAGTAGAGAGTTCCATCAGTGGTCCTGGCCTCTGCGATCAAGAACTGGGCCAGAGTGGTTTAGAGGAATGGAAAGTACATGCCATCATAATGTTCAATGTGCATAAGTGCAAATGGAAATGGGCAAGTTGGGGGAATGGTTGGGTGATGGAATGGGTGGCACTGATCATGATGCATCGTGCTCACACACTGACATATGAAGTGAACAAGGAAAAAAGGAGCTAGATTTGACAGAACCCAAACTAGGCTAAGAGGTTACCTGGCTCCCCTGTCCCTTCTCCAGTGCAGAATTTTGTGGTTTAATAGCCACCCTCAGCCCTCTGAGGTTTCCCAGTACCTTGTACAACTCTCATGTCACTCATGCCAGGATTCATCTGGCAGAATGCCTGGCCAATGCTGTCCATGTAACCCTTAAAGGCAGTTTTTAAAAAGGGCTGGCTGTAGCCAAGATTTGGGCTACAGCCAAAGCTATGAGGTGCACAGATGAGGGGGGGTCTCAGGTGGCCATATTGCAGAACCCACAGAAGGAGCATCTCAGGAGAAAGTGATCACCGCCTAGAACAATCCCCAAGAAACTGGATTGGTGAGGAGGGCTCATTGCCTGACCATTCAGTCATTTGCTACACCACCCCAGGCATTACTGTAGGAAAGCCATCCAAGAAAACACATCTTGGACATGTTTGACATTCTTTAAACCTGCCCAATGAGGAACTGTAAGCAGTCTTCAGTCTGCACGTGGCCCTAACCTGTTTGATGACTTGATAGAAGCTGACAGGAATCAAAACAGACTGTGGCAGCATTGCTTTATGTATTGATACTTGGAGGGCTCTTTCTTTCTTTGGTTAGTTTTTATTAATTGTACAAAGATTTCATTGTGATATAGTTTTGTATATGTACACAGAATGCGTTCATCATATTCATCCCCAGTTACTCTTCTTGCCTCCCCTTTCCCTTTTAATAAGTGTTGCTGTTGTTTTGGAGGTGAATGTTCTGGAGTAGGAGAAGAAACCCACCCAAGAGAGAAAAATACAATGGTTGTAGACACTGTATCTATGAAGATCCTCAGGAGACGGGGTGCCTCTACACCCTGTTCAGCACAGTCATTACTAAATGGAGGAGACATCACAGAGTGCGTGCGCCTCAAGTTCTTTGCTGTTTTCAAGATACCTGCCTTAACCTCCAGGGAACCCCACTCTTGTGAGATCTATAGAAAAAGCAGATCACTCAAGCTTTGACATGGCAAGATCAGTATCAAACCCAGCTAATCACTACCAGAGAAAACACTGGGAAACTACACAAGGAAGTTCACATGGAATTAAATGCAACATTATGCTACTATCCCAGGGCTAGTTGTCAGGAGAAGGATGCTACCTAAGAAGGTCTTTATAAAAATGTCCAAGAGGAATGTAACCCTTTTATTAATTACAATAAAAAGTATATGGGAAAAAATGTCCAAGAGGTTTTCATCCTAACAGATGTGCAAATCTCAATGAAGAAATACAAGAAAAATGAAAAGAAGTTAAAAATGAATTCTCCAAAAGTTAATGATTTAATATTAACTGTTTTCAAATGATATTAAAGTGGATGAAGCACCAAAGAGCTAAGAAGAATAGTTGTAAAAATGATCAACAAACTCAATTAAAACTTCTAAGTGAAATAAGATAATGTAGGATATGAAAGAACAATTCAATAAAGAGTTAACAACTTTGAAAAAAATCAAATGGAAACCTTGAAAATGAAACCCTCAGTAAGTGAATTAAAACCTAAATTCAAAGTATATAGCCAATAAAGAAAACTACAGTTTATGATCTTGCTAAACATAGATGCAATAAAATAAAATATTTGCAAATCAAATTCAATAAAATTAAAAATTATATACCACAATCAAATTGATTTAATGTAGGTAATAAATATAAGGATGATTCATGCATGTAAGTCAATAAATTTAATTCAGTGCATAAATGTAATCAAGGGTAAGCAGCACCTCAACATATCACTATCATACATGCAGACAAGGTGCTTAATGGAATTCAATATGATTTCATGATAAAAAACCCTGATCAATGTAGGTACAGAAGATCATGCCTTAACATAATAAAGGCTATACATAAATATGCTATAACCAACACTATACCCAACTGGGAAAAACTGAAAGTATTACCTTTAAAATCAGGAATGTAACAATAACAATGAGAAAATTTAAAATACCTCCTTCTCCAATACAAACAAAACTGCTGGATATATGTGCCTTAAATGCTAGGGTAGTTGTCTACTATATATGAAACACTCATTGAGGAAAAAATATCAAAATGAAAAAGAGAGAGGAAAAAAACAAAACAATGGAAAGTAGGTTCTTGCTAGGAAGAATTCCCTGAAAAAAGATCAAGGAAATTTACCCAAGGTTTAGTGGCTAAAGTCTCATTGTGGACGCAGGACTCAGAGATGCTGGAATTCTTGTCAAACTCTCACTCTACTTAGGGAAACACCCAGAGCACAAAGCTCCTCCTTAGACACAGATGGAGAAAAGGTCAGTAATTGCCACTTTGAGTGAGCCCAGTGTATTCAGGAGGAATGACTTTGTGTATATATTTGCCCCTGGGGTAGCTCTGTTGGTCTGAATTACACATACAGACCACACATATTTGTACCCTCAGGGTGATGGGTAAGAGGAGAGACAACACAACAGGGACTGGTGGTAGATTTAACATCCTATGACTGTCATCATTAGCAGACACAGAACTCACCACATTCCTTGTGCTTTCTAAGCCAGGAAGTTCTACCTAGTGACTGATAAAACAAGATTGCTAAGCCTAACAGTCTAAACCTGCCTCACCATGGTAGTTTCCCAATGCCAGGCCCTGTCAGGCATGGGGTCACTAAGTCCAGTTGTAGTCACTGTGTCAGGTTTTCCTGCCAAAGAAAACTGCAGCAGGAAGGTGGCCTTGCTTGACTGCTGTGCTGCAAGCTTTCTAGGAGAGACCTGGAATGCAAGTTACTTCCAATTCATGGTTGAGAAAGAATCCCTGGAAATGGGCCTGTAGCATTCCATGATAATCACAAAACAAAATAAAACCCGACCTAGAAGAAAGACATTGAAGGGAGCTGGCAGTAGATGGGGCTATACTCAGAACAGCAGGTCTAGTCTAGACATTGATTTTCTTTTATTTCTATTGTTCAGACTTTCACAAACCTGAGAGTAGATTTAAAAAAAAAAACAAACTTGATTCTGGAAGATCTTAAACAACATTTGTCATTATTTCCTGTCCTGAGTTCCCACTTCTTACTTGCTTTTGGACTCTGAAGACTTACCATTACTTTCCCTGTTGTCTCCCTCAGAAAAGTTTGGGGGTGGGGAGAGAGGAATAATTTATTCAAAATATTAGGCTGTTTTCAAGCTTTCAACTGGACTTTTATTGAGTGATGTAAGTAGGAAGAAGAGGCTTAAGATTAAAGTCTACTTTAATTGTATTGTGTACTATGGTTTTGGCCTCATCATAAATGTGTGTACTAAAGAACAACAACTAGAAGTGTAAGGAGCATGGAGTCTATATAGTTACCTTTATAGTACAAGGCTAATCCACCCTCGTTGGCAAGTAGCTAACTTCTCAGGTACAGTAAGGATACCTGTGGATGTTTTGAAAATTTCAGTCAGGTGCAAGGGCTCAGGACTGTAATCCCTGCTTCTTCAGAGATGGAGACTGGGAGGATTATAGTTTGTTGCCAATCTGGGTAAGAAGTGAGCAAGACCTGATTTAAGTGCATATATGTCAGGCATGATGGTGTACTTACTTAGCCCTAGCGATGTGGTAGCATATGCAGGAAGATTACTGTTAGGGATCAGCTTTAGCATAAAAGCACTAGATTCTGTTTATAAAACTTCTAAAAGACTTGAAGAGGATCATGTAAAATGGAGTGAGCCAGACCCAGAGAAACACAGATTGTATGGTCGCTCTCATTAGTGGGAACTAGTATATGCCTATAAATCCAGAAGTAAGCACACTGAGTGGCACCCAAGCAGTTATAAAAGAATTGATTGAAGTATAATGGGTGTATGGAAAATGCAAATAGCATAATCTTCAGAAAGACTAAGTCAAAGTCCAACCATAGGAGTACTAGGAAATGGATGCTTGTGGTTGTGGGGCTTAAGAGGAGATGGGTACAAGAATGAATATGGAAAATGAGCGGAATGCAGGTAAAAATGTATTGTATATGCCACAGAACAGAACAACAAGAGAAGGCATGGGGAGAAGGAGACAAGATACTGAAGGGAGATACAGATCAGGATTCAGTGTTTACACAAATTGCTTCATTAAATGGCAGAAAATCCAATACATCATCTAGAAAAGTGGGGGAAGGGATTAGGTGAGAGGGGTGAGAATGTTAAAAGGGGTGGCATTGATCAAGATACACTGTAGTCTAGCATACACGAAGACCCCGGTTCATAGAAAAAGGATTACATAGAAAAAGCCAGAAGTGGTGCTGTGGCTCAAGTGGTAGAGCGCTATCCTTGAGGAAAGCCCAAGGACAAGTGCTCAGGCCCTGAGTTCAAACCCCAGGACTGGCAAAAAAAGAGATATTATATTCACAAACTGCTCTGTTGAATGGCAACTCTTGCACAATTACCTAAAGAAAATTTAAAAAAATTCTAAAGTCCATAAAGGCTGAGGGCATAGCTCAAATGACGGAATCTCTGTCTACCAAACAGCTCCCTAAATTCAGTTCCAGTACCACCAGAAATTTTATCTCCCTTGGGCATATTCATCTACAATAAAATTTGTGGAAGTGTGTTAGGTTTATTAAGTAGTGAAACTGCAAGCAGATAGTGGGATGGCAGGTCCCAGTGAAGGGAGGAAAGAGGACTTTTGTGCGGCAGTATTCTCCCCTTTCAGCAGCATGAAGGATGACTCAGGTATTGAGTCTGAGCCATCAGTCAGGAATAATAGGTGCTGTGTCTGAGAATGGATGTGAACAAACGAACCAATCTGCAACAATTACACAGTATCAACAAGCTTTCATTTATTACACAATATCAACAAACTTTTAATTTCTCAAGAGGCCAAATTAGCAAATAATTGCGAAATGATGTCCAATGGAAGTCACTTAAACAGAGACTCCTGCAGTAGTTCTCAGGTATACTGTTGCACATTATTTCACTCAAGGAGGGATGTGTATATTCCTGCCTGCAGCCTGAATCACTCACAAGCTTCCTATTACAAATATCAAGAGCTAGAACTTGTAGTAAAAACCTTTCCAGGCTACAAAACCCTGGGTCAGGAATCAATGGGGTCTACCACAATCTTCCCATTCTATTAATAGTAGACATGGCATCCTGCCAGTGGATTTGGACAGGAACTAAAGGGAGGACCTGTCTGCCTCAGAGGCTCACCTGTGGCCAAGGGAAATATTGAAGTCCACCAGTACTGACACAATCTGACATATCTTGTTCACTTGCAATATGCTTATTAAGCTATTAAATAATTCTTTGGATCCCAGGATCTTGTCATTATCCTGTCCAAAGTCCTCCAATGGCTCCTTTAATAAATTCAAAGTAAAACCCAAATTAGGTCCGTGGATAGTTGTAAGCATTAGCTGCCTTCTTGCTCCATTATTCAAGGTCCTTTTGGTTTCTATGAATGTACTATTGATTTTATCTCTCTAGTCATAGTCTAAGTTACCTATAGCCAAACAATGAATTCTTGGTCCAAGGAATTTTGGGATTGAAAGAGAGCAAGAGACAGAGAGATGGGGAGAAAGACAAAGAGACGCAGAGACACAGAGAAAGAGACAGAGGCCCAAAGAAAGTGAACTATGGATACTGGGTCTAACTAGTGCCATCATGGCATCTTGGTGGATGATGAAGACTTTCCAATAATTATTAGAGGTGAAATCCCACCCCACCCTCACCCCCAAGGGATAAGTACACCTGGGTTCCTAGAGGTAAATGTGGGGACATGGAAGTTACAGTGAACTCGTGAGACTCTTGAACTCCCTATGACCCTGCCCCCTAACCATCACCCAATTTAGTCCCCACCACCTGGCTTCTCTGAATCTCACAATTGAAATACTACATAACAAGGGGAGTCACAGAGTCCAGTGATCTCTGCTAGTAACATTTGTAGAGATCGAAAACAAAAAAAATTAAAGCCAATATCAATTACCCAAACATGGATAAAACCACTGATCAATGAGGAGCAGTCCTCCATATGAACAGAAAAGAAAAGATAATGGAGAAAGAACAAGAGAATCTTGTCAGCATTGAGCTTCCACGTCAATTGGAATGTTGACCTGGCTAACTCAGTGTCCTTAAGAAATGTGTGTGAGATGCAGGAAAGTGAAGAAATGAGTTCTGGTGGATGGCCACACTGTTTGGACTGCAGACTCTCTTGAGTGTGTGGGGATTGAGGGCAGGCAGACATTGATTTCCAGCTTGGTGCCTGGCTCATGAACAACCTGAAAAACATCTACACATTTATTTTACAAGTTTCTTCCCCTCCCTGAATTATTTCCAGCAATGAGGTAGGATCTGGAGCTAGATGAAAGTATCTGATCATCTAAATCTGGGGAAAAAAAAAGGTTAATGTAGTTGGAGCATTCTATGGAAAAAATGTACAGGTTGTTACATTAGTTTTCCTTTTGAAAGCCATGCCTGCTGTGCAAATACAGGCTAACTATGTTTGGAATGCAAGAAGGAATCTCAGGAATTAAGTTCCAATACCCTAATTATCTGCAAATCACTCTTTTGAGGCTTTCAGATTGAGCAAGCTTGTGCCATGTGAAATCAGGTGTGGAAATTTATACTGAAGAAATTTCCCTTTCATTGTCAGTACAAGTCAAAACCTGGGAACCAGCTTGGGAGAGGGCACCATGGGTGTGTGCTATGATGATTTTTTCCTTCCCATTCACAAGGACTTGGCTCAGCTCTTACCCGTCTGAAGCTGTGGCTAAGGAGGATGACCAAAGTCAGCAGAGAGCCAGGAAACCCATGACATAATACTATGAAATGCTGCACGCTATCAAGTAAAACCAAAGCCAAAGAGAAAGGGAAGAGAGGGGGAGCTGGGGCTCTCCAGCTGCATCATAGGATGCTAAGTCTCCAAGCTGGGCCATCTTTTCCCCTGCAAGATACCAGGAATTAAGGAGAATGTGGTTCAAGATGGTTTTAGAAAAATCAAATTCCAGACCCAAATTCCTATAAACTCCTCCAGGAAGTATTGGGTTGCACTTTCCAACCTTTGCTTCAAAAAAGAAAATTAAAAAAAGTAAAGAAAAGAAATGTCTTCTTTTACTTTAAGTAAGAAAAAATTCCAGAGAAGAGGGTGAGAGGGTGAGGCAGGAGGAGGAAGAGGATGTGAAATACTACTGTTGACAAAGTTTGCTTTTATGAGGTGCTGCTGGGACTCAGAACAACAAAAGATGATATTCCAAAGTATGGCATTTGGGCATGCTATGAAATGTGGATACTGGGTCTAAGTGGCCCTATCTTGGCATCTTGGTGGATGATAGGGACGTTCTGAAAACTTTTGGAGCTGAAGTCCCATTCTCACCCTAGGGGATGGACATGCCTGAGTTCCTAGAATCAGGGGCAGAGATTTGGACAAGAGGTTACTGGACTTGCCATGCACTCACAAGGCCCTTTGAGCTTTCACATTCCTTGTGACCCTACCCCCAACCATGATCCTGTTTAGGCCCCACCACCTCTGCTGCTGTTGCCAATACTTCATGTGTCCTGAATCAGGTCACACGGCATCCTTGTTCAACTCTCCATTAGAGTTCATCCAGTTTGTTGAGATTGTTTTCCTGCTCTTTCTTTACTACCTTCGTGGCTTTGTATTAAGTAGACTTGAGGCTGCAAGTTTTGGGGGCACATGTGTCTGCTTACAGTTGTTGGCTTTCTGATAGACTCCTGGTGCAATCTCTCAAAATGTGGCATCTCTGTGCCTCAAGATCAAATTCCCCATATAACCTTGGGAGCTTTAAACAGCAGCGTCTCTCTCTCTCTCTCTCTCTGTCTCTCTCTCTCTCTCTGTCTCTCTCTCTCTCTCTGTCTCTGTCTCTCTCTCTCTCTCTCTGTCTCTGTCTCTCTCTCTCTCTCTCTCTCTCTCTCTGATCTTCAGCCTTTCTGTTCTGTGTTCTTCTTTTTCACTGAAATGAGGAGGGGTGTCTCCTCTGCAGTTCATTTACAGAGAGCTCTTCCCCAAACAGCACTGGACTGTCATGGACTCCTGACCAGGGAACCTCATTAAACCAGGGAAGCCTAACTCATAGGAGGAGTCCAGGACCCAATACTCCCAGGCCATCCTTGGTAGAAGTTGTTGCCACTTCTCCTATGGGGCCCTTGGAGACAACTTTAATCAACTTTATCTATATACCAATTTCTATTCCTGTTGGCTTTCTTTCCCTCGTATTCTCATAATTTGCTGCTTCTCTCCCATCTCAGCAAAACTCTATTCTATTCCCTAGTTCAAAATGCCGACAAACTTGGAACATCTGATCCTTCTGCTAGTCTCACACTTCTTTTAACCTCTCTCCCCTTACTTCCTTCTCTCTCAGAATCCTTCTCAGTTTATCTCAGATTCCAGGAACAATGAGCCCTGCAGGGTTCTGCCCTATGATGGGAACCCTAAGTGCCCCTGAAGGGAACTAAACTACCCTCCTCTAGCAACAATAGGACCTTGAAGAACCAGACCCAAGAGAATGATCAACCAGATTACAGTCAGCCCAAGTTTGCTTGACCATGCACACATCTTGGCCCTGTTCTTGTTATGCCCTTTAAAGATCTTATCAATTATTCAAGACGAAGCTTATGATGTTGGTCCCCTGGTGTTTCCCTGGGTAGAATAAATTCTTTTCTTGCTTTACTGCCATTTGTTGCTCTGATTGGACACACAAAGGGGTGTGTAGCTGAATCTGGGTGGTTGAGATACCTAGACTCAGGCCACTTTCTGGCTTAGGACTTTGTAAAAAAATGACTTTTCTGTCAATCTATTGGCTATCAGGATACCTCCAAGATGTCATTATTGAACTTTCAGAGGGCTTTTCTTTCTCCTATAATGCTAGTCAGTGCTTGCACATTTTGCACCACTCAAGGAGAAATAAGATAGAAATTCAATTTAGATTTATGAGGAATAGGTATCAACGTATAAATATGCACAGCATTACGTGCAGTTCTCACTTCACTGGGTTATACATTGTATTTTCAAACTGCCCCGTGGACTTGGAATTCCTTTGTGCAGCTACTTAAAAGACAGTTTTAAAAATGACTGCGAACTGTGTAATCTTAATGATTAAAGAATAAAACTGTGGTTTTTGTGTGATTTTTAAAACTTTTTTTGTCAGAGTACTGATCATTCTTTGATTGCCATTTTAAATGTGTAGAGAAATAAAAAGTTGTACTTACATTTATTTAATATACCCTAACTTAAAATACTAGAAACACCATTAATAAAACATTGAAACTAGAGAACTCAGCAAGGGTAGTTTGGACAGTACTTGCCTTTGTCCAGTTGGTTAGCTTAGGAAGCAAAGTGAATCTATTTTCTTATATTAGAATGACTTGCAATAATCTGGTTTAAACTTGGTTTTCCCCTTCCACAATCTCATTTTTTATGTTTTCAACATTCAGCATTCCCAGTGTTCTTTTTATGTGCATAGCTGAGATCCACCCATTTTGTTTCCTCTGGGACATTCTTTATGCCAGTGACTTTCTCTCTCTCTCTCTCTCTCTCTCTCTCTCTCTCTCTCTCTCTCTCTCTCTCTCTCTCTCTTTTTTTTTGTTCATAAATTTACCTTTGCTAAGTTGCTGGGCAGCATATCTAATTTAGAAGCTTTTCTGGAAACAGCAGTATCAACTTTTCCATGGCCAGATATTTCCTCTGCAAGTGCTGCAGTTTTCCCTCTATGAAAAGGACTTCTTCCTTCTAGAAGTGGGGCGGGGTTGGCAGCATCAGAGGGGTAGAAGCCATGAGGGTTACTTGGAGAAGTATACTGGCAGAAGCCAGGAAAGAAGGAAAGAGTAGAACTTCTAAACACTCAGGGGGTTGGATTTTTCAGAGGCTCTGAATACTGGGAAGGAAGAGGTAAAGAAAGCAGGAGAGCTAGTTGGTGTGTGGTAGTTCTTAATGTGGCGCATTGTCCCAGATGCTCACTTTATAGACTCTGAATCACATCAGTCTTTTGGTGTCTTAGCCATTGCTACTTAGGTGGGAAATGTCAG
This sequence comes from Megascapheus bottae, assembly GCF_031878675.1. Classification (NCBI taxonomy): domain Eukaryota; kingdom Metazoa; phylum Chordata; class Mammalia; order Rodentia; family Geomyidae; genus Megascapheus; species Megascapheus bottae. The sequence goes on from NC_143518.1 coordinate 26,419,568, forward strand.
GTTCTACAGCATCACCTGGGCATGTCACCCTGTGCCTCTAAGATTCTGCAGAAGCAACAGACAGGCTTCATTTCTTCATTTAAGATCTTATCATCTGACTACTAATGGGGAGGGGGGCAATTCAAAGCCTGTTAACGGTAAGTTTGAAGATGAAACTCCAACCCTCAGCCAATCCCTGAGGGAGGCAGTTGTCTTTCAGTTCCGGCTTCAAAGGTTTCCTTCTTTACTTGGCCAATCCAACAAGTAGCTGCGGCTCCTCAAGAATGTGCCAAGTGAAGGAGGCCCTGGTTGGTTTCACTTTTCAAAGTCCTAGTTAGTATTGCCAGAGAAGCTGGCTGAGAGAAGATGGGGCTTCCGCTTCTCATGCTGCAACTGGGCTGGGAGGAGCTGCTGTGATGCAAGTAGCACAGGCCAACCCAGGAAAATCTCTGGCAAGTGGAACATTCAGAGGGGATTTTCTTTCAGTTAGCACAAAAGCTGGCATTCATGCCAGTGGGAGGAGCACACAGGGTAGATGTTTGCTTTCTTGAATGGAGATAGGGCAACAGAGGCGAATCTGAGTTTCTGTTCACTTGGCCTGTCTGATTTTAAGGCGTCCAATAGATTTCCACCACCCTCCCCCGCCCCTTTTTGTGGACTGCTCTTACTCTTGGACACCTTAAGAATGAAATGATTTTTCCTCAAGGACTGAAATTGACTCGCCAGATCCATGTCATACCTATGCTTTTCACAGTGTGTTTCTGGCCCATCTGTAAAACTAGGACGTGGGTAGTGAGTGAAAAATAGAAGGTAGCTCAGACTTGGCGAACATCAACTTGTAAGAGGGTTGTGCAGGAACTAATGAACAAATTTACTCCCTAAGAGACTCCTCCTGTGTCAAAGCAGAACAGCTGACCTTGGCAAAAAATGACATATGCTTTGCAATGTCATTTCCAGAAGTGACGGATTTACAATGACCCATAGAGCCCCATACTTTCATTTATACAAAGTGTATGTTACACCCTGACTGTTCTTAAAAGACTTGTGGTGGTTCACAAAAACAAATGAAATGAACAATGTGGCCCCATCACAGCAGAAAAGGAAACATCAGAGAGGGATATGTTTGGTTAGTAAATATGCAAGAGGAAAGTCAGTATGGTTACTGTGAGTGTCCAAGTAGCAAAAGAAAGCAACCAGAGAAGCCATGTTGTCAGAGAAAGAAGAAAAGAAAGGGAAAAAAGGAAAGGGGGGGGAAGGAAAGGGAAAGGGAAAGGAAAAGGAAAAAAGAAAAAAGGAGGGACCTTATACTTTCCCTGTTGCTATCATCCCCAGGCACTTCTTCTAGCTTCTTTCCTGCTCTAGGAATGGTCTTATGAGGGGCATAGTGTATAAACGAATAGAGAGATTAAGCAAATCAACCCAAGGTTACAGGACTTTTAGCCTTTTTTAATCTGTGTCTAGTGAAGATCCAGGGATATAGAGAGATCCAGTGGCTAGAAAGTGTGTGCTTGAGAAACAGATGTCTGGGATCCAAGGGCTAGACCAGCTGTGTGACTTTTGAGAACATTCTTTAACCTCCCTGTACTCCATCTCCAAGTGGGGTGAAGAATACCACATCGGATAATGTTTATAAAGCAAGGAGAGCACTGGATTCCAGAGTCTGCTCAAAAATCATCGAGAATTATTCTACAGAAATTGGTGGGAATGAGTGGGGCAGTGACTATGTTTGTGGCTTTACTATTTCCCAGATACCCTTAAAAATAGATTGCTTGAAATTGTCATATATATATATATATATATATATATTTACTGGTATTGAGGTTTGAATTCTGTCTTGAGCTTGCTAGGTGGGCCCTTTACCAATTGGGCCACCACACCCTGAGCCCACTTCACACTTTTTTTAAACCATAATTATCCATATATTTATTCTCCAGATAGGATGGAAAAATAATGTAATTTTTTAATTTTAATTTTTCATATTTATTTATTTATTTAGTGCTGGTACTAGGGGCTTGAACTCAGGACTTTGGTGTTGTCCCTTTCTTTTTTCACTCAAGGCTGGCAGTCTTACCACTTGATTAACTCCTCTAGATTTAAAAAAAAAATAATTAAGTGAGGTACTAGAATCTCACCTGTCATCATGACTGCTTATGATGCTGAGATCTGAGATTCTAGTCCAAAACCAGACCAAGTAGACAAATCAGAGATACGTTTGTCTCTAGTTAATCAGCAAAAAGCTAGAAGTAGAGCTCATCCTTTTCCAGCCAAGTGGATATATCGGCATAGAGCTTGTGGACTCTTGGGCTTATCTGCCCTGATTTTCAGACCTCTCCCTGGGCCCATTATTCAAATGTGGTATGCGCATGAGTCAGCTGCTGCTGAGAGGCTACGCATCAGAAGTTTGCCTGATGATGTGGGCAGAGCTGGGAAGTGTGGCTTAGGATTAATATGTTGCTGGAAAGATGTGACATCCTTTGGTGTACAGGATGAAGTCAAGAATTGAAAGGGAATATGGATTGGGGGGAAGGGAAGGCATCAGAGGCAGGTTCATAGCACTATCATTTCCCTATTGATTTGGAGGAGGCTAAGAACCTTCTTTGTGTCTGGCCTTTACAGATTGTGCATATTTATCATAGTTGCCAAAGTGAGAGGAGAATCACATTTCATTTAACAGCATGGCACTTGAGTTTTGACATTTGAAAGTCTTTCCTTCTGCATTCTCACTGCTAGTCTCACAAGTCTGGGTGATGGGCCTGTGGGTGAGTAATGGCTCTGCGGCCACAATTCAGAACATACCCTGTGCTCCTGTGCCAAGTTTCTGTCTACTCCTTTAACGATTCTGACTTGCTTTTTACTGAAAACAACCTGCTGCTTCTATATGTCTTCTGGGTTTACTACGCTGGTGGGGTATGACATTTGAGATTGCTGAGAGAAAGTGTGCCCAGGACAGGGGCTCATCTGATCCTCCATTCTCTCGGTACTAGTAACTCACACTGTAAGCCAAGAGTTTGCTCTCTTACTTGTCCCTAACCCCATCCATATTAAGATACCTGTTACCTGATTTATTCAGTAGTTATCACTCTTACTGTGATATATGAAATTACGTGTATAAATATATATATATATGTATATAGCTATTATCTATACATAGGGCACTGAACTGAGGGAAGGATTTTAAGGGGTTAAAAATGAAAGACTAACTTTTGATCAGGTATGACAATGTCTGTGTGGCCTCTATAAAAGTGTGTTTGTCAGATCTGTGGGTTAGTTGGCAAGCAGAATTGGAGCAGTTTTGCTCAACTATGTTTACAGTACTCAGTGGAGACATTCAGTCCGTGTGTGTGCGTGTGTGTGTGTGTGTGTGTGTGTATACCTTGTGAGTGTGCACCAGTACCAGGGCTTGAAATTAGGGCCTGAGTGCTGTCCCTTAGCTTTTTTACTCAAGGTTGGTGCTCTACCATTTGAACCACATCTTCATTTCTGGCTTTTTGCTGGTTAACTGGAGGTAAGAGTCACACAGATTTTCTGCCTCATTTTGAACTGTGATCCTCAGATTTCAGCCTCCTGACAAGCTAAGATTACAGGCATGAGCCACCAGTGGTCTGTGTGCTCCCACACTTGAACCACATCTTTAGTCCTTTTGCTTTTAGTTTGTTTTTAGAGTCTCATGCTTTGGATACGAGAGGCTGTGGAGTGGTTAGATAGTACCATATGTGTGTATCACCACACCTACTTAGTTTTGATATAGTGTTTTGCTAACTTTTGCTTTGAATAACTTCAAATTACAATCCATCTATCTCTATTTCTCAAAGAGCTGGGATTATAGTATATGCTACTACTACTCATGGTCAGGAATCATCCAATTCTAAGTCTTCTGAAAAAAATACAAGACCCATTCTTTTTGGATACTCCTGTCACAGGAACTGTGAATCAAGGAACTGGCTTCCTTATGGCTACCTATCCTCAGACCTTGTTTATAACAACAGAAGCAGACTAATGGATTTGTTTTTCTCCCGATAATCTGTGTTTTGCTCTAGGTGTCTCAGCCATGAGCCTAAGATGGTATGAAAGGTCATTTCCTGAACAGCGCTGAAGGAATTTCAATTCCAAACTTTAGACTCTATTACAGAGCTATAATTCTCAAAACAGCTTGGTACTGGCACAAGAACAGGCCTGAAGACCAATGGAATAGAACTGAGGACCCAGATATTAAACCACAGACCTATGGCCACCTAATCTTTGACAAGGGAGCCAAAAAAATAGAATGGAAGAAAGACAGCCTCTTCAACAAGTTGTGTTGGCAGAACTGGTTAAGCACCTGCAGAAAACTAAAGTTGGATCCTTCTTTGTCACTCTGCACTAGAACTAACTCCAAATGGATCAAAGACCTGGAGGTAAAAGCTGACACACTGAAAATGTTACAGGAAGGAACAGGAGATACACTAGGCCTCCTTGGCACAGGTAGAAACTTTCTTAATAAGGACCAAGAATCACAACAAATCAGAGAAAGACTGGATAAGTGGGACTGCATTAAACTGCAGAGCTTTTGTATGGCAAAGGACATAGCTAGTAAATTAATTAGGAAGCCTACAGAGTGGGAGAAGATCTTCACCAACCAAACAACGGACAAAGGCCTCATATCTAAAATATATCAACAACTCAAAAAATTGAATCACTCCAAAACTAACCTCCAAAGTAACAACCATCCCATTAAAAAATGGGCCAAAGACTTAAAGAGAGTCTTCTCTGAAGAAGAAACAAAAATGGCCTATAGACACATGAAGAAATGCTCAACATCTCTGGTCATAAAAGAAATGCAAATCAAAACAATGCTAAGATTCCACCTCACTCCAGTTAGAATGGCCAGGATCAGGAAAACGAGTAATAACAGATGCTGGAGGGGATGTGGCCAGGAGGGATCACTACTACACTGTTGGTGGGAGTGCAAACTTGTTCAACCACTATGGAAAGCAGTGTGGCAGTGCCTCAAAAGGCTAAACATAGAACTCCCCTATGACCCAGCAATTCCACTACTTGGCATTTACCCAACCATCCAGAAACTAGGGCATACTAAATCTACTAGCACAACGATGTTCATTGCAGCACTATTCACCATAGCAAAGATATGGAACCAACCTAGATGCCTCTCAGTTGATGAGTGGATCAATAAGTTGTGGTATTTGTACACAATGGAATTCTATGCTGCTGTCAGAAAGAATGACATCGCCCCATTTGTTAGGAAATGGAAAGACTTAGAAAAAATCATATTAAGTGAAGTAAGCCAGACTCAAAGGAACATAGGCTCAATGGTTTCCCTCATTTGTCATAATCAGTAGAAACCTTGGGCTCTACTAGCAGAGATCTGCAATAGAGCAAAATCTTGATACATAAGGCCATATAGTATGAAGCTAATTGAAAAGAACTCCAGGATATTGAAACAAAAGCCATGTAACGAATGATTGTTGTCCTTAATGTACTATGTTGTCTCTCATCTCCTTTGCTGTCCCTTGGTTATCTCATATTGTTACAGTATCTCACTTTGTTATCTGATATATTGAATTTATTTGTATTTGGTTATTTGAAATTGGATAGGGAAGGGGGGAAAACCAAGTGGGTGGGGGGGTGGGGGGGAGGGAAATGGGTACCAAGACATGTGAAAGGGTATCGATGTATGTGAATTAATGCACCTTCTATCTGGCAAATATCATGTAACCCTTTTATTAATTACAATAAAAAATTAAAAAAAAGAAAGGTCATTTCCTTTCTTATAGGAAATCTGGGCATAGAGAAGTTATCTATCTTGTATTAATACACACAGCTTATTAGAGATGGAACTAGGATTCATCCTAGGAAACTGGTCTTAACTAACCCTGATCTTTCTCAGTATGCTATACAAGAGGCTCAACTATATAATAGCTACTTCTGTAGCCTCTGAACATACCTCACATGCATCAGCACATCATTCTGAACATACCTCACACGCTTTAGCACATTGTTTGGTGAACACTTAGTCTAATGGGAATGAAATTTTGTATTTTTTTAGCTCATATTATACCTGGGAGAGCATCTCTCACTACATAGTCACTATAGTTTATACTACAGTTGGGAAAATATTTCAAGCTGTGTTTTAAAGGGGCTGGAAGAGGCCCAAGAGATAAAGCAGGAACCTTTCTGGGAAGAAAGAGGAAGATATGAATATGAATTCCAGATTAGTCACTCATCCCAACTTCCTTTTTGTCTGTCTTATGTATTATGGTTTCCCATATGGTCTATCTGGAAAAGGGTTCTGTTATTAGGAGTTTTATAGTGTTCCATAAAAGACACATTACTATATGCATAGTAGAATGTTTGACTTAGCTTCCAAATTAATTACCCACATTAATGATTTGAAGGGATCCAGGAATCAAAGCAGATCAAATAGGTATCTGACTCAAAGTTCAGCATACATGGATGATAAGATCAAGATCTAAATAGTTTTCTAAGTGTTACAATTAAAGATAACATGAGCAAGTCGAATACCAGTGATGAATGCAAAACGATAGACTTGAGGTCAATGGTAAACCCAAATAAAACAGACTGTAGAAATGGTCACTTCTGAGAAATTGACCACTGGAGTAAATCTGGGAGATGATTGCAATAATAGTGAAGGAATAGGACATCTAGTCACAAGAAAGGTGGTTGGGGAACTAGGAATGCTTACTCAGAGAAGAGTCAACATTTGGGAAGGGTATGTGGCATTAACATGTGGCAGAGGGAGTGGCTGTTTGGCTCTAGAATGCAGAATTCAAATAGAGAAGGCCTAAGAATGGAAGTTTCCATTTACCATTGTATGTGCTTACCAAGGCTGTTACAGTTAAAGTGGTACCCTTATATAATTCTATCCCCTGATTGGGGTTACTGGCTTCTCTGAAAAGACATTAATCGAGTGGCTAAGTATCTATATCTATATCAGAAACTGGGAAATCTCCAATATTATTTAAAGCTCTGAGATTAAAAACTGTCATAAAATTTCTCTAGTACAAAGAATAGGAGGTAAAGATTAAGATTCTATCCCTCATGTAGATGAAAATTGAAATCTATATCTGTGGCAAAAAATATTGTTCTCTGCCTTAATCAACTTGGATTTTTTCTCTCTTTCTTTCTTTTCTTTACCTTTCTTTCTTTCTTTCTTTCTTTCTTTCTTTCTTTCTTTCTTTCTTTCCTTCCTTCCTTCCTTCCTTCCTTCCTTCCTTCCTTCCTTCCTTCCTTCCTTCCTTTTCTTTCTTTTCGTTGTTGGTCATGGGCTTGAACTCTGGGCCTGGGAACTATCCCTGAGCACTTCAGCTCAAGGCTATCCATTTATCAAGTTGAGCCACAGTGGTTTTCTGTGGTTAATTGGAGATGATAAGAGTCTCACAGACTTTTGTGCCCAGGATGGCTTTGAACAATGATCCTCAACTCTCAGCCTCCTGAGTAGCTAGGATTACAGGCATGAGCAGCCAGCACTCGGCTCAACTTGGATTTCTGTGACAAAATACCATTCAGGGCGGCTTAAACAAGTCATTTATTTCTCACACTTACAGAGGCTGAGAAGTACAGTTCATTCCTGGGAAGAACTTCCTGGCTAGCAGATAGATATATCTCTTCCTTTTCCTCTGCTTCCAAGGATATAATCTCATCATATGACTGCCACCCCCCTCCCCAGTCGTAATGATCTCATCTTAGATGTGAGCATAATCATCCCCCAAAATGCTTTAAACCGCCATCACATGGAAGGTCTGGATTTCAGCATAGTAATTTACAGGGAAGGGTGGTGGTCATATATTTATTTCATAACACTGAATATTTCACAGGCATCTGTTTATTTCTCAGTTCTGTTACATCAGGCAGGGCCATATGATCAGTTCTGACAATGAATGTGCATAGTGAGTTGAACAGGATTTTTAACAAGCCATGCAATATGGCGATATTGGAAATAAGATCTTTGCAGGTGTACTTAATTCCTATGAGATCTGACGATTTAAGTGAATTCTAAACTCAATAATTGTTTTTTTTTGTGGGAAGAGGAGAAGAGGGTGATGTGAAGGTGGGAGCAAAAAACTGAAGCAAGGCAAACAAATACCAACCATTGCCAGAAGACATCAACAAGGAGGCAGAAAGATGATTCTTCCCTGGAGCCTTCAGAGGGGAGGAAGGATGGCCTGGAGATATGCTGACTTAAACACTTCGAGAAAATAAATTCTGCTTTTAGCTACCACATTTGTGGAAATCTGTTATGGTGGGTGTCATCTGCAATAGTGAATTGCTTTCTTCTCTTTCTTTGTTACAACTATAGAGGCTTCCTACTGATATGGCATACTGAGAAGGATGTAACTCAGTGAGCCACAGAATGGACAGTAAGTCTGATGAAGAGCTGATTACACCAGCAATGAGATTGATGTGAGTGAGAAATAAAGTTTTCTCATGTTAAGTTGTTGAGACTTTGTTTGTTATTGAATGATAGCCTTTTTAAAATCCTAAAACAGAACTCTTCACAAAAGGTAACAGTAGGATAAACCCAATGGATCATAGAGTATTTATTAGTTTAGATCTCAAAGAAGCCTTGGAGATTCCACATTGATCCACAGTCAAATGAATATATGTGTCCTTTACACTTGTCAGAAGTCTCTATAGAATGCCATCGAGGGATGAAAAAAGAAATGACATCACAAACACAAGGTGAGTCTGGGTCCAGACTCAGAAAAACCAGGTTTACACTCAAGTTTTCTAAAGAGGTAGGTTACAGATAAATAAGTATTTGATAAATGAAAGGTAGGCAGATACACTGTTACTGGTGAAGTGCGAGTACTGGAAGCTACAGGCATGTTCTTCAGAGCCTAAGTCCCCCACATTCTCACAAAATTCCTTCCAATGGCCCCCAATCCTGTTTCCAGGGCCTTCAGAGTCTTCTTCCCAGTGTTTACCTTTCTGAGGGAAGTCTGGCTTGCAGGTGTAAGGCACAGTTGCTGGGTTATTATTTGTAAGAGGACAGACAGAACTGCCCTGGGCCGGATGAAGTTTTCACACACATGTGTTTATTGTGCATCTCATTCCTGGACATAGCTACAGATGGAGAGGAGTACCAGGCGGTAGAGTGGGGACGGAGGTGGAAATCTCTGAAGGGCAGCAGCTCTCCAACACTACCTGACTCAAGAACAGAAATCAGAGCAGCCTGAAAAGCTAGTACTTGAATAAAGTGCTTTGCGCCATTATGTTACATTTAAGAAGCTCTTAATTTAACACCCTTGTAGATTGATGTAAGGCTTTTAAATACTTAAAATAGCTATTTGGGTCTCCATTTATTTATTTTTTTTCACACTCAGACCTGAGAATATTAGGAGTAAACCTGACTAAAAGGAAAATTCCTCCCTTCAGGTGATAAAGACCAGATGAAGTTTCTACCATGAACTCCACTGTCCAATGTAGATTTAAAAAAACAAACAAACAAACATTAAATTAGCTTAGATGAATTAGCTGACCTTTTTTTTTGACATCTTGTGACAGAGTCTTATACAGATTTTTACATTGAGTGCTAGCTTGCACCTGTTTTTTGTTGTATTGGTTTTTGTTTTATCCTTTATGAAGGTTTTTTCTCTTTCTGGATTTGTTTAAAATTAACAGAGAAAGATAAAGTTGTGTGCATTTCCTGCTTCTACTACAAAAATACACTTCAACTTCAAAAACACATGCACACACATATAAAAGGTTTTACAAGATTCCTGTGAAACCGGAACCCATCTTTTTTCCATCACCAAGGTCCTCTGGAGATCTCTTCCTCCTTTACTGTTCTGGGGGCATTTTTTTTTCCATTCAAAACTATTGACTCAAAAGAAAAAAAAGTCTTAGAAGAAAAGAAAAGGGAAGGGTTCGTGTCAGAACATAGGAAAACAAAATTCTAAAAATAACTCATATCCTCAGATTCCTCAAACATGATGCAACCACTAGCCAAATTCAGGAACTGGTGACACCCAGAACATGATTTCTGGTCCTTTGTTCTTAGTTCCCATCAGTGTTTTCTCAAATCAGGCTCTGGATACTGAATCTTGAATGTAACCCTACAACTAAGCCAATACAGACACCTACAAGAAAATCCTAATGCCATTTACATTTGCAATTCAAAATAGTCATTGAGATTGACTGGATGTTAATTATTACAAATAATTCTTTAAATCTTCCTAGTGTGATGGTAGGGAGTAAAGAAGGTAGAGATGGGGAAAATACAACCAGAAGAAAAATCAACATTTAAGAGTGGACTTGGTGATGTTGAGAAAACTGAGTGGTGCAATTCAACAGATTTTTAGAAGAATTGAGATGTTAAAATACTTCATCATGTTAGGTGCCAGTGGCCCATTCCTGTAATTCTAAGTACTCAGGAGGCTGAGCTCTGTGGATCACAGTTCAAAGCCAGACCAGGCAGGAAAGTCCTTAAAAAACTTATTTCCATTAACCACCCAAAAGCCAGAAGTAGAGCTGTGGCTCAGGACCCAGGTCCTGAGTTCAAGCTCCACGTGCACACGCACACACACACACACACACACACACACACACACACTTCATCAATCCATTCATTTTTCCAACTAATGCATCTACTTTGTTCTTTGTATTATAATATGTTTAGCTATGACAAGAGCTATGTACACTACTCTGGAAAAGAATGTTGGGACAGTTGTTCTGAAGAAACACAACAGAAATGAAAGCAAAAAACAATATGGTGTACTTCAGGTTTCTTTCCTCAAGCCAAGGTTATGCTAAGAATATTTATCTTTCTCAAAAGAAAATTTCATCACAGAAATCTGCTTTAAACCTCCTGATCTTTTTTTTTGTGGTATTTGTTGGAAAAACCTGAAGTATCTTAGCATTGTGATTTGTGTTCGCAGTTTTTGTGGCAGAACTCATCTCCAATCATTACTGCTCGCTCTGGGACTTACTAACAGCCATGACTGTGTTTTACTCATCTTTCACTTTCCAGGATTGTAGAGAAGATTGTAATACTAGAAATTTGATGAGGTTTCAGTGACCAGAGCCTTTTGCATTCATCATTCACTTTTTGGAACCATTTATTGTAAAAATATAACACATATGGGAAATTAAATAAAACCATCTAGTGATTTGTAAAATAAATTCTCATCATTACAACCTAACTAAAAATCTACAATATTATTAGCTCTGCAGAAGCACTCTGAATGCCCTTTTCTCTGTATGCCTTTCTCTTCTTGTCTCATGTAACTACTTGCCACATCTGTTTGTTTATTCTCAGCTCAGGACAAAGTTCCTACTTTAGAAAGCAATATGGCAGTGCCTCAAGAGGCTACACATAGAGCTCCCCTATGACCCAGCAATTCCACTACTTGGCATTTACCCAACCATCCAGAAACTAGGGCATACTAAATCCACTCACACAACAATGTTCATTGCAGCATTATTCACCATAGCAAAAATATGGAACCAACCTAGATGTCCCTCAGTTGATGAGTGGATCAACAAGTTGTGGTATTTGTACACGATGGAATTCTATGCTGCTGTCAGAAAAAACGACATCGCCCCATTTGTTAGGAAATGGAAAGTCTTAGAAAAAATCATATTAAGTGAAGTAAGCCAGACTCAAAGGAACTTAGGCTCAATGGTTCCCTTCATTTGTCATAATCAGTAGAAACCTTGGGCTCTACTAGCAGAGATCTGCAATAAAGCAAAACCTTGCTACATAAGGCCATACAGTATGAAGCTAATTGAAAAGAACTCCAGGATATTGAAACAAAAGCCATACAATGAATGATTGTTGTCCTTAATGTACTATGTTATCTCTCATCTCTTTTGCTGTCCCTTGGTTATCTCATATTGTTACAGTATCTCACTTTGTTATTTGATATATTGGATATATTTGTATTTGGTTATTTGAAATTGGATAGGGAAGGGGGGAAAACCAAGACAGGGGGGTGGAGGGGAGGGTAATGGGGACCAAGACATGTGAAAGGGTATCGATGTATGTGAATTAATGCACCTTCTATCTGGCAAATATCATGTAACCCTTTTACTAATTACAATAAAAAAATAAAAAAAGTTTCTATTTCACCTTCATGTCATGTCTGTGCTTTTTATCCCTTGATTGCAAACAGACCTCTCCATTCACCGGAAATCTGAAATAAAATATCTTGTCTTTTAATAAATTTACATTTATTACTCTTCTCACCTAACTCTTATATTATTGTGCCTTCCATGTAGATATCTTCATCTGTCCAAATAGAGTTTTTGGTGTCTATAATCTATTGTTAGAGATCATGCCTTATCTTTTTAAAATTACATTTTTATTATTTTTAAGCAGTTGTATGGTGTTTCCACTTAACACCTCACTTTATATGTACCATGCTTCTTGATTGACATCACCCCTTTCATCATGCGACCCTATCCCAAGATCTCAGGAGTAGTTCATGCGCAGTTATTGAACAAACAATGAGTGAACTGGTAAATGGTGGTCATATCAAAGCATGTAAGAAATAGAACTTTAATGAGAGAAAGAGAAAGGAGAGACCATAGTCTACACAAATAGGCACACACGTGTACATGCAAAGAGAGAACAAGAGAGCCACAAAGAACAAGATAATGTTTGGATGTAGTGAGCATAAATATTCCAGAGTTTTACACACTGAAAATCACTATTTCCTCTTCTTTATTACTCACGTCTTCAAACCAGAGCAAGTGTGAGAAAATCTGGACGTACTTTTAATATAGTCAATGCGGCTGGTTGTGGCTGAGGAAAGCACTTGGACCCAAGGAATAGATGTCCTTCTTTAACATTTCATTTGCAAGGAACCCACATCAAAGTCAAAAGATGGGCAGGTCAAGAGTAGGATCTTCTGTTATATTCAAGGAATTATTTGATCTAGTGAGGAAGTCTGGAAGAGATGGCACTGAAAATCCTTTTGCATTCTATGATGATACTAGTAAATGAAAGCCATTGGCAGTCTGAAAATAAGGATCACATTTGTCATTTTAGAAATTGAGTTGGCTTCATTTTAGGAGAGTTGAAACTTAAGTTATCTCTTGATTCAAGTTAGTAAATACAGTGAAAGCTATCCACCAACTTGCATTCTTTCTTTTAACTCTTAGATGAAGTAAATGTTAAACATGTGAAAGTGAATTAGCTAACCTGGTTCTTCATAGGCTCTGCTATGATCCCCCACGAAACCCTTCCTTCTCCTATGTGCATACATTAATAGCTCAAGGGAGTTTCACTGAGATCATTTCATAGATTCATATGGCACACTTAGAACAAATTCTATTAAATCCCCTATTGGATTCCCTCTTTCCTCTCCCATTTTTCAAACAGTATTTTGGTGTCACTCTTATTCTTATTGCAGAATTTAATTCTTTGAGATTCAAATGAAACACATCCTTCTCTAGAAAGCCTACCTCATAACAGTTAGGGTTTGTCTGTTTTGCTACTGCAGCACTCATTCTACTTCTATTGGGTGTTCTCATCTGCCTGCATGGAATTATAAGCTTCTCAGCTTTAACCGTCAAACTTAATTTGGTACCATACCTATGGTATGGTACTCTGTATTTTTGAATAAGTAAAAAGTTGTGAAACACTGCTATAGACACTATGTCTCAGAGAATGAAATATTTACTTTCTGCTCATCGGTTATTAGGTACTGAGAAAAGACAAATGAAACAAGAAAAATCATCTAGGAACTTCAAATCCAAAGGGAAATAAAGAAGCTGATAAACACTCACTATATTGTTGCAAGTGGATGAAGGAAATATGTGAGGTGCCTTGAGAACCCAGCTGCATAGCCTCTAACTCAAGACTCTGGATCAGGAAATAAGTGGCCAAATGGATTCTTTAAAGACAGGTAGGAAAATGAAAAGGCACAGAATGTTACAAAGTGGAGGGAACAAAAGCATTCAAATGAATTTTAATGAATCTTGGTCACAAAAGTTTGATGTGGAGATTTACAATAGAGCAAAACCTAGATCCATAAGGCCATATAGGATGACGCTAAATGAAAGGACCTCCAGGATATGGAGACAAGTGCCATATAATGTGTGATTGTTGTTCTTAATGTACTATTTTATCTCTCAACTTTTTTGCTGTCCCTTGGTTATCTCATATGGTTACAGTATTTTACCTTATTATCTGATATACTGTATATGTGCTTATTTGATTATTTGAAATCGGATAGGGAAGGGGGGGAAAACAAGATGAGGGATGGCCGTGGGGGGAGGGAAATGGGGACCAAGACATGAGAAAGGGTATCAATGTTTGTGAAGCAATGCATCTTCTATCTGGTGAATATAATGTAAACCTTTTATTAATTACAATAAAATATATGAAAAAAAACAAAACCAAAAAAGTGAAAAAAAGAAAATATGAAAGGTTAGAGAGAGAATAAACTTATGCTCAGTTAGAAGGGAGAGTAACATATTTCTAGTTGCCCTGGAAAAAGAGAGGAGACTGCAACTGGATCACAAGTTAACTTACAGCACTCAAATTAAGTGTACAGAGATCCCTTGGTTATTCTCAAATTGTTACAGTATCTTACCTTGTAATCTGGTATATTGTATATACGTTTATTTGTCTATTTGAAATAGAAAGATCTCATATTACTACTGCAAGCCTCAGCTAAAAACTACTCTATGTAGGGAGAAAATATGAGTGGACCCTTAAGCAGAAAGAATGGGCTATCGTTAATTCACTTTTTAATGAAATTCAGTCCCTATCTACAGAGCATCTGCTACATGTCAACTCTGTGAGAAGCATGATGAAATGACAATAAACAATCCTGAACTTGCCAGATACTGTTCAAAGTATATGACATGCTTGCCGTGATCCTTAGAGAACCATGTGAGGCTTCCCCATCACAGATAATAGCAAAGCACAACAAGCAGCAGGGTTTGAGTAGGAACAGTTTGATCTCTGGAGCACACTTGCCTCAGAATTAATCATGCCTTATGCTTATGAATAGCAGACACAGTGGATGAGATAAGCACTATGCAAGGCAAATGCTCCAAGCTGTCTAACTTTTGCCTTTATCTTTTCAGTTTATTACCATCCCCCAAACTATTGTGAGTCTGGTCTACTTCCTAAGGTTAAGAAATCTTTTAGAGGCCAGGGGAAGTAGACAATTCTACATTCTTCTGGTCAATTAGTACTGCAGCAAAACTTTCCTTTTCTGAACCTAATTCTGGATAGAGTATGTTTTCAATGTGTGTATCAATTTTATTTTATTTTATCTTATTTTATTTGCCAGTCCTGGGGCTTGAACTCAGTGGCTGGTTACTCTCTTTGAGAATTTTCAAGATTAGGGCTCTACCACTTGAGCTACAGCACACCTCTGGCCTTTTCTGTGTATTTGGTACCAAGGAATTGAACTCAGGGCTTCATGTATGCTAGCCAAGCATTCTATCACTAGGCCACACTCCTGGCCTAGTGTATTTTTGTAAAAATAGCGTAAAATTGTATATCAATTTTAGAATAAATTACTAAACATTCTTTTTTCTTACTAATGTTCTTAATGTACTATGTTGTTTCTCTTCTCTTTTTGCCCATATGGTTAATCTCTTATTGTTACTGTATCTGACTTTGTTATGTATATTGTATATAAATTTATTTGCTTATTTGAAATAGGAAAGGGAAGGGGGAAAACAAGATGATTGAGAGGGGCTGGGGGAGGGAAATGGTGACAAAAAATGAATGTAACTGTAACTCCTCTATACATTATCCTGACAATAAAAAATATAAGTCAAATTGATGCTGAGAGTTGTAGTTTTGACATGCAAAATTTCCATCTTACTCTTTAAACAATAAAACAAATCACAACAAAAATGTTTCCTTTTCTTACTAATGTTACTTTTCTTCCTTGTATCTTCTTTAGTTGTCCCACCCTCTCCAATGCAGGTTATTTCTAAAATCTATATGCAGCATAGTTTCCCAAAAGGTTTGGGACATGGTTGAGAGGATGAGTGTGCAAAGAAGCTCTGAGAAAACACATGTTGAACATTTTAACAGTTTTGCCCACAAGTTTCTGTGAATTCTTGCTACCAGTTTAAAATATTATTATTATTATTATTATTATTATTACTATTAGTAGTAGTATTAGTAGCATTTCGGATTGGAAGTGTCCCAACTCTAAATTCCTATTTGGTTTTCTATGAATAGTAATTTTCATTACTGATTGTTAGCTCCACAACCCAATAATTTAAGTGGTAGACAAGTGAGCAGGGAGCATGTTTCATAACAAAGATATTTCAAAGCCTTTTCTTTGACAAGAGCTGCCCCACTGATTATATACCCTGCCAATCTGGCCAATATCCTATTATGATATTCGGTTGCTACAGTCAGTTATTTAAATAGGTAGTACTTATTTCCTCATTGTTTTGGGGATTTCCACAAAATATAGGAGGAGAACATAAGATAGCATCTAACCTAGACTATGGTGACAGTACAAGGATGAACAACTGAGGTGGTAAAGCTACCTGAAATCTTTAAAAAATTTATTGTAAACTTAAATCTTGATGATAAGGAGTCTTATGAATAGTGTTGGAAAATTGTCAAAGCATTCTAAACCAAACAGCCTAATCCTAATCCAAAGCCCAGAGTTAAAACAAATGCCCATTTAAGAACCAAAAGATAGTTCACACTATTAGAGATTGAACACTGGGGAACAGAGCAGCAAATGATGAACATGATATTGACAGAGAGGGATCAGGGCTTATTTGAAGGCAAAGAGAATCTATAAAAGTGATCATGGAGTGATGACTGTAAACACAGTTCTACTCCTTCCTCCCATCCTTCCCTCCCATCTTTCAGAAAGATCATAGAGGCTATAGTGTATGGAGAATGAATTAGAGAAAGTAAGAATGGAAATGATTGCTATAGCAATTGGGGTGATGTCAGCTGGAACAGAAAAATGGATTCAGGAATTATTCAAGATTTTGATGGGGGGCAGTGAGGGAGGAAGAGGCTATTAGCAAGAAATGGGTTGCTAGGCTAGGCTTGTGGCTCATATCAATTATCCCAGGTACTCAAAAGGTAAAGAATGGGAGGATCATAGCTCCAAGGTAGCCTTGCCCAAAATTAGTGAGACTATCTCAACAATAAAACTGGGTGTGGTGATATCTTCTTGTAATCTCAGCTATGTGAAAGGTGCAAACAGAGGTCTAAGGCCCACTACCACCTACCTGAAAAATAAAAAACAGAAG
Source organism: Megascapheus bottae (assembly GCF_031878675.1). NCBI lineage: Eukaryota > Metazoa > Chordata > Mammalia > Rodentia > Geomyidae > Megascapheus > Megascapheus bottae. Next base: position 26,436,764 of record NC_143518.1, read on the forward strand.
AGTGAGCTATTAGAGATAGTTAAAGGTAGAGTAATGGATTCATGAGGATAGGAGATCCAAAAGAAGGAAATAGGTGAATAGATGCCTAATGCCTTCTATTCTAGACATGTTGAGTAATGGGATTTCCACATGGAGATGATGAGCAGAAAGTTGGACTGTGAAGCCATTGCCCAAGTGATATTTGTTCTGAGACAGAGTTCGGACTTTGCCAATAAACGGTGGTTATTAATGGCCTTGGAGTGGGTAACATCACCTGCTTAATGACCTTGTGAGAACAGAAAGAGAACAATGAACCCACCAGTATCCTTACATTGTCAGTATTTTAGGGAAAGACAGATCCATCTTTAAGACTTAAAAGATGGAACTGAGAGGTTAAAGGGACCGATAAAACAAGGCATCGGAGTTGAAGAAGGGAGGGCACTCATGTCAAATGTTAGAAAAATGTTTTGTAATCTAATTATAAACCTCTTGCACGACTGGTCAGTTTGAAATCGGTGCTTTATAAATGATTAGGAACGAATCATTTTCCAAAATTTCCATTCCTATGATCTTCTGACAGGATTGGTATTGTTTTCCTGTTTGAAGGAAAAAACTAGTCACTTTCTTAATAAAATCTGTAGAATCCCTTGTACAGATAAATATGACTTTCCCACAGGCTTCTCTTAGATTGGAAGCTGCATGGTGGGGCTGAAGAACAAAAGTGGGTCATCACTTGTCCAGACCACACACTTGTTGGGGGTGAAGTCACCTTAGTCACACTTGAAGATATTTGGTTCAGAGCCATTCAGGCCCTTAGGAAGTGGTTTACAATCAATCTCATGCTGCCCCTTATTTGATTGGTAGGCAGACATCCTCATAACTTTCTTTTAACCAGCAAGGGCATGAAAGTTCAGATAAGCTAAGCATGTCAATGAGGCCACCCAGGTCAATGAGAGATATCAATTGAATGGACATTTAGCTGAGGCCCAAGCACTCTGAGACATCTTTGGCCCCAGTGAGAAATCCCAGAAGTATTCTGGGTTTGCTGCAACTGTCTGTCCATTAAACGTTAACTGTTAAAAAGCAAGGGAGAGGACTTCCTTTAACCCTCTGTTTCACTGGCTGTTGCCAACAGAGGTTTTTCTGGACGAATATCTTATTTCCTATGGCAAGGAAGAGCATGCCAGTAATTGATTCTAGTTACTAAATATAAGAAATGAGGCTGTGGTTTGTGTGGCAAGATGTAAGATCTTATGTGTACATTGGCAAAGGATGACTAGAGCTGGATTGTGGATGCTTGATTTGTGGTTTGTGGAGAGTGCCCCCTGGGATTCAGTAGGGCTTTAAATGAGTAGACTTTGACATGTGTGGTCAGAATACTGGGACAGGGTATTCTATTAACAGTCAGGAAAAAGAACAAAGCATAGAAAAGTATTTCTTATAATTAAAAACAATTTTTTAAAAAAGTCTAGCGTTCTTTTGGTTAATGTGAAATTTATAGTCTCAGACTTCTGAGTGCTTGGATATTGCCTTTTTTTCTGTTTCTCTTTTGAGCTACTGTTGATGACATTCTGTGGCTTTGTCAGTCATACTTAGACCTTTCCGAAGAGGAAATAGAGTTCTGTTAATATTGAATTAGCTCAAACTCTAGCCTCAAAAGGAAATAGTCCATTCATCTCAAAGATGTGCTGAAAAAATCTAGTCTTGAATAAACATTAGAAATGATTGCTGGATTAAATTACAAATATGTGAATTTGCTTAATTTCTTGTTTTCTTCATACGTTAAGACAAATAATATAACCTCCTCTTTTTACATTTCTCACTGACCTATGTCTGATACGTTAGCTTTCTGATCCTGTAACAAAATATTTGTCATAAAGAATTTAAAAAGAAAGATCTAGCCAGGCACCGATGTTCACACCTGGAATCTTAGCTTCTGGTGATCTGAGGATCATGGTTCAAAGCCAGCTGGGGCAGGAAAGTCTGTGAGACTCTTCTGTCCAATAAACTACCAAAATGTCAGAGGGTGAGCTGTGGCTCAAATGGTAGAGCACTAGCCTTGAGCAAAAGAAAGTCAGCGATACTGTTAGATGTCTGGACAGTGTCAGGACTGGCACACACACACACACACGCACACACACACACAATGAAATATGAAGGCCATATAGGATAACGCTAAATGAAAGGACCTCCAGAATATAGAAACAAAAGCATATAATGTGTGATTGTTGTCCTTAATGTACTGTTATTTCTTATCTCTTTTGCTGTCCCTCGGTTATCTCATATTGCTACAGCATCTTACCTTGTTATCGGATATATTGTATATATGTTTATTTGGTTATTTGAAATAGGATAGGGAAGGGGGAAAACAAGATGAGAGGTAGGGGTGAGGAGAGGGAAATGGGGACCAAAACATAAGAAAGGGAATCAATGTTTGTGAAGTAATGCACCTTCTATCTGGTGAATATAATGTAACCCTTCTATTAATTACAATAAAATATATGTAAATAAATAATTAAAAATAAAAAAATGTTTGAGGAAAAAAATAAAATATATATGTTAGCTCACAGTTTGGTAATTTGCAGCCCATGATCTGGTGGGGGAGACAGCTGTCATGTGGCAGGTATATGTTGTTGGGAACATGTGACACTTACTCATGACCTAGACACAAGAGAAAGGGGTTTGAAGATACTAGGGTCCCAGCATCCCCCCTTTAAGGACCCCTCCCCAGACCAGAAGACCTATGCAGCTCAATTTCCCAACAGCACGATTCTGTGGACTGAATCTTTACCAGTGGGCCTTTATCAAACTAGAGCATGGACTTCAAGAAGATTTAGAATAATTACTTAGAGGAAAGATGAATATTTTTTAGTTTGTATGGAAGTATGCAGTTTTTCTTTCCTTTTTCCCACCTAAAATTCAATTATCTGGGACCCATTTTTATTATCTTCCACAGAAAAGGTTTTTAATCATGATTTTCCTGCCTTAATAGTCTCATATTTGTACAGTATTTGAAAATCATGTGAAAACTATAGATTTACTTCTATTATTAGATCTAATTTACATGTTACTGGCAGAGCTATGTAATTCTAGGAATATTTTTCTTATGCTGAGGAACTGATGGCTTTTTTATAAATTAGAAAATGAGTCCTTCAGCCATCACTATAGACACTTCCCCTTTGAGGTGGGTGTCAGAGACTCCCAGGGTCAAGTACATTGATCCCGTACCACAACCTGCCTTCCTTTTACCGATAGTGTTCATTCTTTCTGCACAGCGTTGTAGTGGCTCTTCTACCAGAAATGGCATTTGTTCACAGTGACCTCACATATCACATCTCAGCTTCCTTCTCTCCACACACGTGAACTTGGACACATGTTTGATCTCTGTGTGACTTGTATTACCTTGTGTGAACAATGGGGTTGATTTACCCTTATTTCATTAAGGTTATTTATAAAAATTCAATGAAAACCCATTTGTGCTCCCCCTCCCCCTACCTCCCATCAGCAGAATGTTGTTTCTTCTTAACCTTTTTGACCACTTTGAGTTTTATTCTTAAATGAATTGCTGAGTTTAAATCAGTTCATGGTGCAATTGACTAAAGAAAGTACCATATGGATTGTTCTAGTAGTATAAAAAGCCTTTCATACCCTGAATTCATTTTATTTCATTTGGCTGTTTATTTACATTCTCTTTGGCTCAGTTGTTTATTTGTGTCCTCTTTATATCATCCAGCTGCTTAAACATTTCCTCTTTAATTTCATTGATCAGTCTTGTCATTGTATTTCCTTTAGCAATCTCTGCCAGAAAACTTCAATATTATGCATGACTTTAAGGTATGGATTAGAGTCCTTTCATTTCCATTTGAAGGATACCCTTTGGTTGGAATAAATTCCGACTTTTATCTGGAATTGTATTAGTTTATCTCTCATTTTTTGAAGGAAACTTTTACCTGATAACTCTGTTGATAGTTTTTATCTCTTTGAACACATTAGATAGATACATGACCCCACTGCTTCTGTGTCTCCTGAGAAACCTGCAAGTAATCTTAAGCATTCCTTAATTTAGGTTACTTAAGTTTTCAATTTTTCTTCTTATCTTCTTTTAACTTTTTAGTAGATTGGTTATCATTTGTCTTAGTATGAGAGATTTTTCAATTTATCCTACTTGGAGTTTGTTAAACTTTGTATGTATTTATAGCTATGTTTTCTGAGAAGTTTTTAGACATTATTTCTTCACGTGACAATTCTTCATTTTCTCATTATTCTTTTTTTAGACTCTCACTATTCATCTCCTTGAAAAGGGATTAAGAAAGCTGTTAATTACTTGGTTCTTATAAAAGTATCATTTTGAAAAAAGCAAAACTGGCTCTACCCAGCTCTCTTGTCTTTCTGTCTTATAACGTGATTGATCTCTTTCTTGTACACTTACTCCCACTGTGAAACCATCCAGCTAATTAAAACTGTTCTAAAGTGTCTTGAGTCATACTTGCTCCTTCTTACAGATACACATTTTTTTTTGCCTTGAACTCAGGGCCTGAGCACTGTCCTTGGGCTTTCTCAAGGCTGGAGCTCTACTACTTGAGCCACAGCACCATTTCTGGCTTTTTCTACGTATATGTGGTACTGTGGAATCAAATCCGGGTCTTTGTGCATGCTAGGCAAGCACTCTACCACTAGGCCAAACTCCTGGCCCCCAGACTTACATTTTGTATTATCTTGGTCCTCAGTTGGCTTGTATTTCTCCCTGAGGTGTTCACTTCTACTTTTAAAGGTTTCCAAACTAATAACTCACTATGGTCCTATTCATTGAGTCATGCAAGAAAGTCACTGGTGTCTTGGAACATTTAAACATGTTCCACCGTTTTCATTCTGAACAAAATGTAGAACCAGGAATTGGGTGGGTTCCTTCTAACTTTGCTGCACTGCAATGGAGACATAGTAGAGAACAGCTTGCAAAAGCACTATGAACTTTCCTATAGCTGGATTTTTTTCTTGACTGGGCATTTTCTATTTTAATCCATTTCCATTGCTATATTGGGATAGAGTGACTTTCTCAAGAAAAGAAGTTTATTGGGCTGGGAGTTTGGCCTAGTGGTTAAAGTGCTTGCCTAGCATGCATGAAGACCCGGGTTTGATTCCTCGGTACCACATACATAGAAAAAAGCCAGAAGTGGTGCTGAGGCTCAAGTGGTAGAGCTCTTGCCTTGAGAAAGTCCAAGGACAGTGCTCAGGCCCTGAGCTCAAGCCCAGGACTGGCAAAAAAAAAAGAAAAGAAGTTTATTTAGAAGTTTTACATTGTGATTCATTCACTTGTTCCTTTCATAGATACTCACTGGGTACTTACACTGTGTCAGGCTCTGTGCATCTGGAAATAAAGCACTGTTTCAGGCCCTCAGATATCTTCAGCTTCGTACAGAGGCATGCGTACTGTGGACAGAGGAAGAAATAACACTCTAGTTACTGACAGCCAATTTTTCATGCTTGGGAGGCAGGACAGCTGTTCCATCCATTTCAGATGGGCTGATCGTTGTCATTCTCTTAGTAAGAATGCAATCACAGTATTTACTTCTCTGACAAGGATGTGGTTTTGTGGGCAGGTTTACATTACGGCATGGTTTGATATACATCAGGAAACAGACATACAGAGCTATCACTCAAGTATTGCAGGGTGTTTAGTAAGATCTTGCTAGCTTCAGACCACAGGCAGAGTGCTGCTGAGCTTCTGGTGCAGACAAGACCAATGTGAGTCATGCTGTCTACCTGCAGGTTTAGCCAAATGCTGCTTGGCTCCTATTCTTCAGCATTGCCTTAGCAGTCAGAACCTCACAAGGAGAGACAGGCTACAGTTGTGAAATATAAAAGGTGTTGGATATTCCAAGGATCAACAACCATAGCATTGGATGTGAAGAAAAGCCTTCAACACAGATGTGGCCAATGGGTAGAGGAGGATAGTTTGGACATATTACATCTGGATTCCAGTCATAAAGTAACTGCTGCCTTATGACTACCTAAAGGTAGTAAAATTACCCATCCATTCATCCAGTGTGTACTCCCTATCCTTTATGAGACAGACCTGAGATTGCTTTTTTTTATTGTCAGGGTAAAATATAGAGGGGTTACAGTTACATTTACCAGGGAGTAGGTGCATTCCTTCTCACACATTGATACCACTTCTCATGTTTTTGTTCCAATTTCCCTTCTCCCAACCCTTCCAAATCATCTTGTTTCCCCCCCCCTTGCCTTTCCTATTTCAAATAAATGCATATACAATATATCAGGTAACAAAGTCAGATACAGTAACAATATGAGATTAACCAAATGGCAAAAAAAGAAAAGAAAAATAACATATTACATTAAGAACAACAATCACACAAGATAAAACTCTTGTTTCCATATCCTGGAGATCCTTTCATTTACTCTCATCCTATATGACCTTATGTATCTATGTTTTGAGCTATTATAATCCTCTGCTAGGAGAGTCCTAGATGTGTACCAATTATTACAAATGAGGGAAACCATTGAGCCTACGTTCCTTTGGGTCTGGCTTACTTCACTTAATATGATTTTTTTCCAAGTCTTTCCATTTCCTTAAAAATGGGTGGATATCATTCTTTCTGATGGCTCTAAGTATAGAATTCCATTGTGTATAGGTACCACATCTTCTTGATCCAATCATATACTGAGGGGCATTTGGGTTGGTTACATATCTTTGTTATGGTAAATAGTGCTGCAATGAACAAATGAATATCATTGTCCTAGTGGCTTTAATATGTCCTTGTTTCTGGATGGTTGGGTAAATGCCAAGTAGTCGAATTGCTGGCTCATAGGGGAGCTCTATGTTTAGTCTTTTGAGGAACCGCCACACTGCTTTGCATAGTGGTTGAATGAATTTACACTCCTACCAACTGTGTAGTAGCGACCTTGAGGTTGGTTTTGACTGTTAAATGATGTAAACATAAATCCTTACCTCCAGATTCCTCCAACCTAATGTATAAGATGTGTAAATAAGCAGATGAGTACTTATTGATTATAGTGGTATGCTGAGTAATACAATATGGACAAATACAGTAGAACTGGGAGCACGTGGAATAAGTACTTAACTTAGGATGAACGGATTAGAAGCTGGTTTTTATGAGAGGTAGTAACTAATTAGTGTTTTTTCCTTTTCTTTGAGATTGAATTTTAGACCATATAGAGTTCGACCCTACCTTAGTCTTTCAGACTAAGACTGGCTTCTCTGATACTGCTATTTCTAGAAGGCAGATATTTAAAATTTATTTCTTTTTTAAGCTCAAATCATTTCCCAAGGGGGTTAAAATTTAGCATGTTCATTCAGGTGTCTAGTACTTCTTGGTCAGAGTCACCCTTTCCACCATTCTCCCCCAATCTCCTCTGTTCTGTCCCTTGGCTCAGTTCATGTTTTCGCTGCCCTTTATCATATATGTCTGTTGAGTATTTTTGACACAGGTAGGGATCCTGATTAATCTAATTTGGGATAAAAGCTTCTCTTAAGAAGAAACTAGGGGAGAAGCATATTGAGACTCAGAACTGTCACTTGCAATGGCTGAACTCCTTCGATGCAAGGCAGTACTGCATCTTTAAGCAGGTCTCACCCTAGAGCTGAAGAGACTCATGGTAAATTGGGAGAAATACCAGGTAGAGGATAGATGTTTCATCTGTCCAACCTCCATCTCATACTTGAATTCTCATTATGTCCAGTTTTAACTCAGGTAGTAAAACGTAAGAAATTAGGCAACATGTCCATGTAATGGCACTTGATATATTACTCTTCATGTGCCTTAATTTTTGTGTGTGTGCTAGTCCCTGGGCTTTCACTCAGCACCTGGGTACTCTCTCTCAGCTATTTTTGGTCAGGGCTAATACTCTATCACTTGAGCCACAGTTCCGCTTCTGGCTCTTTCATGGTCAATTGGAGATAGGTGACTCATAAGGTTTCCTGTCCAGGCTGGCTTTGTACCAGGATCTTCAAATCTCAGCCTCCCAAAGAGGTATTACAAGTGTGAGTTACCAGCACCTGGCATGTCCTGTAATCTTTAAAAATCTCTTTAAAGGGCCGGGAGTTTGGCCTAGTGGTAGAGTGCTTGCCTAGCTTGCACAAAGATGCAGGTTCAATTTCTCAGTACCACATACATAAAAAAAGGCGAAGTGGTGCTGGGGCTCAAGTGGTAGAGGTCTGGCCTTGATAAAGTCCAAGGACAGTGCTCAGGCCCTGAGCTCAAGCCCAGGACTCCTAACAAACAAACAAACAAAAAACCTCTTTAAAAGTTCCAATAACAGGGCCAGGAGTTTGGCCTAGTGGTTAAAGTGCTTGCCTAGCATGCATGAAGACCCGAGTTCGATTCCTCGGTACCACATACATAGAAAAGAAGCCGGAAGTGGTGCTGAGGCTCAAGTGGTAGAATTCTAGCCTTGAGAAAGTCCAAGGACAGTGCTCAGGCCCTGAGCTCAAGCCCAGGACTGGCAAAAAAAAAAAAGTTCCAATAACAATGCATTGCTATATTCATTTAAAATGGATACCGCCATTACTAATTAGTGAGTTTTTAACCATAATTCTAGTTATATGAAGAAAAAAGCCAGTCTGTGGAACTATATGAAAATATACTAAAGCCACTAGCACAGCGATGTTCACTGCAGCACTATTTACCATAGCAAAGATATGGAACCAACCCAGATGCCCCTCAGTTGATGAGTGGATCAACAAGATGTGGTATTTGTACACAATGGAATTCTATGCTGCTGTCAGAAAGAACAACATCGCACCATTTGTAAGGAAATGGAAAGACTTAGAAAAAATCATATTAAGTGAAGTAAGCCAGACTCAAAGGAACATAGGCTCAATGGTTTCCCTCATTTGTCATAATCATTAGAAACCTTGGGATCTCTTAGCAGAGATTTGAAATAGAACAAAACCTAGATACATAAGGCCATATAGGATGACGCTAAATGAAAGGACCTTCAGGATATAGAAACAAAAGCCACATAATGAGTAATTGTTGTCTTTAATGTACTATGTTATCTCTCATGTCTTTTGCTGTCCCTTGGCTATCTCATATTGTTACAGTATTTCACCTTTTTATCTGATATATTGTATATATGCACATTTGGTTATTTGAAATCGAATAGGGAAGGGGGAAAAAACAAGATGAAGGGCGGGGGTGGGAGAAGGGAAATGGGGACCAAGACATGAGAAAGGGTATCAATGTATGTGAAGTAAGGCACCTTTGATCTGGTGAATATAATGTAACCCTTCTATTAATTACAATAAAATATATGGAAAAAAGAAAATATAAATTGGATTGAAAATTGTATTCATCCTCTTCCTCTCCTCAATGCCTGACACCTCAGTGGTTTCACATGGATTTCTGCAGAGACAGCTCAGGAGTAAGGGTACATAATTGGATGCTCTGCACTAAGGTCAAGCTTGTAAATTGAAAAAAAGTCTCTGTCTTTTTCATATTTTACAAAGAGGAGAATTTTACCAAATGTTGTAGCAACTCTATCTATCTATCTATCTATCTATCTATCTATCTATCTATCTATCTCTCATCTATCTCTCATCTATTTATCTTCCTCTTTCTTTTCTACCATCTATCTGCTATTTATCTATCTACTATCTCTAGATATAGATACATAGATACATAGAATTGGCAGAAAGGGAAAGCATTTATGGGGAAAGCCTGGTGCAAGCTCGCGCGCATGCATACAAGAGCATGTGTATGTGTGTGTGTGTGTGTGTGTGTGTGTGTGTGTGTGTGTTGGTGTGCTGTATTCCTTCTCATGTCCCACACTTGACTTGCATTTCCACAGATGGAGGCAGGCTTAACAGAGATGTAACAGGAGCCTCAGCTACGTCATAGAATGAGGTAAGTAGTATGGTGTCTACTTACTCCAAAAGCCAGCCTGGAGGAAAAGTGGACTTGTACTGGAAATTCCCTGGAAGCCACCTGGGGGAGGTGGAGAGGATGCAGACTATGCAGCCCTGAGGACTCTGTGACAGAAGACCTGGCTTCCTGTGTTTAGAAAGAAGACTACCCAAAAAGACTACAGAAGACTCTAACATACTCTAACACGTGGGCCTTTTGACTCTAGCATCTTACATGACCAAAGGGATTGAGCAGATTTAATAAGATCTTAAAAGAGGACATTAGTATGAGATTATCTGGTGTGATGAAGGATCCTTAGAACCAGAGAAATTTCTGTAGTTGGAATCAGACAGTTTCAAAACAGCCCACTGCTTCCATCTTGAAGATGGCAGAGAAGTGAATTTGGCCAATTGCCTGAAGGAGCCTCGAAGTAGATTATTTTCAAGAGTTTCAGGTAAGAGTATTTGGGGCAACATTCGGATTGAGCACTCTGAGATCCTAAACAGAATTATATCTGCCAGGTTTCTGGCCCACGGAACTATGGGGGTGAGGGCTGTTTCAAATCCCTGGATTCATGGCCAACAATAAGAATGTACATATACACTTAATCACTTGGTATACATGGTAAACACTTAATTGGCCATTTAGGAGGATTCTGGCTTAGTAAATTGACTCCAGGAGACTATAAATGGTATTCAGTGATTTGAACAGTCTCCTTTTTCTAACATCAACCACACAGGTGCTCACCTCACTGATCATGATGAACAAGTGGCCCATGGCACTGGCAAAGTGAGAGGGAGAGAAAGTGGATTGTAGCTACACCACCACTTACTCAACAGCTACAGGATCACACAGATAGGGTGGGGTCAGGGTGAGTCAAAAAAGGAGAGTTGGCAACAGTAAAGAAAAAAAGAGATTTCTGTGTACCACACTGAGTTTTGGAGTGAAAGTCACATTTGTTCTATGGCTATCAAAATACAAAATGAGTAAAACAAGGTAAATAAAATATACATGAGGTGCATGGTTACAAAATTCTACTGCTCTGTGTGTGTGTGTGTGTGTGAGAGAGAGAGAGAGAGAGAGAGAGAGAGAGAGAGAGAGAGAGAGAGAGAGAGAGAGAGAGAGGCATCCCTCTCCAAAAAACACACAAATCAAAAAATAAAATAAATGGTAATGTGAGTGGGCTGAGAAATACAATGGCAAGGTCAGGAAAGTGCACCAAATAAGTCATCTTTTGTTTAGGGCTTCAGAAATTGTATTTTATAGCATCTTCAGCCCTGAACTCTAGTGCCCACAGTGTCTCAGGAGTTGCTATCAGATCTGACAACCTGGGATGGTCTCTCTATATCACTACCATGCCTCCCTGGACTTCTTTTCACTCTCTAGAATCTCAGCAGAGCCGTAGAAAGAGAAGGACCCTACTCATACCAGCTCAGAGACGTGAGAAGGAGGGAGATTTAGGAAAGGAAAAAGATGGAAGTAGAGCTCATTTTCCTTTTCTTAGCCTACTCCTTGTAGAAATTCATGCTGTATGGTCATCTGTACCTTCCATTTACTAGTAAACTACATACTTTACCATTAAACTCATCATAAATATGGATTTCCTCTTTGAACTTAAGAGCGGTCATATCCCAATACACATTTATTTATCACGATACTGAGAAAAGAAGAGATTTGGGGATGACATTGTTCTGGGTTTGAATTTTACCAATTATGTGACTTTGGGTAAATTGGTAAATTGTTAAGCATCTTTTAACCTCATGATTTTTAAATCTGTAAGACAGGCTTATACACACACACACACACACACACACACACACACACTGTTTTCTTCACATCCAATGCTATGTTTGTTGGTCCTTGTGGATGGGCCTGTCATTTTGTCTACCTCCTTTTATCAGTGATACTTGAAATCGCTACTTATTGGTGTTGCAACCAGTGAGGCTTGCACCTGTCATGCTGCAGGAATTCATGGGACTAGAGACTGACTGGGAGATGTCAACGTCCGTGTACGTGTGTGGAGGGGGAACACTTCTAACTTTCAGCCAGAGAGATTGCCCTTAGGCTTGTTGGATGAAGAGCAACTGGAAATAATTTAGGGGTTATCTATGCATAGTTTCATATGTAACTCTTCTGGGATGTTTGCTCTTCATTTAGCAAATGGAAACTGACGGTTGCCTCGATAGTTGGCAGCATTTCAGGAAAGCAGCATTCCACAGAATTCCTGTGATTCAGTGTTTTTTTCACTGGGCAGACCAGCCTGAAATTTCTTCTTTACAGGTGAACATGCTACTGTATGCCTGACTCAAGTTATCAGACTGGATAGACAGCTTGAACAACTCTAAATACTTGGCCAATTCTTGTCTTAAATTGAATTTCCTAAAAACTCTTGGGGCAAGTTATATAAGATCATACAAAGATCTATGACTGCAGACAATGTAGCTATACAATTTTGGAAGTCTCAATTGTGGCAGGACCTGCAATGACCAAGAAGTATTTCCTTAAGACTAGAGACCTTATCTCTGCTCATTTCTCTGTTCCCAAGAAAAAATCCATGAAACAGTGTATGTGCATGTGTGTAAATACATATACATATAGGCATATGAAGATATATTAAATATATTTGTACATTAATCAGTAGTTTATTGGTTAGGAGAATGGATTATGAAGTTTTTATTCTGTTAGCCTCTCTTCAGACATATCTGCTTAACCTTACCTTTTTGCCACTTTTGTAAAACTGTTCCTTCATGTTAGTAAACTTAGATATTTCATGCTTATCTTATTATTACATTTTTCCTCTATTGGCCTTATATGCTTGTCTTTTTCAGCTATTTGTAAGTTCAAAACAAATCAACACATTTGAGCATAGAGATTTGAGCATTTTCCATCCATATGCAAGTTCCTAATAGTGTACTTGGAACAGAGAAGACATTAAAAATATTTTCTAAATTGATAAGGAGACTACTGTATTTAGGAATCACAGAAAAGGTGAATATTGCTCATTCAGATTTCCAGAGCTGAACTAAATAATCCTACCCACAAATCATGCTGTCTAAATTGAATGGCACTAGGTTCATGCTAGAAATGAAAAAACAGATGACATAATTCTCTTGGATTTCTACGAGAACACATGACAATTGGGTGCTGAAATCAATGAATGTGCTGATTGTTCTCCACTGGAGCTGTGGTGTAGTGGCTTGGAGGGAGACATTTTGGGAAAATATTGTATTTGCTTCTCTTTTCCAAGGATGCCCAAGGAGATCCAGGAGACCTGGGAGGAATTCTGTTTTAGGCCTCTTTTAGTCTTCTTAACAATTTCAAATAGGTTAAATAGTTATGAAAAATAAATTATGAATAATTATGAATGATATGAACATTTCATAATTGTTCATCTATATGATGTTGGTAAGGTAGGATTTAATACTCATTACTGTCTAAAGTGATATCACCTGATTTTGAATAGGTGGCATCATGCCATACTGCACAACAAAAAACCTATTTTCAGTTTAGATTTCAAATAGGAAGTCATGGCACGTGTCTGCAGCCCGATGCCTAAGTCCAAGCGGGACAAGAAAGTGTCCCTAACCAAAACCACCAAAAAAGGCTTGGAACTGAAACAGAACCTGATAGAAGAGCTTCGGAAATGCGTAGACACGTACAAGTACCTCTTCATCTTCTCTGTGGCCAACATGAGAAACAGCAAGCTGAAGGACATCCGGAATGCCTGGAAGCACAGCTGCATGTTCTTTGGCAAAAACAAGGTGATGATGGTGGCCTTGGGACGAAGCCCATCTGACGAATACAAAGACAACCTGCACCAGGTCAGCAAGAAGTTGAGGGGTGGAGTTGGTCTTCTTTTTACCAACCGCACAAAGGATGATGTGAATGAGTGGTTCACGAAGTACACACAGATGGACTTGGCCCTAGCAGGTAACAAAGCAGCTTTCACCGTGAGCCTGGACCCACGGCCTCTGGAGCAGTTCCCCCACTCCATGGAGCGACAGTTGAGGCAGCTAGGCCTGCCTACTGCCCTCAAAAAAGGTGTGGTGACCTTGCTGTCTGACTATGAGGTGTGCAAGGAGCAGGCCCGAGTTCTGAAACTCTTTGGGTATGAGATGGCTGAGTTCAAGGTGACCATCAAATACATGTGGGATGCGCAGTCCGGGAGATTCCAGTCGATGGAAGATGACCTGCCCAAGAGTGCTCCTGAGTCTGAGGAGGAGTCTGAGGAAGATGAGGATGACTGAGGCCTTCAGCACCATCAGCACAGGCTTCACCACACAGGACTCAGTAGGACTCCACTGCCTTCTGCAGGAAGTCTCTATTTATTTTGGTATAGATGAAGAGGGGAGAGGCTATTTCCAAATAATAAAATTGAGACCACCGCAAGAGACCTTTGTAAGTAAAAGCCCTTGGGTTTGTGCTCCATTCAGACTCTAGGATTTCTTGTTTATCAGGCAAGCTACTGGAGTCCTGACTCTGTGGGACCACTCCTGCCCTGGTAGCATAACAGCTCTGGGGGTGGCCCAGAGCAACCCCCTCAGCGGGGCTTCCTCCTGTCTAGAAGGCCTTTACTTCCCACAGGGAATTCCTGAAAACATTTGGATGTCTATAACCACACTCAGAGCTGATTGATGGATACCAACAAGTCCAGGGTCTTTAGACACTTGAGAAAGGTCAGGGACCTGTGGCTCATATCTATAATCCTTGCTACCCTGGAGGCTGAGATCTGAGGGGTCAGATCAAAGACACCCTTGGCAAGACAGTATGGGAGACTTAACTCCAGTTAACTGCCAGAAAGATGGAGGCAGAGCTGTGGCTCAAGTGGTAGAGCACCTATCCCCTGAGTTCAAATCCCAGGACCAGCAACCCAAAGTACAAGGGGTAGAAGAGATGCTGATATCAAGTAACATTTTATGTTGGCCTGCATGAGTGCTGGGGAACACAGTCTGGTGGTACCCCATTTACCTACTACTTCAATCCCTAGCTCCTCAAGAAAATAATTTTCTATGAATCTGGCAGAGTAACAACTCAGTAGTGAAGTGCTTGCCTGACTTGGGTGAGCCCTAGGTGCTGTGGCAGTATCCCCCAAAAGAAGGTGACCTGTCTCAGAAATTAACCTGTTACCAGGTTCAAACTACGAAGACAGGTGTAGAAAAGTCATGGAACCTGTTACCCTTCTCACACCACTCACTCCATGAATCTCTTGTCCGTGTACTTTGTGATAATACCTTTTATAATAAAACAACAATTTCCCTGAAAAAAAAAACCAAAAAAAACAAATAGGAAGTCATAGTTCTTGCCAGAAAGTGTTCAAGTTGCTCATCCCATTGGCAAACACTGTCACAATGTTTATTAGTTGAGAGAAGAACTTCTCCGATAGATCCTAAGGACATATGGCATGGACAAAAGAGACTCATACTGAAGAGACAGTCACACAAGATTGCCTACCCATTCCAAAAGATTACTAGAATAGCTTCCATGGAAATTGGCCAGCAAAGGAATTATTTAAATTATTTAAGCAAGTGAAATGTAGACAGTGAAGAGTTTTGGAAAGAGTTCAAAACAATTCAATGTACAGAAATAGAACAAAACAAGACAGTGTGGGGCATAGAAGAAAGTCACCAGGTTGTGGAAATCAAAGTAGTCAAAAAAAAAAGAAATCTAAGTAGTTAAAAAATTACCTGGGTCTTTATAATTAGGGATACTAATAGTTCTTTAGAAAGGATGACCTGAAGATTGGTAGATGCTCCTGAATAATGCACCCACTACCTGGCGAGTGTAACTATAACCCCTCTATATGTTACTCCAACAACAAAATACAATTAAAAAAAAAACTAGAATGACTACCAGTATTTAAACTATATGGAAGGTAATGTCGTGATCCAAATAAATGTATAAATGTTTTCCTTCAAAAAAAGAATTCATTGTACACATCATACATATATGCATATACAAATATACACTATGTTTAATTAAGAACATAGTACTTCAGAAATGGAGGATTTGCGAGAACATCAACATTCAGTCATCCGTCTTAATACATGTCCCATTCAGTATATCCCAGAAAGTTGCTATTTGATGTATTCTGGCATGGAGATGTAGAAAAGATAAGTTTATGTGGCTCAAGAGATGAGGATTCAAATCCTGCCTCTACCTGTGTGGCTCATTCTCTTAACTGTCCATTTCATCATTTTCATGGAGTGATATTTCTATACAGAGCTGTTTGACATTCCAAAATAATGTTCGTGCACAGAGATGTCACATACTAGGTGCCTAATAAACTTTAGGATAATTTAGTCAATAATAGAACCACAGCTAAGTTGCTATATATAAAGTTGCCATTCATACAGTTAAATTATTTAATCAAGTATAATGTTTCCTTCATTCTGAAACATTTATTTTACTGTTTTTTTCTCCTGAAAGTCTTCATTTCAACTTTTAATTGAAAATCACTAGGTAGAGAGATAGGACTCAGTGGCAGAGCCCTTGCCCAGGATACACAAGGCCCTGGATTAAATCTCCTGAACAACCACAACAAAAAATAAAAAAAATCACTTCAATTTTGTTATTGTTTATGCCCAGTAGTTTTACTGTACCACTGAATATTTATTCATCAAATTTTGTCATTCATCTAAGAGTGTCTTTTTGCCTCTCAAACAATCCATTTCTAGTCTATTAAAATTCTCACCAGTTTTTATCTAAGACTTTGGGTTTTGAATGGTAGTCTTCTTTACAGTATTCATTTGGGCATCTGTCTTCTTGGGTGTAAAATTATAATCTGGTTGAATGTAAATCTTTGGCAACTATACTTTATAATCTTCAAAGCTCTAAGAATAAGCATATTACATGTGTTTAAAATGGATTTTCTATTTTAAAAATTTCATTCTCAAATATTTGAAGTAGGTCAGGCCAGAAATCCAAACTTTAAGTATGGAGCTCACCTACCACTCATCCAACGCCAAAACGTCACCTGCAACCATTGTAGCTTCTACCAAAAATATGCTGATTGTGACTCATGACTTTAGAATTAAAATGTCTTCTGCAATGTCACCTGTCCCAACTTGAAATTCCTTCATTTCTCAACTCCGTTTGATGGAAAGAGGTTCTGAAATGTAGTCTCTTTGAGATAAGTATGTCAATTTTCCTCAGATACTATCGTAAGGTGAAAATAATTCATTAGGTTTTCCAGAGCCTAACCTGAGTTAACAAGAGAAGGGAGAAGTGGGTTTTTTCTTGGAGGAATTCCTCCTGTGACTGAACTTTTGCTGAAGTGAGTAAGCAAGAAAACTTGCATCTACAATTTGTAGAGGAGACAGAAGGATCACATCAGATAAGCAAGAAGGAAATAGCAAATTGTTGTGGCAAATTTTAACTTCTATGTTTGTATATAGGAATTCTAGATGTAAGTGTAAGATTTACAAGATCAGAGCATCATCATTCTTTTTTACAGTTAGTTGGTGATATCACCTGCAAAAATACCATCTACTAAGAGCCAGAAGAGCCAGAAGAGCATGCTGTGCTAAAAAAAAATACTGTATGATTATTCTCTTGAGGAATCATTTACTGACCAAACAAAGTCAGAGAAATTTAACATTTGACAACTCAGAAGTATTTTTGCAAATACTATGGTACTAAAACAGATGGATAGTTACAAATTAGCATCTCTGGACTCCATCAGTAACTAGTGGTTAGAGGCACCATTCTCTCTACTAACCTTAGCTTCCTCTTCCCTTCATAAATGTGGGGGATAAATCTCTTTTTGTCTGGCTTAGAACAAGTACCATGTGCAGTGGCTCACACCTGTAATACTAGCTACTCAGGAGGTTGCAATCTGAGGATCACAGTTCAAAGCCTGGGGATGAAAAGTCTGTAAGATTCTTTAATTAACCACCAAAATGCCAGAAGTGGAGCTGTGGCTCAAGTGGTAGGTTGCTAGCTTTGAGTAAAAAAAAAGCTAAGGAATAGCACCCAGGTCCTGAATTCAAGCCCCAATAATGTCATTCTCTCTCTCTCTCTCTCTCTCTCTCTCTCTCTCTCTCTCTCTCTCTCTCTCTCTCTCTCTCTCTCTCTCTCTCTCTCTCTCTCTCACACACACACACACACACACACACACATACACACACATACACACACACACACACAAAGTGTTTTCTTCAAAAATGCTTTCATTCTTAACCCCTATTATTTAAGTGAACTTCATTTATTTTCTGTGGGAAATAAGAATTTTCAGTTCATAACTGAATTGATCTTTGTCACATTTCTAAAGTGTGGAGAAAGACAAATATACAGAAAATAACATTTTTTTGCCAGTTCCAGGACTTGAACTCAGGGCCTGAGTGCTGTCCTTGGGCTTTCTCAAGAATAGAGTTCTACCACTTGAGCCACAGCACCATTTCCAGCTTTTTAATGTATGTGGTACCTAGGAATTGAATCGGGGTCTTTGTGCATGCTAGGCAAGTACTCTACCACTAGGCCAAACTCTTGGCTCTCAGAACATAACTTTTTAAAGTTACTTTATTTCTGCAAAAGCATTATGAAGTGGAAAATGTCTTCCTTTGACAGTTAAGGAAATTGAGGCTCAGAGATCAAAGCCATATGCCTATAGCCACAGCAGGGAGAGACTGGCGTAATTTCCAGTTCTGTCTGGTTTAAAGAGCCTGCATGATTTCCAGTGTATGATGCTGGCTTATACAAGAAATGTAGGTATCCATGTTCACAGTTAAAGAAGCTAAGGTGGAGTAAACCAGAGAATTTTATCAATGTTGTAGTAAATTCATCATTTTTGATGATGTCAGGAAGAAAATCCATGATTTATTTTTGGTCTTCTTTGACTGGAGAGTAGGATACAGGAAAACAAGACTTTTGCATAGTATCTTTATTTCTATTGGATGCCAGCCTTGATGCTTCAGAGCTTTACAATGGCAGAATATGAGAAAATTGAGCTTGCTGTATTTATTTTTTTATTCAGTTCTAGGAACACACACTTTAGTGTTTCTAGAGACTATCCCAGAACAAACACATTTTATAGCCTAGAATTTTTTTAAGACTTCTTCTTGACATATATTTGATTTAGTGTTTCCAACTTCATTGATATATATATATATATATATATATATATATGGCATACAGTCTAGTGATATCACTAAAACATTTTTCCTCCTAAGCTATATATCTTTTTTTTCATTATTTAGAGCATTTATTTATTTATAGCATTTACTTACTTCTTTTTTTATTGTAATTAGTAAAAGGGTTACATGATATTTGCCAGATAGAAGGTGCATTAATTCACATACATTGATACCCTTTCACATGTCTTGGTACCCATTTCCCTCCCCCCCCACACCCCCCCTAAGCTATATATCTTAAGTACTGTTTCTGCCTTACATGTGCATGACATTTGGAGTCTGATAAGGCTTGACTTCAAACTCTACTTCTTTTTATAAAAGTAATTTTCTTTTCTGGAAATAATTTGGAATACTTTCTTAGACAGGCATAAACTTTCTTTATCTCACTAAGGCTCACTGAACATATACACTGTACTTCCTCTTACTTCAAGAAAGAGATTTTCCCCTTGCCTCGGAACTTCCCTCTTTTTGGCTTTTTTTTCCCCTTTTGTATTTGGGTTGGCTCTAAGCCTTTTATCCATTCAGCACATTTGGTCCGGTGCCAAGTGAGAGTCAGCACTTGGCCTTGAAGTATTATCTTCTGACTCAATGTTTCAGAAGGAAAACTCCACCTCCTGCCTCCTACTCATTACTAATTACCATAATACTACAAAACATGACATTGCATCCTTCATCCAACACTTCTGAATATCTGCTTCCCACAGCTCAACATTCCTCCCGAAAGTGAGTCTGAGCCACATGGAAAGTATGCCTTTAAGCCAGCCAAATCGTCAAGGAGCACAGAGACCAGTCTGGAAACCATGGCTCATCTTCTTACCCATACTTCTCTTGCTACTGACTTGCTACATTGTATTAATCTCTTATTTTCTCCCATTCAAGGTAAGGAAGCAACAGAACCTAAGGTTATTATTTAGTTAGCTATTTATTTGTCAGTTTAGTTATTGCCATCCTCATTCAGTAGTATCTTTAGGAAGAACTGGAAGTCTAATTGTGTAATGGTATGGTTTTTGAAATTTAGGCATTTTGAGACAAAAGGCAATAGGAAGTTCAGGGTTCACTGCAGAACTGTGGTAGAATGAAGTGATTTGAACTAATCACACTTGAGAGATGTGTTGGTGTTTTGTTTTTTCCTCCTGGAATTTTACTACCCCCTTCTTATTAAAATAAAAATCAGGGGAAAATATGGTATTCTTTTTTTTCCTCAGTGAGTTCCAGGCAAGCAATGTTATAATTAAGGCAAAAGACACCAGAAGATAATGAGAGACAGGATACAGCAATTGGCAGATGATTAGTGTATCACTGAGGAGAAAAATAGCACTAAATCAGGACAAAGAAGATCTAGAGTCTAGGTTTTGGTTTCTGAATAGCTAATTGTGCAAATTTGAGAAGGCCTTGGTTCTCAGGTTTTCCATCTGAAAGATGGTGGTAGGGGAATAGACTTATTTAATGTTCCTACTAGTACTGTTAGCTGTAGAATCAATGGTTCATTTAAGTGAGGTATAGAGCACAATGCTCTAGGAATTCACAAGTGGAAGCAATGACTTGGGGCTTGAGGTGGTCAGGGAAGGAAGTGCATGTGTAGTTGGGAAGCCCCCAAAACTGGTCAGGAATTTCTCAAGGAGCTGCATTTTCAACTATGGGCCTTGAGAATGGCATTTGTGCTGGGGCTGGAGAAAGGTTAGATTCTTTCCTAGCAGTCTTTTCTGTTGGCTAGCCAGCATGATCAGGAAGAAATTGAGAAAACTATCATTCTGGAGCTAATCATTTCCTGAGTCTTAGGAGAATAAGATGGTGCATGTGTATCTGAGAAAGGGCTTGGGATGTGACTAGAGAAGCATTTTTTTCCCTAAGAGTTTTTTTTGCCAGTTCTGGGCTTAAGCTCAGGGCCTGAGCACTGTCCCTGGCTTTTTCTCAAGGCTAGAGCTCTACCACTTGAGTCTCAGCACCACTTCTGGCTTTTTTTAAGTATGTGGTGCCAAGGAATCGAACCCGGGTCTTCTTGCATGCTAGGCAAGCACTCTACCACTAGGCCAAACTCCTGGCCCTCCCTAAGAGTTTTGACCAGAGAAGAGTTCAAAGATATGGCTTTTACCATTTAAGATGTTGGGAAGCAGTTGAGAAAAGATGCAGGATGGAGCAATACCCTATAGATACTAGTTCAGCTTGGGTAAGCAGATCACTGGCTAGTGGTTTACCCAATAAAAGTTTGTTCCAAACTTAGAGAGGTAGACAGGTTGTTTGGATAGATTTCAGACCGGATGTTGGTCCTATGGGAAAGCCAGTGGCCTGACTGACAGTGGAGTACTATTATCTCATGTATTTCCCTTTCTATTTGCCTGCATTTTCCTTTTCCTACTACCCCACAAATAAATATTTTAGAAAGGAGATCTGAATTGTTGGTGGATGGTGAGTCATTATATGAGATAATCACTTCCACCTTCTCAAGGCACCCATCAGCCTTGCATTTTAGTTTGCTCTCTGTTATCTTTCTTCCATACTAAGCCTCACCCTATATATTCTCTGGACATGAGTTTTAATTTAAAGTATTAAATGAGAAGTTTTGGCACCTTTCAGACTAACAGAAATTTTCTTGGGAGATAATTGTCCCTCTCTCTTCTTCCAGTAGACATTTAACTTAAAAATATGTGAGCTTAAGAAGTTTGGTCAATCCCTCTGTAGAAATAACTTCACAGAGATTGTCCATAGAGAAAACAAGTGTTCAGGAAAGTCCCTTCTTTCAGTGAAAAGCAGGATACTTCCAGAAGGGGACATTTTATTTGCACTAAAAAGCAGAGTGGATTTTATTCCAGATGATAATCTAAGTAGGACTGTTTAGAGAAAAATGTATTAAGTTTTGGTTATTTTCATTCCAACTGTGTAAGTCTAGGGCTTAAATCAAAGTGAGGTTATAGCATCTGATTCTTACAAACTACAGTCTCATCTGTGCTTGTTTATAGGTGGTATTTGCTCCTTCTAAACATGGCCAGATTATAAATAGGAACTGGGATGAGAGTTTTGAATATGACAGGCTGCATTTGGATGTCAGTCTTGCCTTTTATCAGCCACAAAGGCCTGGGGCTAATTGCTCAATCAAGCTCACCCACATTTCTTCATCACAAAAGGAATGTGCTCATATTCTTACAGTTGCCTTCAAATTTGTAATTCATTTCAGTGCCTAACAGGCCTACTGTGTGGTAGTATCTCTCTAGATGTTAAATGATAAATATTTTGTACTGTTATATTACTGAAATTACAATGAATGCGAATTTAACAATATTGCATTCACAATACAGCTGCCCTTTGCCCATCTATATCCTTTCCTCAATCAAAAGACCATACCTTTCAGCCAAAATGGCTATTTTCAATTAAATTTTCACTTAGGGCACTAATGACAGAATATCACAGTTGTGGCTTCTGTAACTCCAATTCAATGCCAAAGTAGAATTTCTGGCTTTGATAATGAACTTGACTGGGGCCTTAGATTTCTCTGTACACATGACAGTAATGGGTACACAATCTATGGTATATATTTTGGCATCTGATTATATTTAGATTATTGCCTTATTGCCTCATGCACATAATCATGCTTAGAAAGATTATAAACTACCTGAGAGGCAAGAACCTTACATTAAATTTGTCTCTCTCACTTAAACTGCTAGTAAAATATTGTGAATATAAAGTTTTCAGTTCAATTAAAATAATATGACCAGCACCATCACCAAAACATGTAATATATATTGAGCAGGGACACAGAAAGAATTTGAGGGATTTCAGCAACTGCAGCAATGAGCCTGGTATAATTACAGCTTACTGCTCCTCTCACAGATGGGGTGATACAGTTCCCATTATATAGCTATGAAAGGTTAAATTAAGTTGAAGCTCAATATTTTTTCTAAGAACACAAGTAATTACAAGAGCACAACCAACTGCAGGGAATCAAATGATCTAACCCTTAGATTCGTGGTTTCTAGATTTTCTGGTTGTATGTCTTTATCAATAATATGTTCTCACAATAATTTCCAGCATATATATTTTAGTTATTATGCTATATATGAAAAAGCTGCACAAAATGGAAATTCATAAGGAGTCATCAAATAGTATATAATGTAGCTAGTTCTTCATGGATTAAAGACATTTTCCTTACATCAAAATGTGAATATTCTATAATACATTAATAGGCATATTAAAAAAGTAACTGAAATGATGGTTTTTTTTTTTTTGCCAGCCCTGAGCACTGTCCTTGGGCTTTTTCCTCAAGGCTAGGACTCTGCCACTTGAGCCACAGCACCATTTCTGGCCTTTTCTATGTATGTGGTACCAAGGAATCGAACCCTAGTCTTTGTGTATGCTAGACAAGCACTCTACCAGTAGGCTAAACTCCCGGCCCTGAAATGATGCTTTAGTGGAGTAAATTCTTTTTGGTAGTACTGAAAGCTGAAACCAAGTTCCATTTGTTAGGCAAGTTATATCATAGAACTACAAACCCAATTGTAGTAAAGTAAATGAGTTTGCTTTAGTTTTTTATGATCTTGGTAAATTTAATTGTCAGTTGTAATATCTTATGAATTTCTTTTTGCTAGAATTTTAGGTATTTATCAATAGAATTTCACTTATGCCTCAGGCTGTAATCCTATCTGTGCACTCCTTTATAGCTGCAGTTACAAACAGGAGCCACTCCATACCAGTTTGTGGTTGAGGGATGCTGTCCTTTCAGCATCTGAGATTATGAGTGCAGGCCACCACATCTGGCCCTATTTCCTTAATTTTAACTTTTCATGATATAGTAGTTTGGAGTTCCTATTCTAATTTAGTTTACATTATTTATTCTTTATGCTTTTGACTGTCATCATTGAGAAATTACTTCATAAAGAGATGTGGATTAAAATGGAAGAGTACACCATTTCCCTAGCTAAATTTTATATCTCCAATTCTGATTTTGGAAGTTCTCTTTATCTTTTTTCATTCATCTCATGAACTCCCGTGGTCCACTTACCCCATTCTCCACTCATTTTTGAAACCGTGTCTCAGTATGTATCCTAGAGTTGCCTTATACTCCCAATCACTGGAACTTAGCTCTCAATTTCTAGGATTAACGGGCATATGCTATTATCAGGCCCAGTCAATTGGCCCTTTTTCCCAAGTGCCCATTTCTTCTTCTAGCACTTGGTCAAAGGCACCATCCATTCTTCCTGAATACAGTGGTCTCTGATCTGGTTTCACTGCCTTTGACTTTGCCTGCTTTTAATTTATTCCTAGCACAGCACAGATAAATCCTAAAGATCACATACAGAGCTTTACATTAAAAAAGTTCGGGGCCGGGAGTTTGGCCTAGTGGTAGAGTGCTTGCCTAGCATGCATGAAGACCCGGGTTCGATTCCTCGGTACTACATACATAGAAAAAAGCCAGAAGTGGTGCTGAGGCTCAAGTGGTAGAGCTCTAGCCTTGAGAAAGTCCAAGGACAGTGCTCAGGCCCTGAGCTCAAGCCCAGGACTGGCAAAAAAAGAAGTTTGTTAAGAATTTTACTATTACAAGGAAACTAAATGAACTTTGGGTACAAAATTTTGTGTTTATGACTCATGTTACTATGAAGTTCTTTTTTTTTAAAAGAGCCTGAAGCATTTAAGCACTTGTATTTGTGAAGTTAAACATGATGAACGGCATCTTTTAGCCTGGAAATTATAGTATGTTCGAGCAATTTCAAACCATTGGATCTATTTCTGAGGCTATCTTGGTTGTTGGTGACATGAGATTGTCTGAATATTAAATAAGAGTGGCTTTATTAATCTGAATTATAAATATTTATAGGGATGATTTGTATTGCTTCAGTTAAGGATAACTGTAGAAATTTCATTATTCTCTTCCCACTTGCGAAAAATTCCCCTTGTGAAGTCACTAGGATATGAAGACTACTATTCTTAGAAAACCAGAGAGAGAAGGGCAGTATCTGATGGTTTTCCTGTGGTTGGAGGTTAGGTAGATGAAATAAGACATTAAGTGTTCTGTTAAAGACCAAAACTGAGGGTTAAGTAAAAAGAAAAAGGCAAAGGATATAGCTAGCCACCTATGAAAAGAAGTTGAGAGATAAGATACAGGAAGGAAAAATATTTTTATTGCCCTGTAAAGTTTGATTACCTTAGGATTCTTAAGCACTAAACAAATGAAACAAATGTATCAGTAAACAAATGTATCAGTAAAATACTGTCATCAGCCTGACCAGTTGTTCTTTTCCTTCCACAGCAGATTGTTAAAGAGTCCTGTGTAGCAAAGTTTGGTGAGTAACCTACTTTATGTGCCTCCCTTTTACTGCGCTCGCTCGCTCTCTCTCTCTCTCTCTCTCTCTCTCTCTCTCTCTCTCTCTCTCTCTCTCTCTCTCTCTCTCTCTTCCTTTCTTTCTTTCTTTCTTTCTTTTTTGGTTGTAGAACTTGAACTCTGGGCCTGGGTGCTGCCACTGGGCTCTTTGGCTCAAGACTACTGCCCTACCCCTGGAGCCACTGCACCACTTCCAGTTTTCTAGTAGTTAATTGGATATGAGTCACATGGACTTTAGTGTCCAGGCTGGCTTTGAACCACAATCCTTAGATCTCAGCTTACTGAGTAGCCAGGATGACAGTTGTGAGCCACTGCTCTGGCTTCCTTTTACTTTTCTTATTTCTTGATTCCTGAAGGCAAGTGCTAGTGTGCTCAAGAAAGAAAAATAGTTTTTTTCTATTTTGCTCACATTTCAGCAACTGCTTATGATCACATATCACTGCTGAGCAGTTGTTTGGTTGGTGAAGCTCACATTTAAGATCCCATCTCTGCGAACGTACATGTCACACTTAAAGATGTTGGGCATCTGAGATGGAGCAATCAACTTTTATTTCTGTTTCACTGAGAGAACATTTCTGATATTTATTGATTTGATTGATTATTTTTAGAGCCCTTATTTTTTATTGTTTAATTATACCTAATAAAGGAATAATACAAGAGTTATATACTCTTAAAAATACCCAATCTAGCATAAAATACTGAGTTTTGGTTAACTTTGGGTCCTGATCACATTTATGGATCAATAATGGGTATTTTTCTTTCTTTCTTAAAAAAATCTTCCTGTATTTATTTTCTTTTTTCATATATTTTTATTAATATTAATTTTTATTTAATTAATAGAAGTGTTACATTATATTCACCAGATAGAGGGTACATTACTTCACAAACATTGATACCCTTTCTCATGTCTTAGTCCCCATTTCCCTCCCCCCACCCTTGCCCCTCATCTTGTTTTCCCCCTTCCCTATCTGATTTCAAATAACCAAATAATCATATATATAACAGAAAACAAGGTAAAAATACTGTAACAATATGAGATAACCAAGAAATAATAAAAGAGACGAGAGATAACAGTACATTAAGGACAACAATCACTCATTATGCGGCTTTTATTTCTATATCCTGGAGGTTTTCATTTAGTGTCATCCTATATGGCCTTATGTATCTAGGTTTTGCTCTATTGTAAATCTCTGCTAGGAGAGCCCAAGGTTTTGATTGATTATTTTAAAATAATGTTCATCCTTTCTTTCCTTAAAGTACTGCTCACATTCTATGCATTGCTAATGTCTAGAAGAGCAACATTGCCGTTAAAAAAATGTATGGAAGAGAAGTGGAGAATTAGGAAAATGACCAGTTTCTCAGCAATCATCTCCTCTTAGCTTCCAAATCAGTTTTCCTTACACTTACCTGATATTTGCTTAGGAAAAAAATAATAAGAACTTTACAGTTGCATCGGGGTGGGGAGAGGTCAAGGGAAAGGGAAAGACAAATGTGGAAGAAATGAGGAGAATTCAGTGAAGATTCCAATGTATACCCTGCAAAATTAAGAGGATTGAGGAAAAGGAGCAGTAGGGGAAGGGAGGGTAAGAAGTTTGACACTGATCAAGATATGTTGTGTTCCTTGAGGGGGGCAAAGATGGCTCTGTAACCCTAGCTATTCAGGAGGCTAAGATCTGTGGATTAAGGTGCAGTGCCAGCCCAGGCAGGAAAGTTTGTTAGATTTTTATATCCAACCACCAGAAAACCAGAAGTGGAAATCAAAGTAGTAGAGTGGTAGCCTTGAGCAAAGGAGCTCAGGGATAGAGTCAAGAGTTAAAGTCCCATGAGGAATAAAAGCAGACAAAAAGATATTGTATTCATAAACTTCTTTGTTAAATGGCAACTCTTTTGACCAGTGCTTAAAGATAAAAATGAAAAAGAACATTCTTTAGAATATGCATCAACCAA
The DNA here is from genome assembly GCF_031878675.1 of Megascapheus bottae. Lineage (NCBI taxonomy): Eukaryota > Metazoa > Chordata > Mammalia > Rodentia > Geomyidae > Megascapheus > Megascapheus bottae. The sequence continues at coordinate 26,464,012 of NC_143518.1, forward strand.
GTAAGTACACTTTTGATTATGTTTCAAGTCAGATGTTTTAATTGAGGAAAGAACATTTCCAGACCTATATATTAACCCTGCAGTTCTTTCTTCCTAAAAATGTAAATTATCAAGTATCATTAATGTACAGGGATTAGGAAATTTCTTTTCTCTTTTTATTGTTATTTAAGAGAAATTTGTCCCCGAATCAGCACGGGATTCTAGAACTTGTTGCTGATTTTGACCTTGTATTCAAGTTACTGTTCCCTTGGTATATGTTTAATACCCTGTGCATATCTTTGATTTAAGCCTTTTAGCCCACGTGGCTCAGTCACTTGGCTAATGTGAGCTCGCTGTGGGAGAGCCCCAGGCCTGGCGGCTCTGGAGCCGCAGTGCAGTGCAGGGATATGGGCAGGGTATTGACGGATCAGAGCTGATGGTTCCAGGATTTCTAGAGGCTGGCAAGAGTTCCTGAACCAGTTGTCATTTCAGTCTTGCCAGTTCTCACTGGGTGGGGAAGTCCGAGCCTTAGAACCCAGTTTCCGTTCTTTACTGGTGTTTCCCTCCCGAGCACGCTGTGGGTTGTTATTTGTCTTGAGTTGGAAACGGTTTGCATTTACACCTGTAAATTTATTCATTTAATTTGTGTAAGGTTTTTTGTACTCAATTCCTTAAGAGATGACAACAAATTTTGGTTTTCTACTGTTACGTGAGAACGTTAGGCCCCAGCAACAAACACGTCATTGTGTAAGGAGAAATAAAAGTGCTGCAGTACAAAAAAAAAAAAAGAGTTGTGTACAGAGGGATTACAGTTACATAAGCCAGGTAATGAATACATTTCTTTTTGAACAGTGTCACCTCTTCCCTTGTTTTCTCCCAATACTTTTCCTCCCATATCTCCTATGAGTTGTATACCTCTACATTTTCAATGCAGAGTCTAGTGAGTGTCATGGCTGCATCTGTTCATTTTTTCTCTTACCATTTCTGCACTCCCTGTTGCTCTCTGCGAAACATATAAACTTTCATACAAAATGAAAGGTAGAGAAATTTTTTTTTAAAAGTGACAAAGGAGAGAAAAAAAACTCTCATGTTTTCATTTCTTGGAGCTACAGAATTACTTCCAGACTTTTCTGTCATTAATTGAAGATAGAGTCTCACAGATTTTTCCTGCCTGGGCTGGCTTGGAATGGTGATTTTCAGATCTCAGTCTCCTGGGAACTTGGTATTATAGGCATGAGGTACCAGAGCCAAGGTACCAAGGTACCTTGAGTAAAATCTTGAGGTAGTGAAATTACATGACTGTGCAAAATAAATTAACATTAGATAAATATTTAAATTTCACACATACCTGTGAAAATAAATCACTAGAGGTAGATCCTTCCCTTATTTTACTGTGTCAATACTAGAGATGTTTACATTTAAATAATCCAGCAATTTCCATTTAGAAACTCATGGATTTACCAGTGGCTATTTTGAAGTGATTGATAATGGTATCCCAAGTGACTCTCTTGTTCCCCCCTGTTTCCTTCTCTCTATATATAATATATTATATTGTATATTTATATAATATAACAAAATAATACATTATTATATCAAAAGAATACATAATTATTATATATTTAAGCTAATGAGAAGAGCTGTAATTTAGAGGCAAGCAAATTCAGGAATATGGAAATATATGTGGAATATTTTCTCAGGTTAAGGTGGGAGAATCATTATACTTGAGGGTTTGAATCCAGCCTGGGCAACGTAGTGAGGAACCCCTACTCTCCCAACTCAAAAAGCAAAACAAAATAAAAAGACATCCTAGTTAGAGCACATACAGGTACTAGAAATTCTTTTACATGTAAAGATAGCACACTTAAATTTCCATGAGAAAATTAAAAAGTAAGGTCATGGGAAAGGACAGAAGAGCAGTATTTTATACAGGTGAGGAGATATGACTCTAGAAATCACATGTGATAAATAGTAATTACATGGACAAAGCAAGGAATATTGTGGATTGCTAACTCTACTTGTCCCAGTCCTGCTATGCGATTCCTTTCTCCTTTCTGTCCTCATTCCTTCCTTCCACAAATAGTAACTGACAAGAAAAGGGGAGTTAATGAACCTATTTTTCTATTTCAAATCCATTTCCTCAGAGCTCTCCAAGGATTTCCAATTTCCCTAAATAAGGAATGATGCATAGTTATAATATTAAAAATATAGTTGGAACAAGCTAAGATATACTAGGCAATTGTTAGGAAACTGAGTCACGAGAATACTAGACTGAAGAAAGAACAGAAAATGCCTTTAGCGGGCCAGATCAACTTTAATGGGAAGTTGATGAAGGACACCATAGTGGTCTATGCAGAGTTTCCAGGTAGGCTTGTTAAGTTTGTGGTTGCAGCCTTAAATAATTTATGCAGGCTTAGTTCTGGCAACCTGTTGTGCAAACCTACTGAACAGGTCCCTGTTCAGCCAGGTGAGACCTGCTTCGGGGATTCTAGACACCTGTTACCTGGAAGGGTGGGAGAGTGAACTTGTACATTTTTGTGATTGCAGATTCCCATCAGTAATGAAACAATCTATAGGTATTAAAACATTTATAACAATCAAGAAGAGGACAAAGTAATAGAATTCTCCCTTATAAATTTCTCATAGGCCCATTCCCTGAAAAATGGCAGATGACATCTCCTGAACCTCCTTGTGTGAATATGACATCTGATGGGAAGCTGAAGGTCCTTCAGAATGGCTTGTACTTGATTTTCGGAAGAGTGGCTTTTGATACAGCGTATGAGGGATTTGTTCCTTTGGCAGTACAACTGCGTAAGAATGAAGACATCTTGAAAACTCTAATAAGCACCTCTCAAATCCAGATGTTAAGTGAGATTCACGAATTGCATACTGGGGATACAATACAGTTGTTATTCAACAGTGAAGACCAGGTTCTGAAAAATGATACATACTGGGGTGTCCTTTTAGAAGCACACCTCCCATTCATTTAGAGATTCAATTTGGTCTCTGAATCCTCTTCAGTGTATTCAGACAAGTTGGTGGGATAGAGTGGGGGCGGGGGCAGATCTTCAATGTGGATAGTTAGGGATACATATCAGTGCGAATTCTGCATAGGCGACGGTATTTTTTGTGAGACAAAAGATGAGACACAAAGGCTTGTCATTAGTCCTGACTTTGTGTCTGCAAAGAACGATCAATGATCTATGATAAAATGCATATGGGTTCCACAGGATAAAAACTTAACCAGAGAGACTTCTGCTAACCCTTTAATCTCTGGGTACAAAAATGAAGTCTGGTTCCCATGGGAGCCTCACTGGTTTGCAGAAAAAAAAAAGGAAATATGGCAGTCACCTTGTCTTGCTCTCATGTTCTTAAGCTGCTTTATTTTTGTCTTTCCATTCTCCCATCTTCTAAGACCACAATGGGCTCAGCCGCCAGAGTCTAGATGTCAGGAATGGCCTATATATTTAGATATGATATTTTTGTAGATCCAAGTATATTGAAAACCATTGGGACATAAGTGCAAATGGCATGGAATGGAATTTCACTTTTTTTCAATATTATTCTTAGGATGCAGGTTGCTTTATAAAACCAATTGGTGAAAGGGATTGTTTCAAACTTTTGTTTAGGGTTAAATTGTGTGTCTGAACATTTCCAATAGTAAATTAAGAGGAACCAATAGTACTTACTAGATTTAAGTACAGGAATTGGTATTACTACTGCTAGTTTTATTTATATGATCATTTTATAATTTTAACTAGTCTTTCCTGCTTGCCAAATATGTATCACACAGCAAACTCTGTGAAGTAAATAGACGAATGTGTTGGGGTAAAAAGTTCAATGAAAATATAGAAGTCTATAAGCACTAGATTCAGTTCAGAACTAGTGATAAGCAGGTCCAATAGGTTTCAAATATATGATACCATCTTGATTTTATTTACTTCTGTCATCACATTTTAAAGATATATTACCCTTCAACACACTGAAGCTACAGAAAGATCTCTCCTTTACCAGCAAACCTATTTTTCTTTCCTTGCCTGGAGCAGGGAGACCCAGGGTGCTGCTGTGGGCTCACTCTAACCAAATCCCCATCCTCACTTTGAAGAGCCCTTCTCAATCAAATATGCTATCTTTTAAAAGTTATAAGTAGCATTCAGTTCCAACTTTGTCACTATATTAAATTAGCTGCTCATAAGTTCTTTAGAAATGTGTACACTATTAAAATTTTGCATCAATTTAGAATATTTATGGATATTTGTGAAAACTACATTAAGTTAATATTATTACATGTAAAGCTAATTTAAAAATATTTGTACTGTGTAATATAAAATTTCTTGGGTGTGCTAAGCTAGTTCTTCATATTTTGTATTAACATCTGCTGACTACTTATGTGGCCAAAGACTTGGACACAAAACTTTTTTGTATTTGCTTATCTCCTCGGGAAATTAAAGTTGTGTCATATGTTTATAGAAACTGGGTAGTATTTGTTTTTTGTTGTATTATAGGCAGAAGCATGGTGAAGTAAGCAAGTGTAAGCACTGATTATTATATTGTCAAATTATTAAATCATCAAGAAATTTGTATTCTGGCTATTAAGTATGGTCATAAGTAAAACTGGCTATGTGGGGTTATTTATACTATGGAAACTGGCAAACAGTATACAGCAGATTTTTTTCTTTTGGAAAATTTGTTCACTAGCATACCACTTTTGTAAAACATTTTCTTAATGAGTCTACTCTGTCTTCCCCTCATCCCTGGGACAATTAAGATAGGTGGAGGGAGAGGGGAAGAGGGAGAGGAGAAGAGGTAGAGGGCAGGGGAGAGAGGGAGTGACAGAGAGAGAACGCAAGAGTAAGAGAGAAAATAAATTTGCCCAATGAAGTAATGATTTTTAGGGCAAGCAGAGGTTTCTGTACTTAGGGACGACAATCAGTGCATCATAATTGAACAACTGAATTTCCCTGGCAACTGTAAAGTAAAAATGAGAGCTGGGATTCATCACTTTTGGCAAAAGCTACTTCCATTCCTGATGGATTAGACAGTTCCACTTTTTGACTTCCAGACTACTCCATCCTGACATGCTCAACCATCAAAGCTGTCACTGATCTGTTTCATACCCACTTTCCCTAGTGTTAACATTTCAAGGTTGGTTTTCAATGTCTGCTCCATTCGTTTGTCTGTATCGAAAAGCTATAATAAAATACATGAGAATTAAAAATCTAGTGCAGACAAAATTATATGAGAGAAATCCTTGTGACATGTTAACAGGTCTTGGAAAGTGAAAACGAGAGCTGGGTGTCATTGCTTTTGGCAAAATGGCCTCCATACCTGATGAATTAAGTAGTTCCGCTTTCTGACTTTTATGCCTCCCTACTGCACCCCGATCATGCTCAACCATCAAAGCTGTCACTGATCTGTTTCACATCCACTATGCCTCATCAAGAGCCAACACAGGTTGTGTTACTGAGCTATGGATTAGCCTATGCTTCCCACGGTAGCCATTAATTTGAAAATGAATGTCATCTTGTGTATTTTATAAAAGAAAGAAAATTAAATAAATGTATGATCTACACACCTTGGAGATCACATTCCTTCCTTTTCTGACCTGTCCTAATTCATAAGTTCATCTGGACATGGCTCACCTTTTACTTATTATAAACGAGAAGTAAAAATATGGAGAATAGATAGATCAGCTGTTTGAGTATTCCTTGCAGATAGAAGCCATAAATGATGGCTAGTCCCCTTGAAACTAGGAGAGATAGAGTCTACCTCAAGCCAGCAAAACATTGCTGTTCCCATTGCCAAGCCGTTTATCTTTCTCTTTTCTTACAGATGTGTATGTGTGTGTGTGTGTGTGTGTGTGTGTGTGTGTGTGTGCTCGTGTGTGTGTGTGTGTGTGTAATCAGACTAGGTAGCTTGTGGTAAGCTTTATTTAGCTTTCAGAATCAGGCACCAATTCTTGGTATGTCCTAATTTCTGCATAGGGAGTGTATAATGACTCATGGCATGGCTATCACGCTCTAAGAATACTCTCCTCAGTCTCTACTTCCCAAAATGCCTCACAGTGTGTCCTAGATCTCACTGAAACATCTAAAGGTAGGCAAGAAGAGGAAAAGTATAAATTCTACTTATTGCTTGGGAGTGCATTATCTTAATCTCACTTCAATATCTAGATACCAATCACACTGTATCATGAAGAATCCAACTGCAACATCTAACTTTACATTTATACGTCTAAAAGGATATGGAGAATATGTACACAAATTCAAAATGTTCAAATCCATCACTACAGGACAGATTAAATACAAGCTGAATTAAAAGGGAGAGAGAGAGAAAAAGAAAAAAAGGGAGGGAAGTTGGAGAGAGAGAAAGAGATCATTGTGCAGAAAGATCAGGCTTTATTAAGAATAAACATAAAACATTGCCTTTAATTTCTTTGTAGTCAAGGAAAACTATTTGTGAGATTGATAAACTTGTCTTATGTACTTAAAAAAAACCCTCCACGTTGTTTAGCAAGAAAAGCCCTTTTTCTTTAGTTCTAGCTCGTAAACAGATGGTACCAGATCTACGCTGAATATTCTAGACAGAAAATGCATACTCACTTTCATTCATCTCATTTGAATCTATCAGCCTCTGACATCAATTAATTAGGATTTCAAAACAGTTTGGCTAAGTTATCACTCCAAGATACAGAGAAGTATTGTATTGTTTGGAAATAACAGTAGAGGGTTCCTGTGATGTGTCCAAAACTAGATTGCATTTGGCAACAGAAAAATGAAACTCTGTGAGCAGAAACAATAGCTGAAACCAACTTCCTCGTTTCTTCAATAGCACAATCAGGATGTTCAGCATGATTATTTTTGCACACAGCTTTCTTCTTGTCCAGGAATTCCAATAGGGAACAGGCCCCTCAGAACACCTCAGCTCAGTCTGAATTGGACACATTTGTTCAAAGATGAGCTGGAAGAGTTCAGTTTCTGAGAGGAGAAGATGCACAGGGCCCCTTCATTTTCTTCCCCTGCCTTTGGATTGTGTATCTTACTTGACAGGCTTATCTGTAAATGGGACCCAATGAGGGAGTCAAGGTCTAAGATCACCACATTGTTCTTCCAGATGAACCAGTAAGTGTCCATGAATTGAGAGTTGATGCCACCATTGCATCATCTTGTGTGCCCCAAGTCTTAGAGTCCAGTGGGTAAGGCCCTCAGCCTTCCTTTCTTCATTGTTACCTTCTAGTCTCAAGTGAGCCTCTTCTTTATCAAAATCTAATTTTGGGAACATTGTTAATGGGATTACAAAAGTTTGCAAGACTTTTGGTAGTTTATTAATTGGAAATAGGAATCTCACCACCTTTCTTTTCTGGGTTGGCTTTGAATCAAGATCTTTCAATCTCGGCCTCCTGAGTAGTTAGGATTATAAGCATGAGCCAGGGGCTCTCTGGTGGAACTAAATTTCTAAAAGTTCTGATACAGTTTAAAAGTCACTGCTTTATGGCTACAACTGAATCTCAGCTGAACATTTCTCGGAGTATTTTTTAAAGAGTCAAAGCTGCTGAAAAAAATAAGCAAAAACAAAACAAACAAGCAAAACGTCCTCAGCTGAAGTTTCCATAAGCTTTCAATAGCTCACCTCTCATCACATAACCAAGTGATACCTACCTTCTCTATGAGTATGAATAAAAGCCAAACCCTTCAATTTTCATAAGTAATAGCAACTTGTCATGAACGTATTAGCATCCGTATGTTGGCAATCTAACACACATGAGGCTTCCCACAATCAATATCACATTCATTAACTGCTTGTGTGCTGACAACTCCCAAATACTCACAAATATTTACCAAGATATTACCCAAGTTTCTCCTTTACTTCAGTGTCTCCTCAACAATTTTACATGGAAGAAAAATCAATGAATAACACGAATCTTGTCCAAAATGTATCTATTAATATTGGTTGCATGAAATCTTCTTGTTCTTTGCTGAATCAAAGAAATCTTTTAGAGGCCAGGGGAAGTAGACAATTCTACATTCCTCTGGTCAATTAGTACTGCAGCAAAACTTTCCTTTTCTGAACCTAATTCTGTATAGAGTATCTTTTCAATATGTATATAAATTTTATTTTATTTTATCGTACTGTTTTGCCAGTCCTTGGGCTTGAACTCAGTGGCTGGGCACTGTCCTTGGGCTTTTTCAAGGCTAGAGCTATACTACTTGAGCTATAGTACCACCTCTGGCTTTTTCTGTGTATGTGGTACCAAGGAATTGAAATCAGGGCTTCATGTACGCTAGGCAAGCATTCTATCACTAGGCCACACTCCAGGTCTAGTGTATTTTTTTTTCTAGATCAATTTTTCTTTAATCAATTTTTTTCTTGCATTTTCTTTCTTTTATTTTTGCCAGTCCTGGGTTTGTGCCAGTACCAAGCTGTTTTGATTATTATAGCTCTGTAATAGAGTCTAAAGTTTGGTATTGAAATTCCTCCTGCGCTGTTCTTTCTGCTAAGAAGTGTTTTTGCTATACGGGGTCTTTTATTATTCCATATGAAATTTTGGATTGCCTCTTCTATTTCTTTAAAGAATGACATTGGGATATTGATGGGTATTGCGTTGAATTTGTAGATAGCCCTTGGCAAGATTGTCATTTTCACCATGTTGATTCTTCCAATCCAAGGAGCATAGGAGGTTTTCCCATATCCTCAGTTCTGCTTTAATTTCCTTTTTCAGGGTTTTAAAGCTTTCATCCAAAAGGTCTTTTACATTTTTAGTTAATTCCAAGGCTGAGAATATCTATCATGCAGAAGATTTAGGGTATCTGTGTTACCATGCCTTGTGGTCAATGGGAAACTATAACTTAATGGGAGCAAAACTAAAATGGCCTAGACATTTCTCTAATGTTTTTTTTTTTAATTTGGAGGTTAAGTATGGGATATTTATAAGTGCCAACTTGACAAAGGATGGACTTGTGTTGCCTAATTTTATGAGACAACTTCATGGGGCTAAAGGATGCCAAAATAGCTGGTAGAGCATTTCTGGCTGTGTGTGGGAGGGAGTTTACTCAAGTGTATAACTGAGTAAAGATTTGAATAAAGATTAACATAAAAATCATTAGAAGGCCCAATTAGGACAAGAGGAGGAATTCACTTTCTGGAATTCGGTTGATCTGGAATATCTACCATTTGTCGTTGAACATGATAACTTCTGATTCAGAGTCCTAACACAAACTCCCTCCATATCTCCTTCCCTGTCACTCTCTCTTGGTGCTCAGGCTTTTGGACTTGGACTAAGCTGTGATTCCTGAGAAGTCTCAGCGACTTCTCTGTGTCTATAATTTTCTCAGCCAAATTACATAACAAATTTCCTCATAGATAGGTAAATAGTTACATAGATAGGTAAGTAGATAGGTAGATAAAGATTTTAATTATCCAGATAATTATTTCTCCTAGCTACTCAGTTGGAACACAGGAGGATTCCAACTGTATTAGATGGGGTAAATAATTGAAAGTCAAGAGAATTTAGGAAAGTTGCTGAAGTATATGAAGTCATTATAGAAGGTATTAAGAGAAAATGGGGCAAATGACTGGGACACAGAGAGCACTGCCATTTGAGAGCCAGCATCTGGTAAAGGAATAACCCAAGTCAAATGACATCAATTCCAAGAGAGTGGACCTACAGAAATAGCCAATGGGAGATTAAGAATAAGGAAATGGTCAAAAAAAGGCAGAGGACACATGAGGATAATTACTCTGAGAGCACAGGAACTGAAAATTGCTTACTGGATTTTATTATTAGATAATTTGTTCTTTCTTTCTTTCTTTTTCCTTTTGCCAGTCTTGGGCTTGAGCTCAGGGCCTGAGCACTGTTCTTGAGTTTCTTTTCCCTTAAGGCTAGAACCCTACCACTGAGCCACAGCACCACTTTTGGCTTTTTCTATATATGTGGTACTGAGGAAATGAACCTGAATCTTCATGCATGCTAGGCAAGCATTCTATCCCTGGGCCAAACTCCTGACCTATTAGATAATTCCTAGTGATAACACAGCAGCATTTTTAATGGCGTATAAGAGAACAACTCCAGTTTCAAGGACCAAAGAACCACTGGGAAATATAATTTTCAGATAAATAAATGGAGAAAAATAGCTATTCTAATAAGTATTCTAGGTTAAAGGGAACAATAACATAGGATCCAAAAAGCAAATGAAGCATTATGTATTGGCACATTTTGCCAAATTCTCTACCATCATTCTAGGGTCACCGTTGCTACAATGGAAGGTCATTCTTGACACATCAAGCCATAGTCCCTATAAACTACTCATTCTAAAAGGGGATTTCTCATCTCTAGAGACTTCTAGAGGCCACATTTACATTTCCTTATAGTTCAGCAGGCCCTCATACCATCAATTTTCTTCCCTCAGTTGATGATTGGATCAACAAGAGTATACACAATGGAATCCTATGCTGCTGTTAGAAAGAACGACATCACCCCATTTGTAAGGAAATGGAAAGACTTGGAAAAATCATATTAAATTCTGGTTTGATAGGATGAGGGGCATCTGGGTTGGTTCCATAGCTTTACTATGGTAAATAGTGCTACAATGAATATCGTTGTGTTAGTGGATTTAGTATGTCCTTGTTTCTATGTTGAAAATGGGAAGGAAAAACTGGGAGAGAGTGAGGGACTCTAAGTGAGATACTACATTGAAAATGGGAGGGAAAAACTAAGAGAGAATAAGGGAAGGAGTGACATTGTCCAAAAAGAAATGTCCTCTTTATCTGACTTACATAACTGTAAGTCAATAACAATAAAATGCATAAGAAGAAATAGAACACATAGACATAAAAAAGAAGTGAAGTTTCTGACTACTAATTCTAGTATTTTTATATCCTTCATTTTTGAGATGAAGGAGAGAAATCAAACACTGGGTTGGTATTTTATATAGCGTTTTGAAGGATTAGGATGAGATTTAAAAATATGGAAAGATATAGCCCACTGGATTCGGATTTGGAAAAATACTGGCATCTTGTTGCTTATTTTATGTCTTCACTCACATGGAGTAATAATAATTGCAGGCTTTCCTCAGAAGTTTTGCAGATGCAATCTACAATCCTGAAGCTTTAGGAAGAAGGAATAATTAATGGTTACCTTTCCAGGGTCAGTGTTAATGCGTCCTCCTCATTTTTCACTTCTGCTTTTACAGAAGATTTATTAAAATTTTGTGCAAATTCTTGTCCAGAAGTTTTCTCTTGAACTCTTAAAAAAGTCTAAGCTTAGTTAGGAAATGCAGTTTATTCTGCTGACTCCTTGTATTTCTATTGATTTTCTCTTACAGTTTCCCCTTTTTTTAAAAAAAAAATTCCTCCAATGACAGTCATTTAGTCTCTTAACATTGTTGCTTAACCATTCATTCAGAGTAAGTTTGTATTCTTCCTCACATAATTGTCCTTCCATGTTGGAAGCGTGTCAAGATTAATCACTATGTCATCTCTCTGTAATGTAGTACAGATGCAAATAGGGAGGTTGAAGTGTCAAATCTAGCTTTGCCATTTGATAACCATGCTTATCAAGATACTTAGTGGTAAGAAGTTTGGCTTTGCCAGTTTTAAAGAAGAAATGATTTTTTAATATCACAAGATTATTGTAGGAATTAAAATCACTGCTATAAAGTCTGCCAAAGACTTGTTGGCTGTGAGTTGGCACGTGAATGTGATTGTGACTGTCCAGCCTTTACTCAGTCTGGTTATTATATTCAGACTGAGGTAACATGCTATATAATGGAGCTAATAGATACAGAGCCTAGGGAGAGAATTCATTTCCTTGATGAAAGCATTCTTCTTCAGTATGCCCACAATGACATCAGATTTGTCTGTAGCTATGTTAGTTCATATTAAACTTGTGGTCAATTGAAATACCCAACTCTTCCACATCATTTTAATTTTGTTCATATGAAATGATGGTATTTACCTTCAGATGCAGCGATTTATCCTTAAGCTAAAGTTCACAGTGCAGGTCTCAATGCATGAATATGTTGAACGACTTTGAGGGAGTTAGCTGGATGAGTTTTGCTACTCAGCTTTGTTGACTTTGCAAATACATCTGTTTCCTTTCCAATGTCCTTTGCCTATGGTTGACACAGGGCACAGGTTTGCTTTTTTACTTTTCCCCTGCAGAGCTGGGATAATTTTCAGATATAAAAGATTCCAAATTATTTTAGGATATGAGCTCCCAGAGGGATGCTCTTGAAAGGGCCTAGAAAAGCTCAATGGTAATGGTATGGCAAGAAAGCAGGTGGCTACCTTTCATTGTTCGTGCTTTTGAGAGGCCTTGCTTTCTTGGAGGTAAAATTGATAATCCCCTAGTGGAAGATAATGACCTAAGACCTTTCCATTTTATTTGCTAGAATGATGAGAAGAAAAAAAGCTGATTCACATGGTTTCCATTTCTGAAGGCTTCCCATATCCAGTTATTTCATATGAGAACTTCCTCTTCACGTAGGAATGAAGAACATATACACTTGTCAGAATTTCTGTGTTGCTGTCTTAGGCTACTTAATGGAAGAATGCTGCTATAATGGAACATCCCATGTTGTGCAATACATAAAAAATAGAAATTGATTTCTTACAATCTGGGTTTGGGAAGATAAAGATGTTGGCATCTGCTTTATGACTTATTATAGCACTCTCACATTACAGAAGGCAGAAGGAAAAGAGAGAACAAACTCACCATCTCAACTCCTTTCTTGTGGCATTAATCTGTTTGTGAGGAGGAGGCTTTATGACCTAAGTACCTCCCAGTGGACTGTATTTCCCAGTACTATTGTGTTAGGGATTATGCCTGATGTCTGGAGAATACTTTTCAATCATAGTAGTGGCTTTTCTGTTTCCCAGCAATATAGGTGACTATATTATTCTCTTATCTCTTATCCATCTCACCTGTGATTAAATATAGGAATTTTACAAACTTCATTGACTTTTAATTAGATTTTATTTTTTAAAATCCAATTTTATGTGTAACATAGAAACTAGCTTGATTAAAAGTCTCAAATGAAGTAGATACATCACTTTAGAACTTCAATTACTTCAACACAAAAGTAGATAAATAAATAAATAAGAGTCCTGATACTCAGAAGCTTGATGTTTCTCCTGTTATGAAATGACCTATTTTCCCAGATATGGCTCTTTGATTGGTAAGTCTAAATATTAACGTAACATGGACCCATCACACTAAACATAATAAAAAGATAAAGCTTTTCAAAAAATGTATGGTAGACTGAGTAACAGAAAGAACAGTGAATAAAACCGGCTTTGATATCTGGGTTTCAAAAAACGCACAAATACAGCAACACGGTGTAAAAACAAAAACAAAAGGCAAAACAGCAAGAAACCTCGTTTCCATTTCTTTGAGTTCATCTGGATAAACATCATTTTATATGATTGTATGCACATAGCCACTGAGCCTTTGTAATTCCTACTTTTTTGTCTTGTATGCAAGTTTATCTGTTTTGGGGAGGAAAAGGGGGAGGAAAGAAATAGTGGGACAAAGAGTGAACAAATGCAGGGGTGATACTCACTAGACAGTATGTTGAAAATGAAATATACAACTTGTGGGGAGAGGAGCTAGGTGGGAAAAACTAGGAGAAAATGAGAGAAGAGGATACACTGTTCAAAAAATGCACTTATTAACTTACCCCTCTTTACAATAAAAATAAATAATAAAAAATAAAAATAATTATATGCACAAAGATGTATTGTACTCCTAATAAGACTTCTGAATCGAAACTCTTTTGAACAGCTATTTAGTAAAAAAATAAATAAACAATAAAAAATGCTGGGGTATTGGTGGCTCACACCTGTAATCCTAACTACTCAGAAGGCTGAGATCTGAGGATCATGATTCAAAGCCAGTCTTGGCACAAAAGTCCATTAGACTCTTATCTCCAATTACCCACCAGAAAAGTGGAAGTAGGGCTGTAGCTCAACATATGCTCTTAAGCTAGCCCTACGCTGAAGAGCTCAGGGACAGACCCAGAGTTCAAGCTCCATAACTGACAAAAAAGAACGAAAATGCACAAAGATGTCTAAAGATGTTTTTTATGAGTCTTCTCGTTCATCTGAGCATTTTGTTCCAACTCTTTCCTTGTAGCTCATTTCTTTGAACTTCAGTGACATTGTGACATCTTTCATGTTCATTTCTGTACCTAACCTTTCTTTTATGCCATCAAATAGGATTAGCTTTTTTTTTCTAACTTGAAACAAACTTCATTTGACCTTGCTCAGAATCCTAGCAGTAAGGCTACAGCTCTACCACCTGAACCATAGCACCATTTCCAACTTTTACTATGTATATGGTACCAAGGAATTGAACCTGGGTCTTTGTGCATGCTAGGCAAGCATTCTAGCACTATGCCAAATTCCTGGCCCCCGCCTGTATCATTTTTAAGTGAAATGAGTCAACAGACCTGGCCCACATTCACTGTTTCCTGCCCTAGCTCTTTGCTTAGCAGGATGTTTACTTTTTCCCACACAAAGCCATTCAAGGGAAATATTTACTTATTTTTTAGGATTTAGGGCCAAATAAGAGTCTGTACTTCAAGTAATAACCTAGTATTTGGAGTAAAGATAGAATGTATCCTATATATCCAGACTTTAAGTATCTGAGATATCTTTATACCTGGAAGATAGCAATAACAACTAATAACTATCAGTGTTTAGTATTTTAGGTGACCTTCAAAATATTATGTGTGAAACATCTTATTCAATCTTATACCAGATAAAGAAAATGAAATTTAAAAAAGATAAAACAAAACAAACTCACCCAAATTTGTATAGGAAAAAATAGAAAAGCCAGGATTCAAATCTAGATAGTCTGACTTTATGAGTAATCTTACCACTTCTGCTCCAATAGTTCGTGTGTATGTGTGTGTGTGTGTGTACTCATTTTATGTCTCAATAAAAGCATGAACTATTATAAGATCTTATGTTAATGGAAGGAGAGGTGCTGGTTAGTCTACACGTGACTATTACGATGCATTCTTAGAGGTGACATAAAAAAATCACTCACCAATGTGCCATTAATTCAACTATTTATCAAATATAGTATTACTGATCTCTGTGAGAAATCAGAAAGCTGAAAAAGAAAGGGAACTGAGACCTTCACACCCAACCACCAGAGTAATCCTTAGGGTACAGGATTACTGCTCGAAATCACTCTGGATGGCTTTCCCAGATCTTTACAGAGGCTGATGGATAAAGGCTTCTCCTTGATGAAGCCAATCTGTAAAGAATGGAATAAGTTCTCACTTCATTAAATGTGTGTAAGATAACATATAGCCACAGGGAATGCAAGTTGGAAAACATGGCATTAGAAACAGAACAAAACAGCAGTAACAGAACCTAAGGAATAGAAATTTATAAACTGCCTGAGAAATAATTCAAACTAAAAATCTTTATTTCATAGATTTTAAAAATTGTAATTAATAGAGGGGTTACAGTTATATTCGCCAGATAGAAGGTGCATTACTTCACACACATTGATATCCCTTCTCATGTTATTGTCCCCATTCCCTTCCTCCCACCCCCACCCTCATCTTCTTCTCCCTTCCTTTTCCTATTTCAAATAAACAAATAAGAGTATATACAATATACCAGATAACAGGGTAAGATACTTCAAACTAAAAATCTTGAAAAAATGTGCTTTTAAGAGAAAGAAGACAGCTAAAGAAAATCACAGAACAACAAATGAATAAGATTAGTTCAACAAGGAGAAGCCATAGAAAAGAATTAAAGATTCTGGGCTTTGGTGGGTCTTGACTATAACTGTAGTACTTAGTGGGTTGGGATCTGGGACTGTGGTTCAAATCTTCAGGCAGAGAAATCCATGAGCAACAATCCAGAAGAAGAGGTAAGGCTCAGGTGGCTGAGTGACAGCCTTGAGTGAAAAAGCATGAACACACACACACACACACGCATGCACGCACACACTTACACATAGAAATTTTAGAGCACAAAACACAGTGACTAGCCAGGTGAGGTGGCTCATGACTGTAATCATAGCTACTCAGGAGGCTGAGATCTGAGGATCAAGGTTCAATGTCAGCCCTGGTACAAAAGGACTCTATCTCCAATTAACCTTTAGAAAACAGGAAGTGGGGGTTGGTTCAAGGGTAGGGTGGTAGCATTGACCTGAAGAGCTCAGGGACAGGGCCCAGACCAAGTTCAAGCCCCATGATCCACAAAAAAAGAAAAACAAACATACAAAAATATCACAGTGACTGAAGAATTCCATGGAGAACTTCAATAGCAGAGTACCATCAAAAGAATTAGTGAAATTGAAGACAGGACATTTGAAATTACCAATTCAGAAGAACACAAAGAAAAAATAATGGGGAAAGTGAAAATTACTTATGGTAATTGTAAAACATCATTAGCTGAACTAATAGATGCATATGGGTATCCAATGCATTTAAAAGTATGACAATACCTTGTTTAAAGGAATAATGGTAGTAAACTCACCTGCATTGGAGACAAAAAGTAACATCTAGAACCAATAATATAAAAAAGCTTAAATGGATTAAAATACAGAATTCTTCATGGAGATGCATTATAATTAAATCTTCAAAAGTCAAAGATAGTTTGAAAGCAGCAAGAGAAAAATGGCTTGCCACAGAGAAGACTGTGCTATACCATGAGATTATCAGTAGGAAACCTTACTGGACAGGAGAGTGTAGACTGACACATTCGAAGTATTGAAGGAAAAAAAAAGGACTTTACACTAATTTCAGGATTCAATCAGAAGAACTAATTTGCACCTGATAGATATCGAAGAAGGAAAAGAACAGACAACTAAGGGTATAAGAAATATATCTCATGTAATTATAGCAGAACATTTCCCAAACATTCAAAAAGAAAAGCCCATCTTGGTACCAGAGGATTATAGAACACCCAAAAGGCCAGACCACAAAAGAACCTCCCACTGCCACATTGTGATTCAAATTGGTTTAGTAGAAAACAAGGGGAAGATACTTAAATCTGTCATAGTGAAAACTGATCACCCATAAAGGGAAACCCATCAGAATAAACGCAGAATTCTCTGCTGAAATCCTAAAATCAAAGAGGAACAGTGCTCAAGCTCTGAGTTCTGGCCTCACAATTGATAAAACAATAATAGCAGCAAACACCCCCCACAAAAAAGCACACATTCTAAAATAAAAACAAAAACAATTTATCACCACCCA
Source organism: Megascapheus bottae (assembly GCF_031878675.1). Classification (NCBI taxonomy): domain Eukaryota; kingdom Metazoa; phylum Chordata; class Mammalia; order Rodentia; family Geomyidae; genus Megascapheus; species Megascapheus bottae. The sequence continues at coordinate 26,481,210 of NC_143518.1, forward strand.
ATTAGCACTACAGAAGGTACTCAAAGATGTCCCACATACAGAGAACCAATATGAACATGAAATTGGCAGAGAAAGCTAACACTACCAGATGGAGAGATATGTATCAGAAGAAGAGAAGAGACACAGCGCATAAAAAGAGGGGTTAATGTGACAGGAATTATCACATATATCTCATTTCTAACAATATCAATGGGCTCAATTCCCCAACTAAAAGACATAGTGTAACTAGTTGGATCAAAAGACAGCACTCAATTATCAGCTGTCCACAAGAGACACATATAACTGACAAAAACAAAGTTTTGCTTACGGTGAAAGGCTGTAACAAAGTCTTTCAAGCAAAAGGCCTTCATAAACAGGTCAGAGGAGCAATACTAATTCCAGATACAACAGATTTCAAATTAAAATGAGTAAGATGAGACAAATAAGGACAGTCCATATTAATAAAGAGAACTCTCCACCAGGAAGACAATTCTCAGTATCTATGCACCCAATTCTGATGCTCTGAACTTCACCAAACAAATACGACATGACCTAAAAATACAAGTATACACAGATCCAAACACATCAGTTACTGGTGACTTCATGTCATTGTCATCTCTGGATAGATCATCCAGGTAAAAACTCAGCAAATAAATGACTGCTTTGACCAGCTACACCTAACAGACATCTATAGAATTTTTCACCCTGAAAAATTCTGTTCACAAGTTTATGAAGTTTAATGAAAAGGAGCACAAAAAATACCAGCTCCTTTGGGACACAGCAAAGGCAGTACTCAGAGAAAAATTTATAGCTCTGAGTGCCTACAATAACAAACTGGAAAAATCGCAAACCAACAATTTAATGTGTCACCTTAAGCGCCTGGAAGATGAGCAACAAACCAACCCTAATCCCAGTAGAAGGAAGCAAATTATTAAAATCAAAGCAGAATTAAATGAATTGGAGACCAAAAAAACTATAGAAAGAACCAACAAAACAAGGAGTTGGTTCTTTGAAAAAATTAACAAAATTGACAGACCCTTAGCAAATCTTACCAAAAAAAGAAGAGAGCATATCGACATAAACAAAATCACAGATGAGAATGGTAATATCATGAGAGAAATTACCAAGATCCAGAGCATCATGAGGGAATACGTTTCAAACCTTTATGCCAACAAATTGGAGAATCTACAAGAAATGGATGAATTTCTAGCCAATATTAGCATACCCACACTGAACAGAGAAGACCTAACCCAACTAAACAGGCCTATTTCAAGCACTGAAATAGAAATGGCAATAAGAGACCTTCCACCTAAGAAAAGCCCAGGGCCAGATGGATTCACAGCTGAATTCTATAAGGTCTTCAAAGCAGAGCTCACACCAATACTCCTCAAGCTCTTCAACGAAATTGAAAATGAAGGTTCTTTACCAAACTCATTCTATGAAGCCAGTATAACCCTCATGCCCAAACCAGACAGAGATTCATCAAAGAAAGAGAACTATAGACCAATTTCTTTGATGAATATTGATGCAAAACTCCTCAACAAAATACTGGCCAACCATCTAGAACAACTCATCAAAAAAAAATCATACACTATGATTAAACAGGATTCATCACAGGGAGGCAAAGCTGGTTCAACATACACAAATCAATTAATATAATTCAACACATCAACAGGAATAAGGATAAAAATCACATGATTGTCTTAATAGATGCAGAAAAGGCATTTGACAAGATCCAACACCCCTTTATGTTAAAATCTCTGGAGAAACTAGGAGTCCAAGGAACATTCCTCAGTATAATAAAGGCTGTGTATGAGAAACCCACAGCGAGTATTATACTTAATGGCGAAAAGCTAAAGCCATTCCCTCTAAAATCAGGAAGGAGACAAGGATGCCCACTCTCTGCACTCCTCTTTAACATAGTATTAGAATTCCTAGCCAGAGCAATAAGGCAAGAAGCAAGCATAAAGGGGATCCAAATAGGAAAAGAGGAAGTGAAACTCTCCCTCTTTGCATATGACATGATTCTGTATTTAAAGAATCCTGTAGACTCTACTCCCAAGCTGCTTGAGCTGAATCAAAACTTTGGAAAGGTAGCCTTCCTATATGGCAACAGTGAGAGGAACGAGGCAACAATCAGGAAAGCAACTCCTTTTGCAATAGCCTCGAAGAAAATTATCTTAACTAAGAATGCAAAGGACATTTTTGATGAAAACTTTAAAACCCTGAAAAAGGAAATTAAAGCAGAACTGAGGAAAAGGAAAAACCTTCCATGATCCTGGACTGGAAGAATCAACATTGTGAAAATGACAATCTTGCCAAGGGCTATCTACAAATTCAACGCAATACCCATCAATATCCCAATGTCATTCTTTAAAGAAATAGAAGAGGCAATCCAAAATTTCATATGGAATAATAAAAGACCCCATATAGCAAAAACACTTCTTAGCAGAAAGAACAGTGCAGGAGGAATTTCAATACCAAACTTTAGACTCTATTACAGAGCTATAATAATCAAAACAGCTTGGTACTGGCACAAGAACAGGCCTGAAGACCAATGGAATAGAACTGAGGACCCAGATATTAAACCACAGACCTATGGCCACCTAAACTTTGACAAGGGAGCCAAAAAAAAATAGAATGGAAGAAAGACAGCCTCTTCAACAAGTTATGCTGGCAGAACTGGTTAAGCACCTGCAGAAAACTAAAGTTGGATCCTTCTTTGTCACCCTGCACTAGAATTAACTCCAAATGGATCAAAGACCTCGAGGTAATAGCCGACACACTGAAAACTTTACAAGAAGGAATAGGAGACACACTAGGCCTCCTTGGCACAGGTCGAAACTTTCTCAATAAAGACCAAGAAACACAACAAATCAGAGAAAGGCTGGATAAGTGGGACTGCATTAAACTGCAGAGCTTCTGTAGGGCAAAGGACATAGCTAATAAGTTAAATAGGAAGCCCACAGAATGGTAGAAAATCTTCACTAACAATACAACGGACAAAGGCCTCATATGTAGAATATATCAACAGCTCAAAAAATTGAATCATTCCAAAACTAATCTCCAAAGTAACAAACATCCCATTAAAAGATGGGCCAAAGACTTAAAGAGAGTCTTCTCTGAAGAAGAAACAAAAATGGCTTATAGATACATGGCCATAAAAAAATGCAAACCAAAACAACTCTAAGATTCCACCTCACTCCAGTTAGAATGGCCAGGATCAAGAAATCTAATAACAACAGATGCTGGAGGGGATGTGGCCAGGAGGGATCACTACTACACTGTTGGTGGGAGTGCAATCTCGTTTCAACCACTATGGAAAGCAGTATGGCAGTTCCTCAAAAGACTAAACACAGAGCTCCCCTATGACCCAGGAATTCCACTACATGGCATTTACCCAACCGTCCAGAAACAAGGGCATACTAAATCCACTAGCACATGATGTTCATTGCAGCACTATTTACCATAGCAAAGATATGGAACCAACCCAGATGTCCCTCAGTTGATGAGTGGATCAACAAAATGTGGTATTTATACACAATGGAATCCTATACTGCTGTCAGAAAGAAGACATGGCCCTATTTGTTAGGAAATGGAAAGACTTAGAAAAAATCGTATTAAGTGAAGTAAGCCAGACCCAAAAGAACATAGGCTCAATGGTTTCCCTCATTTGTCATAATCAGTAGAAACCTTGGGCTCTCCTAGCAGAGATTTACAACAGAGCAAAACCTAGATACATAAGGCCATACAGCGTGATGCTAAATGAAAGGACCGTGCCTTCTATCTGGTGAATATGATGTAACCTTTCTATTAATTACAATAAAAATATATGAAAAAAATTCTGTTCACAATAGACCACATCATAGGTCAAAAAGAAAAATCTCTGCAAATTTGAGAAAATCAAAATTACACCTTATATCCTATCAGACCACAATGGAATAAAATTAGTGTTCAACAGCAAAAGACATCACAGAAAATACTCAAATTTATAGATGTAAACAATACACTTCTGAATGATTAGTAGAATATTTCTAGAATTCAATGCATATGGACATAGAAAATACCAGCTCCTATGTGACAAAGTGAAGGCACAGAGCAAAGTTTCTAGGTATAAATGCCTGCATTATTATTTAACTACTTACGGTTCTCTGAACTGCTTTGGATATGTTTATTTTGTTTTCCCAACTCCACAGAAAGGGATTAACTCATAAATTTATTCTATATCCACAGTGAAAAGGTATATAGTGTCACACTTATAACTGGGCACTGTAGATGCTTCCTTCATTGATCCTTTGGGGAGCCTTTGTAACTAGACAACTAAAGTAGATGGAAGAATGGAGATAGAGGACTGTGGGAAGATAAACACAGAGCCAAGATGAGGATAATAATAAATGGAACCCTCACAAGACCACCTAGTAAATGTAAATACCCATCAGTTTGCTCTGTAAGCAAGTGCTCTGTGGCAGTTCCCATTTCATGACATTACTAGGGGAAGGAAGACCTAGTTAAGTTAGATCAATGGCTTATGCCTATAATCCTAGATATTCAGGAGGCAGTAATTAGGAAGATTGTTTTAAGACCCATTCAGGCAAAAAGTTTCTAAGACCTCATCTTTCTCAATAAAGAAAAAGTTTGGCATGATGGTACTTGCCTGTCATTCTAGCTACAGAGGAAACATAAATAGAATAGTTTAGGCTAGCAAAAAAAATCCAAAAAAAAAAACCAAATTAAAAAACGAACCCCTGGCTCAGTCCTTGGCTTGCCTAGTCTGTCTTTTACCTTGTCAACTCTGGTATCATGAAAGCATGACAATGTGATTTATTCACATGGATATTGGTAAGACTTACTGGAATTCCTTGGACCGGAAAGGAGACAGGAAATGGGGATTTAGTGGTTCATTGTATTATTTTATTAATTTGTATCATGAGACTTTTTTGGTCTCATGGTTCAAAAACATGCCAATAGCCACCCAAGAAAGAACTCACATCTGGAGACGAACAGCTGCTGATATGAGTTAGTTCAGTAGCGGCATCAATGTGGAAAAACATGAGATGAAACCAACTCGAGCAAAAAGTAGGAAGATATTCTATAATTCCTCCTCTATTCCCTGAGTAACCACGGGGGGTGCAAAAGTTGAGACAGTATAAGTTTAACTCACCAGAGCATATCAGGTTGATTTCTCAAGAATCTGTGGCACGGTATGGGGTTTCCTATTATAGAACTTGCAAATAGTTGCCTTAATGTAGTCAAGCTAAAATCTTAGTCTCAGGGGAAAAAATTCCCAGGAAAATCCCCTTAAGATAATAAAAATGACAGCAAATTTATTGAGTGGTTATTATGTGCTAGAGCCTGGCTTTTGCACTTTCCACTATCTAGTTCACATAATTTCCACAATCTAGTTCACATAACCTTCATAGTGATGTACAATGTAATAATCTTATTCGACCAACAAGTAAACAGAAGCATAAAATGAATATGTGATAGCATGTGTTCATAAATAAAGGAGAGGGGCTTTTGCCTCCCACCTCTGCACAAATATGTGGCAGGCTCTGAGATTTTGTGGCATTAAACCCAACCCTTCTGTATTCACAGGATCTTGTACCTATCTGGCATGGTAAACTTTAATAAATAAGTACCTCGTGGTTAGTTAGCTAGATTAATAAGTAAAAGTTAGACTGGCCAGTGGGTTTTATCCTTTCATGTACTCTTCCTATTCTGGGAATAGTTCTTCCTAGGATGGTGAGAAGTCCAAGATGTCACAGCACGAGGACTGGAGGTATTATCAAAGGGCTGCAAGACTGCTTATTGCTTTCTCTTGCTCTGAGTCCAGAGAGAGTTAAAGCTATTTAGCTTCTAGTTTTCTGATGTTGGGAAGCATTGACCGGGGATGCTTCTTTAAATGACATCCCAAGAGTGTGCTCTCATGGCAATGATTCATTTCCCTTTGTTTCTTTTTCTTCTATTCTTTCCTCTTATTCATTCTCTTTTCTTTCTGTTTATTTTTATTAGCGTTAAAGTTATTGGATGTATGCAAAACACAAAGCTGTTACCGTTCCAGTTTCAGTCCTCAAGTCTAGTTTATGATTTCTGGACCAAGGGAACTTAGACTGGGCCAAACCTGAAAAAAATCATCTCTCTGGCTTGACCAGACTTCAAACTTTTCTCTAAGAATCCTATGATATCTGAGGTGATGAAGACAGTATAGCTATAGCACAAACATAGCAACTTATTTTGGAAGATGTGTCTTTTGAGTTTCTGAGATTGTCTATAACAATGTCTATGTATATTCATATACATAGAATAGTTTTCATACTAGAATGTAGACATGAGCATAAAAACCAAGATCTACAAAATGCTGCTTGCCTCATAAACTATTTAATAGAATGGCAACTCTTGTGTATACAACTACTACTAAGATAATAAAATACTGTTTACTATGACTTACTTCAAAATGGTAGAGCATGCAGCAAACCATGCATATGTCAGTTCCTATAGCCAGGTACCAGTGGCTCATGCCTAGCTACTTAGGAGGCTGAGATCTGAGGATTGCAATTTGAAGCCAGCTGGGGCAGGAAAGTCCAATAAACTACTCAGAAAAGTCCAAAAGTGGTGAGTGGCTCAAGTGGTAGAGTGCTAGCCTTGAGCAGAAGAAGCTCAGGAACAGTGCTCAGGCCCCAAGTTCAAGCTTCAAGACTGACATAAACAACAACAACAAAACCTACCAACTCTATAGGTAGATGGATACATACTACCTTGATTTGCTTAAAAGATTTGCCTTCCTAATTCCTAAACTCTTTTTTTCCCCTTTACATCTGATGGGTAATGTGCTCACGTTGTAATAAAATGTGAGGGATGTACCTGTCCTGTCACAATTATTAGCTGGAAAAGGATGTCCTATACTCTTAAATGTGCTCAGGTTTCAGGCATCCAAGTTCTCCAAAGAATCCAGTACGAGGTATTTCAAAGTATTTACTTTATGTAACTGTATGTGTTAACTTTAGGTCACTAAATACTTCCTCTTCAATAACTTGACTTCTGGAAGATCACTCTCTCTCAAGATTTCTCTCATTATCTCTCCAACCTCTCCTTTCCAGAAGCCATCCTATTCTCCCTTCCTACCTGGCAGTTTTGATTCTTTTCTCACTCTCCTGGTAGCCCTTTCCATGCTTAAAGTTTCTAGTTTCCATATCACAGTACTAACTTGTGACTCTCTATCTCCTGCCTATATTATAGTCTGAAACAAGTGTCACTGAGACCACTCTCCATGGATATGCCAAGGAAATCTTAATTTCAAAGGTTCTCTGAATAAACTTTCCTCTTCCCACACCCAACAGTTATCTCCTCCTGGATGCCTTCTTTTGGTTAAAAGCAAAAGCAAAAAGTTCTATCTAAATATATGTGCAAAGCCAAGAACTATCCCCGAACCCTTCCCTCCTTGCCTCTTGAATCTTTTAATTCATGCCCACTTACTATTGCTTTAGTTCAGACCTTTTTGGTCGTTTATCTAGATTGTTATGTAAGTGTCTTAACCAGGCCCATTAACAACCCCTCCCTTACCCTACTCATTCTTTATACTATTGCCAACATGTTTTCTCAAACATATTTTTTTTATTATTTCAGACTTGTCAAAGATTCCCTCATGATACAGTTACCAAAGTCCAAGCACTTAACACAGTGTAAGCTGCATGCACCTTTATTTTGTCATAGTAATTAAAAACTCATTTCCTAGCCAGGCACTGATGACTCATGCCTGCAATTCTAGCTACTTAGGAGGCTGTTATCTGAGGATTGCGGTTTGAAGCCACTTGGACAGGAAAGTCCATGAAACTCTGATTTCCAGTTAATCAGTAAAAAACCCAGCCTGGAGCTATGGCTCAAGTGGTAGAGTGCTAGTAGCAGAAAAGCTCAGGGACAGTACCTAGCCTACTAGGGCTTGAGTTCAAACTCCAGGACTGGCACACACAAAAAGTTCATTGACTGTGGTTCCAATAGAATCATTATAACTTGAGTGCTGCAAGTGTTGTCCAAAACCTGAAGGTACAGGGCTTCAGAGATATTGTCAGGACTCAATCCTTTCCTAAAGTCTACTTTCCTCAGTGCATTTGCCTGTTTTGGCAAACAACTTTCAGGCAGCCAGGAAATATAACTACATACAACTGTGTGGTCCATGAAGTTCAAGATTCCAGAGAAATCTTTTGTGTCGCTTTCTATTCGTCAGATCTTAGGCAAGGGTTGGATAGACCTAGTTCATATGCCTTGAATTAATACAGGAAGGGGAATACAATCTTACATTGGCCCATTTTGAGCCATTTCTATCCTTAATAGCTTGTCAAGTAAGACAGTCTTTCCTAGACCACAAGTAACAGGGTAATGGGCTGCACAGAGAAAATTGTTCTCTTATCACAACACATTGTGGGTTATGTTCCGTCTCCCATTGCAACTTCCTTCCACCCAGTGAACCATTCACAGTCACTGTGCCAGTTAGTTTTAGACCGTCATGCCTTTTCTATCAATATTCTCTCTGCCTGAGATGTCTGGTAAGCTAAGCTGCTTTATTTTCCTTAAAACTTTGGTTACACTATCTTTGTTGGGGCAGCCTCTACTGACCTCTATCTTAACTCCATTTTATTTCTTCCTTTGTGCCACCACTATGATACTTGCTATTATGCTTTCATCATTCTGTGTTACACTCATCTACTATATTCCTGCTCTATAGCTCAGGGTTAGTACTATGGCATTTTATAAATTACAAGACAGGTACAGATTGGGTATTTAAACATTATTGCATTAATAAGTATTGAACAAAGGAATTACTGAGATTTCTGAGGGATAGAAACAATATTAAACCCTTTAATTTTCCTTGAATATCAGAAACATCTCTTCCTTCAGCTTTCCTTCAATCACCTGCACACACAGATACAGATGTGCAATAATTCTTGAAAAAGAAAAAGAGGGCTGCCTCTCAGAGACACCTTTTGACCAGGGGGTTGTTTTTACTGGTTGTTTATTTCTATTTTTTTTCCTCACACAGAGTTTTTTTTTAAATAACTTCAGGAATATAAGGAAAGCAGAAGGCTAAAAAAATGTGAAAGAGAGATAAGGAGGTCAGAAAGGAAAGGACAAAGGAGAACAATAGGTTCCCAAATTACAAACCCTGGACATTTCACTTTTACTCATAGTTGGCCATGTCTGGTTTGTTTTAGTGGTTAGAAAATGGTGTAATTCTTCTATTACTTGTACCTATAACCAATCATTCCTCTTTATGTAATACTCAAGCAAGTCTGGTTTTGCCTAATGTAAACAAATCTGGTTTCACCTAATATAACCAAATCCTATCAAAGAAAACATGAATCCTGCTTTGGTTTTCATTCTCAAAGGGCTATTTGAGGTCCTCAAATGAGATGTATATGAAAGTATTTTGTAACATTTAAATGCAATAGGTGCATCGATGAGTCATTAATATTAGAGAACAATGTTAGCTTGCACAACTTGAGTCACTAACATCAATTCCATAGAATTACGTTATGGTAAATGCAGATTGCAATGTTTGGAAGTTTTATTTTTATGGTGTTTTCTAAGGGCAGTAATAAGACCATGAGTACATTATTATCAGATTGTTCAATGGAACTTGGGAATTGGATAGGATATATCAAAATCTAGTAGGGAATATGTATATACATTTTTATCTAGGAAAGTGAAAGAGATAGAGAAAGAAAACAACAATGAAGTATACATAGCCAAATTCACTAATATAGATATTCTTGTTTAAAAAATTAAGTGTTTTGGTGACCTAAAATCACAACAAGCAGCAGAGAGAGGGGACAAAAGGGTTTGCATCAAATTCTAAGATGTTTCTGACTCTCATGATGATGGGGAAAAAAACCTTCCTTGGCCTTCTTTGTAGATGTGTCTGGGATGGTTAGCAGTGGAAAGAAGCCAAGCAAAGATAATAACTAGGTAAGCTCAGGATCTGGTTTCATGACTAAATAGTATTCAATTATCAAGACATCAGTGCCTTATACAGAATAAAGGATCACTAAATATTTGTCCCATGAACAGATGGATTTGTATGAGAGTCAGAGTGAAGGAGAGGGAAGAAATCACCAAAATGTGACCTTTAATATGTTGCCACAGTGAACTTTTCTCTGTTTTCTCACTTAGGATAGGAAGTAAGGACAATTTTTATACCAAAAATTAATGACAAAAGATTGCAAGGGGAATTGCTATGCTTTGTCGTCTTCCTCATCACTTTGACAGGCCATTTAGGTGGTGATAGGGGCATGAATGTGGAGTCTTAGCAAATGTAATTATGGCTTTTGTTTTATTTTATTAAAATGTTTACATGTCACCAAGCCCTTTTACACCTTCTAGCCCTTCTAGCATGTAAAAATGCAACAGTAAGACACCATTTTGGAAGCTTTGTTATAGATAAACAAATAGATCAGATGACAGCCTTCCATATGCATAGTTTCTCTCTATATTTGGCAGTGCTTTTCTTTGCCTTCCCTTAGTTGAAGGTCCTGAGGATTTTATAGGCACAATATTTAAACAAATATGCTGGGTGTTTTTCCTCTATCCCATCTCCTTTATCTCTTATGCTCAGAGAATACCATGAGTCAGTTTCGAGGAATATTACTTAGTTTCATCTCTACAGCTGGCCACTTGAGACAAATGTGGGCGCTTGGCATGATCTGGCCCTTTGGGGATTGAGAAATTTTTCCTACACTTAATTATCTCAGTCAAGCTGACAATGAACTAAAGAAACTTTTTCTTTAGCCCCATGCCTCCCTTTCACACTTCTGTTGTGGTGTAAATGGTATGTCTTACAGTGTAGGAATTCAGAGAGAAAAGGAGTGAAGTAAATTTATACAGAGAAAGTACCAGGAGATCATATAGTAGACCTGAGCTAAACACAATCACTCCCAAATTCAACTCAACATTAAGGTCAGTTAGCATGCATTCCTCTCACATCTGGCTTCCAATTGCTAAATGGGAGAGTTAACTCTAATACACAAATATCCATAAAAATTTGTTATATATAGAGTTTAGATTTGGGTAGACTCTGGAATTTAGTTCACTTTACTATGATCTTTTGGAGCTAGAAATTAAATGTTGAGTTTTTTAATTTTTTAAAAATTTTTTTTCCAGTACTGGGGCTTGAATTCAGGGCCTGCGCACTGTCCTTGGGCTTTCTACTTGCTCTACCACTTGAGCCACAGCACCACTTCTGGCTTTGTCTATGTATGTGGTACCAAGGAATCAAACTGAGTCTTCATGCACGCTAGGCAAGCACGCTACCACTAGGCCAAACTCCTTCCCCTGGATGTTGAGTTTTATGTTCAGAATAGTTGCAATGCTGTCTTTAGGGATAAGACACCAAAGAAAAGATGTGCTGCTACTTTCCTTGGTGACCATATTTTAAATGGATGTTTCTCAAGAAACTTGGAAAAAAAACCACATTCTTGGGTTTCAAAATCAATTGACAAGAAGCTATATTTATGGCATACATGATTAGACAAAGAACTTACAAGTTTTCTAAAGTAAATGCTTAAGAAACAGCAGTTCAGAACTTAGAATTCGGAGTAGGCTTAGTTAATTAAACTTTAGTCAAGCCAAGGAAAACATTAAAAGCATCTCCGTCATTTCTCTGATAGCATTTTGCCAGGTAGAACTTACACCACACTCCTTTTTCTTCATGCTCACTCTCACTTCTGGGTTGGATTCTCCAAGAAATAAAGAAGCAACAATCACCCCAGCAATTCATGACTGTAGGCTTCTTTCCACGGCTTCTACTTCTTGAAAACTCAAGTCAGATTTGATCAAAAACAAATTGGATCCTTCTTTTATTATGATCTCTTAGTTTATATAAAACAATGGCTGAAAGGGCCAGGAGATTAGTCTAGTGGTAAAGTGCTTGCCTAGCATTCACGAAGACCCAGGTTTAATTCCTCGGTATCACATAGATAGAAAAATGCCAGAAATGGTGCTGTAGCTCAAGTGGTAGAGCTCTAGCCTTGAGAAAGCCCAAGGACAGGGCCCAGACCCTGAGTTCAAGGCCTAGAACTGGCAAAAAAAACCTAAACCACAAAAACAAAACAATGGCTGAAAAGACCAATACAGAACTAACCAATAAAGAACCAATGCTAAATCTGAATAAAACTTTTTTGGCTGGATATATATCTTCCTTGAGAACTCAATTTATCTATATTGCAAAGGAGCCTTTAGATACCCATATTTAAAAATACAATAATTAACATGTTAACAAGAGAAGTAGAATGCATATAACATAAACATGTTATTAAAAATTGTTTCCAGCGAGATCAGGAGTTTGGCCTAGAGGTAGAGTGCTTACCTAGTGTGCACGAAGACCCGAGTTTGATTCCTTGGTACCACATACACAGAAAAAAGCCAGAAGTAGCCCTGTGGTTCAAGTGGTAGAGCTCTAGCCTTGAGAAAAACCAAGGACAGGGCTCAGGCCCTCAGTTCAAGCCCCAGGACTGGCAAAATAAATAAATAAATAAATAGAGAAATAAATAAATAAATAAATAATTGTTTCTAGGGACAAATATAAAGTGCTTGGATGCATATACATCATGTTTTCTGGATAATGTGATTATTAATAATGCTTACCTTTTTATACTTAAGAAAAATTGAAAATTATATGTCTACATGTTTTTATTTTGCAAAGAATAATCAAGTCTTTTTTTATACAGGAGATAGAAAAATGTTTAAATCAGATAGCCTGATTCAAACAGCTAGAACAGAGAGGTGACCAGAGAGGGATTGGAGTTATAATGGTGCTGGAGTTTTACCCAGAACTAATAGAACAGTAATGCCATTAAAGAAAGGGTGCCAGCAAAGGAATCATGATAGATGGGAGAAGTTGAGTTTTGTGTTAATTTTTGTCTCCAGTGACTTGAAAAGACAGATGGAAATAACAAATAATCATTCTTTGTTTTGGGGTCCAATTGTAAATAGATGAATGTTGAAATTACATAGGTCTTAGCTGAGAGTGTGATGAAATTATGTCCTAACAAAATTCCAGCTATGAGGCCATACAAGGCCTAGGTGGGCAGGTGGGCAAGTCAGGTGTTCACCTCACCTTATAAATTTTTGTGGGTCATAGGGCTTGAGCTTGACTTGGGCTCTGTCCCTGAGCTCTTCAGCTCAAGGCTACCACCCTACCCTTGAGCCAAGCCCCACTTACCATTTTCTGGAGGTTAGCTGTAGATAAGAGTCTCAAGTCCTTTTGTGCCTGGGCTGGCTTTGAACCTTGATCATCAGATCTCAGCCTCCTGAGTAGCCAGGCTCATCTTATAAATTTTCAGGTGTGTTAAAAACTTGAATGATCAAAGATATGGAACCAACCCAGATGCCCCTCAGTTGAGAAATGGATCAATAAGATGTAGTATTTATACACAATGGAATTCTATGCTGCTGTCAGAAAGAATGACATCACCCCATTTGTAAGGAAATGGAAAGACTTAGAAAAAAATCATATTAAGTGAAGTAAGCCAGACTCAAAGGAACATAGGCTCAATGATTTCCCTTATTTGTCATAATCAGTAGAAACCTTGGGCTTTCCTAGCAGAGATTTACAATAGAACAAAACCTAGATATATAAGCCATATAGGATGACGCTAAATGAAAGGACCTTCAGGATATAGAAACAAAAGCCATATAATGCATGATTGTATTATGTTATCTCTCATCTCTTTTGCTGTCCCTTGGTTATCTCATATTGTTACAGTATTTCACCTTGTTATCTGATATATTATATATATATGCATATTTGGTTATTTGAAATCGGATAGGGAAGGGGAGAAAACAAGATGAGGTGCAGAAGTGGGGGAAGGGAAATGGGAACCAAGACATGAGAAAGGGTATTAATATTTGTGAATTAATGCACCTTCTATCTGGTTAATATCATGTAACCCTTCTATTAATTACAATAAAAATATATGGAAAAAACTTGATCAAGAACAATCATATTTCACACACTATATTAAAAATTAATAGTATATATATTTATTCTTCTTCTTGCCAGTCCTGGGACTTGAACTCAAGCCCTGGGCACTGCCCTTGGGCTTTCTCCAGGCTAGAGCTCTACCACTTGAGCCACAGTACCACTTCTGGCTTTTTCTGTGTATGTGGTACTGGGGAATTGAACCCAGGACTTTGAGCATGCTAGACAAGCACTCTTCCACTAGGCCACACTCCTGGCTCTGTCCTATATGTATTCTTTTTAAAAATATATATATTCATTTACTCATAAGAAAAAATAGTTTTGCTCAACTTTATTTAATAAGCCTGCTATAGACTTGTTTTCTAGAATTTTTTTGTTTTTTGTTTTTTCATATATTTTTTATTGTAATTAATAGAAGGGTTACATGATATTTGCCAGATAGAAGGTGCATTGATTCACATACATTGACACCCTTTCACATGTCTTGGTCCCCATAGAATTTATAAGATGTTCAGTAATAATAATGATGATGATGATGATGATAACAATACTGGGTGACATGATTAGTCTTAAACTGCCCCCTAAAATGTATTAAATTGGGAAGGATTTTAAAGGTTTATCTCCCTTTCTCCTCTCAACAAGCGATGTCTTGGCCCTGCGCCAGGCTGATAAATGGGACTACAGCATGACACAAGGTAGGGGAAGGCTACGGGTGTATCGCCAGACTCTAATGGCGGGTCTCTGGGCTGCTACCCGCAAGCCCACTAATTTGGCTAAAGTGTATTCAGTTTTTCAAGGTAAAGCAGAAACTCCCTCTGAGTATTTAGACTAATGGAAGCCTTTAGACGGTTCACCCCAATGGACCCCGAGGCCCCTGAAAATCAGGCAGCTGTGGTCATGCCCTTTGTTAACCAGGCAGCTTCAGATATTAAGAGGAAGCTACAGAAATTAGAGGACCTAGAAGGAAAAAGTATCCAAGATTTACTCAGGATTGCTCAGTTTTTAATAATAGGGATGCTCCAGGGGAGAAACAGCTGAGAGCAACAGAGAATGACTAAAGTACTGGCTGCTGTAGTTCAACAAGGAAGATCATCACAAAGAGGTTCACGTGGCCCATAATCTTTGAGGCCTTCAGGTCGAGATTTGAGCAAAGATCAATGTGCTTACTGCAAAGAGTTTGGTCACTGGGCTAGGGAATGCCCAAAAAAGAAAAAGAATAGATCGGACCAGTGGCAACGAAAAACTTCCGTGTTAGTCACTCATGACGCAGAGAACTAGGGGAGACAGGGTTTGGATCCCCTCCCCGAACCTAGGGTAACTTTGCAGGTGGAGGGGACTCCTGTCCAGTGTTTAGTGGACACAGGTGCTCAGCATTCGGTTCTTACTGAGCCTCAAGGAAAACTTTCCACAGCTACATCGTGGGTGCAGGGGGCTACAGGAATAAATACCCCTGGACAACTCAAAGGACAGTGGACCTGGGAGCCGGTAAGGTGTCACATTCCTTCCTAGTTATCCCTGAAAGTCCCCACCCCTTATTGGGGAGAGACTTATTAACCAAGTTGGGAGCTCAGATTTACTTCCTGCCAGGTGGACCTAAGGTGACAAACTCCCAGGGCAGGCCACTGACAAAGTTGACCCTGGGACAGGAGTTACAGGTCACAATACCTCATGCTATCGAGGGCATTCTCAAACAGCCCCCAGACCAATGGCTCAGTAACTCCCAGCTCATTCATTATCAAGGACTATTGTTAAACCCTCTCAAGATTCTCTTCCAGCCTCCAACTGCCCTTAACCTGGCCTCACTACTGCCTGATCCAGACCTGGAAGCTCCACTTCATGATTGTGCTGAGGTTTTGGCCCAAGTGCATGGAGTAAGAGAGGATTTGCAAGATAAGCCTCTGCCAGATGCAGAGATTGTCTGGTTCACTGATGGAAGCAGCTTTATGCACCAAGGACAGAGGTATTTGGGGGCTGCAGTAGTCTCAGAGACTGAAGTAATCTGGGCTAAGTCTCTGCCTACAGGAATGTCAGCACAAAGAGCGGAACTGGTGGCTTTAACCCAAGCTCTAAGACTGGGTAAGGATAAAAGACTGACAGGTGCCTTTGCCACCGCCCACATACATGGGGCAGTATACAGAGAGAGGGGCCTTCTCACAGCAGAAGGAAAGACTTTCAAAAATAAAGAGGAAATATTGGCACTCCTGGCTGCTCTTTGGGAACCAAAGAAACTGGCAATAGTCCATTGCCAAGGACACCAGAAACATGTAGATCTTGTGTCCAGGGGTAATCATCTGGCTGACCAGACTGCCTGGGAGGTGGTCTTATCTTCAACTCCAACTCTAGCCCTCCAGCTCCCAGACTCAGGACCCAGAGCCTTACCACCGATCCCAGGGTATACGGAGGAAGACTTGCAATGGATTGAGAAACTACCTATGGTACTTCTCCTCGATGAATGGTGGAGAGATTCCAGGAGTCACATAGTACTCCCAGAAAAATTAGGGATGAAGGTGTTACAAAAAATTCACCATAGTACTCATCTGGGAGCCAGAAAGATGCAAGGCTTAATAAGACAAACCGGACTACTAATAAAGGAGGCAGCCATTAAAATTGATTGGATTATCTCAGGTTGCAGAGTCTGTCAGCTAAATAATGTAGGGAGAAATCAGCAAAATTCAGGGGCAAGGCAGCAAGGGGATAAGCCAGGAGCCTATTGGGAGGTAGACTTTACTGAAGTAAAACCAGGGAAGTATGGATATAAGTACTTGCTAGTTTTTGTAGATACCTTCTCAGGATGGGTCGAGACCTTCCTCACTAAAAGGGAAACTGCACAGATAGTGGCCAAGAAGATACTAGAGGACATCTTACCCAGGTATGGCTTTCCAGTAATGATAGGTTTGGACAATGGACCTGCATTTGTTTTGAAGGTAAGTCAGGGACTGGCTTCCATACTTGGGGCAGATTGGAAATTACACTGTGCCTATAGACCCCAAAGTTCCAGACAGGTAGAGAGAATGAATAGAACTTTAAAAGAGACCCTAACTAAATTGACCATGGAGGCTGGTGCAAACTGGGTAACTCTTCTCCCCTATGCTCTGTTCAGGGTTCGAAACTCCCCTTTTAAACTAGGACTTACCCCCTATGAAATAATGTTTGGTAGACCTCCCCCTATAATACCCAATCTTAAAGAAAATCTTCAAGACATGTGAAAGGGTATCAATGTATGTGAATTAATGCACCTTCTACCTGGCAAATATCATGTAACCCTTTTACTAATTATAATAAAAAATAAAAATAAAAAAAAGAAAATCTTGTTAAAAAAGAAGAGGATGGTGATTTTGAACTTGTTTTCACTCCAAGCCGTGCAAAGGGCTCACCAAGAAGTCTGGCCCAAGCTGAGGGACCTGTACAAGACAGAACCACCTCTAGTGCCTCATCACTATAGACTGGGTGATTGGGTACTTGAGAAACGCCACTAGCAAGAAAATTTGGAGCCATGGTGGAAAGGACCCTTTCAGGTCATCCTGACAACACCCACCACCCTCAAGGTAGACTGAGTAGCTTCTTGGATCCATTACACCCATTCCAAGCCAGTGGATCCGTTTCCAGACCTCATAGAACCCTCGGCCGAGACAACTTGGAAGATTGATTCAACCAAAAGTAGCCCATTAAAAATTAAGTTATGCCACCAAAATCAATAATAGTTATGGGCAGTATCTGGAAAGGGACTTTGTGTGGGTAAATACTCATAGTTGTGCATTTCCATCTAATGGTGTTAAAATGGAAAGGAAGCAAAATGAAGGAATTTTTCCCTTTGGTTGACAACCTTGTTTTCTGCCTTAGCTGGACCCTTAGGCCCTTGTGTGATTATGGTATGCAGAGATAGATCCAAGATTGGCTCTAAAAGTATCATGGGAAAGAGGGGAATGTTGTGCCAAGATCATCCCATGTTCTGGGAATGACCCCCCTCCTCCCCTTGCTCAGGGCCCATGTACTTGAACCTCAGGTGGCAACAGCTTGATGCTCAGTGGTTAGACACCTGAGCTCTGATTCGACCAGTGGTTTGAGTTACCAAATAGCCAATCAAGTGATTCTAACTATGGAATTCCCCTATAAAACTGTATAAAATTCTTGTTCAGGGCCTCTTAGCGTTGCCGGCTACGGGTACGCGGAGGTCTGAGTCTAGACTAGCAATAAATGGCCCTTGCTTCTTAGCTTTGACTGTGGCCTCTGGTGGACTTTTTGGGGTTCTAGGAATTCAGGTACCACACCCAGGTCCCAAGTTTAAGCTCGAGGATGGAACAAAAGGAAACAAACATGGACAATGATGAAGGCTTAGCTGCATTTGTTGAAAAACTAGGAAGACAAGCATGGTATGATATGCGTCCTACATATACATATATAACATATATACATATTAAGTAAATTATACCTTATATATGAATACATTATTACTGTTAGGTCTGCCTGGGAGAAATGATTCCTTCCCTTGGCGTTCTCCTGTGCGCCTTGGAAATCCCCGCTCAGACTGTAACACTGGCAACTGGCATGTCCCCCAATGGGAGGTCTCCCAGTCTGAAGTATTTCTTCATCCTCTGAGGTGACATCCGCTTCTGCTGTGGCCACACTCCTCCCCCCTATATAATGTCTCACTTCTGGCCATAAGCTCTCTTTCTTCTGCTTGACTCCATCTTGTGAGGCTGTAGGTCTGTTTTCTCTCTTTCTCTCTCAATAAACCTTCGCCTCTTAAACTGTGTGGAGTTTTCTTTCGGCAAACCTTACATTTGGTGCCGAAACCTGACTGGAGAGAGGGTCAGGAGTGGCTGGAGCCCTTCTGTTTCTTGGA
This sequence comes from Megascapheus bottae, assembly GCF_031878675.1. Classification (NCBI taxonomy): domain Eukaryota; kingdom Metazoa; phylum Chordata; class Mammalia; order Rodentia; family Geomyidae; genus Megascapheus; species Megascapheus bottae. The sequence goes on from NC_143518.1 coordinate 26,500,001, forward strand.
GGGTCAACCCGCCTTCTGCCCCCCTCCCTCGAACCAGAGAAGGGAAACTCTACTGCCACACCGCTGCCTTTCCTATCGCTGCCGCACATTCTGCTACAGTGTTTCCTGGCTGCACTTGGTGAATAATTTCTGTCTACCAGCTCTCTCCTGTCTAGTTTTCCCCACTTTTCCTCCACCCTTGACTTTCCCGCCTGACTTTCCCACCCTACTTTCCCACTCAAAGTGCCCCCATGATCTCAATAACCATGCCTCTGTCCATGCCCCCCCGTTTGGGACCCCTGGGGCAGCCCCTCACCCTCACCGTTCTAAGTCCTTAGGGACTCCTGCCGACCTCTTCCCCCCACCACTCTACATCCTCAGGAACCTCCACCATTCCCTCTACATCCTTAGGGACCCTTCTCTCACCCCCCCCCAGACACTTACTCCCAGCCACACTACCACCCCCAGGTCTACCCTAGACTTACTCATCTCTTCTAGTTCTTTACAACAATGGGGTCAAATCAGTCTCGCCCAAGCCAGGACACGCCTTTGGGATGCCTCTTACAATCTCTAGATGTTCTATTACTCAGGGCCTCCATAAAGCCCAAACAGCTCATCTTTTATTGCAATCGAGTCTGGCCAAAGTATAGGCTAGACTATTGGTCTCAATGGCCCCAAAATGGGACTTTTGATTATAATACTCTCAGGGGCTTAGACAGCTTCTGTCGACATAATGGCAAATGGTTAGAAGTTCTGTATGTTCAGGCTTTCTTTGCTCTTCGATCTTCCCCTTCTCTCTGCCAGTCCTGCCCAACTTTTCCTATCCTCTTAGCCTGCGGGCAACCTGTCCCTGCCAAATCGCCTAAGAGCCTGGAGCCTCTTTCTGAATTTGAAGTGTTCAATCCTTCATTTGACATTGAGGACTCTGCTCCTCCTCCTCATGTTAAACCTTCTGTACCTTCTCCTCCTTTGTCTCCTTTTGACTCACCTCCTGCTAGTCATACTCGATCTCGTACTGGTAGCTCACAGCCTCTACCAGCCTCCTTCTATCCTCTGCGGGAGGTGGCAGGGGCAGAAGGGGTCATTTGTGTGCATGCCCCCTTTTCAATGACAGATCTTTCCCAGATTGAGAAGCGACTAGGATCATACTCCTAAGATCCAAAGAATTATACAAAAGAGTTAAAATATATTGTTCACACTTATGACCTCACTTGGCATGATCTATATGCAATCCTGTCCTCCACCCTTACCGCTGAAGAAAAAGAAAGGGTTTGGGCTGCAGCCCAGGCACATGCTGATAAAACCCACCACCTAGACAATACTTTCCCAGTAGGGGCAACAGCTGTGCCCAGGGAAGAGCCCAATTGGGATTACCAAAATAATGCTCCTGGAAGGGCTAACAGAAATAGGATGGTAACCTGCCTGGTAGCTGGCCTCCAGAAGGCAGCCCACCATGCAGTCAATTATGATAAATTCAGGGAGATTACACAGAGACTCACTGAAAAGCCAGCTGAATTTCTTGATCGCCTCACAGTGGCACTCCAGCATTATACAAAGCTGGACCCAGAGTCAAGGGAAGGCAAAGTGGTCCTTAACACATATTTTATCTCCCAGTCAGCTCCTGATATTAAAAGAAAGTTTAAAAATGCTGAGGATGGCCCTCAAACCTCCCAACGAGATCTGTTGAGCAAGGCCTTTAAGGTTTTCAATAACCAGGAGGATCAGGAAAAAGCTGATAAAGCTGCCCTTGATAGAGAAAATTACCAGCTCCTGGCGGCTGCCCTCCAGGCTGCGCAAAGAGGCACCCAACGTACACCACCTGGATCATGTTTTAAGTGTGGCAAGGAAAGCCACTGGGCAAGAGTCTGCCCTACTTCACGACCACCATCTGGACCCTGCCCAAGGTGTGGACAGCTGGGACACTGGGGAGTTGATTGTCCCTCCTTGTCTCTACAGGGGGAGGGCAGCCTCTCCCAAGTTCCATCCATACAGGGAGGAGCCCAAGTCATCCAAGGTACTTGGCTTGGTGGAAGACTGACTGTGCCCAGGGCCGCTGGCTCCCACAAACATCACAATGGAGGAGCCCAGGGTATCTCTTCAGGTTGCAGGTAAATTTGTATCCTTTCTTTTGGATATGGGAGCCAGTTATTCGGTGTTGCCTGAATATTCTGGCTCAACTTTTCCCTCCCAGATCTCAGTGGTAGGTGTAGATGGCCTCCCTACTTGCCCTACAACTACTGGACCACTCCCATGTAGAATAGATGATTTTCCATTTTCACATTCCTTTCTAATCTTACCCCATTGTCCCACACCACTTCTGGGAAGGGGCTTACTCTCTAAATTCCAGGTCTCACTCTCATTCCATATTCCAAGACAGCCAACAACCATTCTATTTTTGTCCTTGAATGAATCACCACTCATGGCCTTCCAACAGGACCCCTTTCCTCTCCCTCCTGATCTTGTCAATCCTCTTGTCTGGGATACTTCTACACCCACCATTGCTCAACACCCTACTCCCGTCCTCATTAAACTGAACGATCCTACTCGTTTCCCCAACACAGCCCAATACCCCATTTCCCTTCGACATAGGCAAGGTTTAAAACCCATCATCCTTTGTCTTCTTAAACAAGGACTTCTCAGACCTGCTAACTCCCCCTTCAATACTCCTATTTTACCAGTGATTAAGCCCAACGGAACCTATCATCTGGTACAGGATCTGCGCATTACCAATGCTGCAGTCCTTCCTTTCCATCTGGTAGTGCCTAACCCATATACTCTCCTTTCACAAATACCTACTGGCACCACCCACTTCTCAGTTCAAGATTTGAAAGATGCCTTCTTTACAATACCCCTACACCCTGACTGCCAGGACCTCTTTGCTTTTACATGGGTGGATCTGGACACCTCTCAGGCACAATAGCTGACCTGGACAGTCCTCCCCCAGGGCTTTCGGGACAGCCCTCACCATTTTGGACAAGCATTAGCAAGGGATCTCCTTTCTCTTCAAGTGTCTCCTAGTGTCATCCTTCAGTATGTGGATGACCTCTTGCTCTGCAGCCCTCCCTTGAGCTGGCTCATCAACATACAGCTGACCTCAACTTTCTACTGTCCAAAGGATATAGAGTCTCCTCTTCCAAGGCCCAATAACAAAGAGAGAGGTAACATATCTGGGTCTGTCCATAAGTCCCACAGAGAGAAGAATTACTCTTGACAGAAAAGCCTACATTGAGTCTCTCTCTGTCCCTCAAACCAAGGAGGACATCTTTCCTTCCTGGGACTGGCAGGCTTTGTTCGTATTTGGATATCTGGCTTTGCTACCTTGGCCAAACCACTTTATGAGGTAGCCAAGGGCTCCCAACAAGAGCCACTGGACCACACAAATCCCATTGATATCCCATTTAAAGTACTGAAGCAGGCACTTCTTCAGGCTCCAGCATTGGCTCTACCCAACCTTAAAAAACCCTTTATACTCTGTCACTGAGAGACAGGGAATTGGCCTTGGGGCTCTTGGACAAATGTCAGCCCCATTTTTCAAACCTGTGGCCTACCTCTCAAAACAGCAGGACCCAACAGTAAAAGGCTGGCCAGCATGCCTTCGGGCTCTGGCAGCAGCAGCTACTCTGGCTCAGGAGAGCACAAAACTCACATTCGGCCAGCCCACCACCACATGTTCTCCCCATAGACTAAAGGACCTTTTATCTCATAAAGCTCTGTCCTCCCTTTCCCCTTCCCGCTTACAGTTGTTTCATGCAACATTCATTGAAAATCCCAACTTCTCATTAGAAAGTTGCCCCCCTCTTTATCCAGCCACTTTACTTCCATCCAACTCTAACTCTTTTTCATTCATGTACAGAGACCTTGGAAGAACTCACACCCCATTTTACAGGTATCTCAGACACGCCTCTCTCTAACCCAGAAGACACCTGGTATATTGATGGCAGTTCCACATCTACCTCCCTGGGCAGTCGGGCTATGCTCTTGTTAACAATCGCGCCATTATTGAAGCAGCCCCCTTCCCCCTGGCACCACCTTACAAAAAGCAGAACTTATAGCCTTAACTAGGGCCTTAACCCTAGCTAGGGGTCAGAGGATTAATATCTATACAGATTCAAAATATGCCTATCATATCTCCATTCCCATGCAGCCATCTGGAAGGAGCGTGGCTTCCAGTCCATAAAAGGCACCCCTATTACTTATGCTCCACTTATTCTAAAGCTCCTGGAAGCAGCTTCCCTTCCCCAACAGGTAGCCATCATTCACTGCCTGGGTCATGGGACAGGACCGGATGTCATTAGGGTAGGTAATTCAAAGGCAGACCAGGAGGCAAAGCTAGCGGCCTAGAGACAACTTCCAGCTCCCTTACTCCTGGTACTGCCTCCGATCCAACCCTCTTATACCCCACTGGAGCTTGAGGAACTTACTCAACAGGGAGCCTCCCAGAAAGTGCAGGAATGGAGGACCCTGGGAGGACGACTAATTCTTCCCAAAACACAAGCAGACAGCTTCCTGTCTCAGATTCACCAGGCCCTACACATAGGATACAAGCCTCTTTCCCACTTTCTGAAATCTTTAATCTATTGTCCTGGCCTAATCACATGACTGAAAACTATTACCCAAGCCTGCCCTACTTGTTCCCTTACTTCCCCACAGGGAGGTCTCTGACCAGCTGCATTCCCCACACACCAACTCCGGGGGCATACCCTGGGAGAAGACTGGCGGGTAGATTTCACTCATATGCCCCCATGTAAGCGACAAAGATACCTTCTAACTATGGTAGATACTTTTTCAGGATGGATAGAGGATTATCCCACAATATCAGAGACTGCTGATACTGTCACTTCTGTCTTACTAAAAGAAATTATTCCTAGGTTCGGTTTACCCAGGTCACTTCAATCTGACAATTGACCTGCTTTCATCTCCAAAGTGACCCAACAGGTAGCAGCCTCTTTAAATGTCCAGTGGAACCTTCACATTCCTCATAGACCCCAGTCTTCTGGAAAGGTTGAAAGAGCAAATGCTCTCCTAAAAACACAACTCACCAAGCTTTCTTTAGAACTTCAGCAATCCTGGCCAGAACTGTTACCTCTTGCTCTCACTCGCTTATGTGTCTCCCTCTGGAGCCTTACTTTTCTTAGCCCCTTTGAACTAATGTACGGAAGACCTTTTCTCCTGGGAAATTTCCCCACTGATGGCACAAAGGCTCCATTAATGGATTATCTTCCTGTCCTAATTTTTCTTAGACACATGTTCACACCAACATGCTGATGAATGCCTTCCCCAGCCCCACCAAGGCCCTTTCCCTTCTCCAATATTGACTGGGGAGCAAGTCTTTCTCAAGACCCTTAATCCATCTGGTTTACATCCTAAGTGGGCAGGCCCACACCACGTCCTATTGACCATTCCTACTGCAATTAAGCTCAATGGACAGCCACAGTGGATTCATCTGTCAAGAATAAAGAGGGGGGCTACTGCTTCTGTTCCTGAACCTCCTATATCAATGATGACACCAAGGTATGATTGCCCTTCTCTTGGACCTACCAAGGTAAACCTGCCTCGTATCTCAGAAGAAGATGAGGGTGAGTAATGCCGAGCTAATTGTTCTCCCATCTCCCCCTCCATTAGATCTCCTCTGTATTCCTCTACACCTCATTGCTTTTGTTATCTCTAAATCACTCAAGTTTTTCTTTCTTATCATTTAGACTTCACCTCATAAGACTTCACTTGGACTTCATCCAGGGACACAGGCTCATCACCATGGGACAGTCACCTCTTCCTTCTTCTGGATGGACAACATCCTCACCTTCTTCCCCCAATATCGACACCCCTTGCCAGCAGGAAGTAGCCAGAAAGAGTCAGCGCCCCTTTATAACTATCAGAAGGTGGGAATGTTAGGTCTGCCTGGGAGAAATGATTCCTTCCCTTGGCGTTCTCTTGTGCACCCTGGAAATCCCCGCCCAGACTGTAACACTGACAATTGGCATGTCCCCCAATGGGAGGTCTCCCAGTCTGAAGTATTTCTTCATCCTCTGAGGTCACATCCTCTTCTGCTGTGGCCACATTCCTCCCCCCTATATAATGTCTCACTTCCGTCCATAAGCTCTCTTTCTTCTGCTTGACTCCATCTTGTGCGGCTGTAGGTCTGTTTTCTCTCTTTCTCTCTCTCTCAATAAACCTTCGCCATTTAAACTGCATGGAGTTTCCTTTTGGCAAACCTTACAATTACATATTATATGTATAACATATAACATTATCGTTATATTTCAATCTGTAAAATTTGCTGTAGCATAATTATAAAATGTATGAATGTATGTGAATATAACAATATAAAAGACAGAGACAGAGATAGTGAATGACTTCTGTTAACAGATAAGGATACTGTTTAAGATTTAATATAGTTTTTATACAAGCTCAGCCTCTTCAGAGAGTTTTCTTCAAACTCTGCTTATTGAACTGAGAATACATGTCTAATCTGAAAGAAAAAAAAAAACAGAAAAAGAAAGGAAGGAATACATACAAACAGGCTCCAGGGACCATTATTTATGGACTATTGATACAATTTAAGTTGAGCTTATGAATGCCAAACAGAAACCAAAGGAAGGTTTTAATAATAAAATTGGTACATCTGTAAAAAAAAAAGACAATTTCCGGACCAATTATTCAGTCCCCAAAACACAGCTTGGTGATCATGTGGAGACTAAACACAGCCAGACAGACTAAATGTGGACTGAATTCATGGAATATCTGATTGTCAGTCCTCTAGGTGTTGCAATATGATTCTGGCTCCTTCTTCACTTGCAGGCTTTATTCATTTGGAAACACAATTGCATATTATGCTGAAAGCAAGCTGAATCTCATGTCCTATTTTTATTGCTACCAAAGGAAAAGATACTACAGTAGCTTTAAAATTCTATAAATGAATAATAAATTTTCTCCCTAAGGACTTTTACAAACAAATAACAGCTGGTTCTGGTATAAGTAATCAGACACTGAAATCCAAGCAGATGGCTTAATTTTCCTTGGGAGATGTCATAAGCGGAAGGCACAAACACCCTGCCCACACACATTTTTCCCCAATCGGAATTTGTTTAATATCTTCATTTAAACTAGGGTCACATGGAGCAGTAGATTCAAGTTGAAGAAACTTGCAAAAAATGTCACAAACATTTAATGAAACAATTCTCATAAAGAAGGCTAGAATCAGAAATCAAACCATGGTTGATTTCTACTGCAACTCAAAGTGTTTAGCAGAAGCATTCATTCTACGGATTTCATTGATTCATCTGAAATCTTTTGCAGACAGCTTCATTCCCCAGCATGAGTGCTTAATATTGCTTTAAGCAGCAGCATGGAAAGAGAATGAAATGAAATGTGGGAGAAAGAGGAACAACTGAGAAAAAGTGTGGATTTTTCACTACTGGAACTACAATGATTACAGGAATGCGTGAGGGTTAGTGCCTTAAGTGGAACTATAAGATGAAGGAACAGATGTTAGGTAGAATCTTCTAGAAAAGCAAGTAAATATGGAAGTTGCCTGGTACATATAGAGATAGCCAATATAGCTGAATACAGTGAACAAATTAGAGAGTAAACCAAGGTATTGATCAAAAGGAAACTGAGTTATATTAAATTTTGAGATTAAACAAAACTACTTATTAAATAAACCTATTAAAGCTATGAGAAGATGTTTAGAAGTATTGGGATTTGAATTCAGAACCTCATGCTTTCTAGGTAGATACCTCTATCAGATTAGACACAGTTCCTTGCTCCTTTTTTATTGTAATACATAGAGGGGTTATAGTTATAGTCACCAGATAGAAGGTGCATTACTTCTCACACATTGACACGCCTTCTCATGTTTTTGTCCCTATTTCTCTTCCCCCAACCCTTCCCAATCATATGGTTCCCCCCTTCCCTTTCCTATTTCAAATAAACAAATAAACGTATATAGAATATTCTGGTAACAAAGTCAGATACTGTAACAATATGAGATTTACCAAAGGGCAACAAAAGAGAAGAGAAATAACACAGTACATTAAGAACAACAATCATATAAGATAAAGCTCTTGTTTCCATATCCTGGAGATCCTTTCATTTAGCCTCAACCTATATGGCCTTATGTATCTAGGTTAAACCAGGATTTCAACCTTAGGGCCAGGATGTCTTAGACAACATTCCTCCTATTTATATTTCCTCTATTGCTAAGATGATAGGTATGCATCATAATGCCCAACTTATTTTATGGTTGAAGTTGGGGTCTCATAGAATTTTTGCACAGGTTGACCTTAAACCATGCCTTTGAACCAGACTCCTTCTCCAAAATAGGCAGGATTTCACCATGAGCCATAGTGTCTGACTTGGAGTAGAAGGCAGTGAGTGACATGACAGAATTCTTACCGGAAAAGATTATCCTGGCTTCAGGGAGTGAGGAACAGCATAGAAGTAAGAAGAAAAAGAAGGAGGCTTATTTTTCTTGCAATTTTATGATTAACCATAGTGGTTTGGGTTACAACACTACCAAAAGAAACAGTGAGTTGTGGTTTCACTGAGGTGCTTTTGGAGGACAAACTGCATGTGGTATATAAAAAGAGGAAAGAAAGCAAGGAGAAATAACATCTGAGCATGTCATACAACCAAGTGGATATGTCAAATAGGCAGTAGGATGGAAGAGACTGGAGGAATCTGGTGATACTGAGAGCTGGAATAGTAACTATAATTTACCCAGATGCATCAGGGATAAGATGCTCTCATGTACTGTTTTGTGGAGTTGATCAGACACCTTTCATGTTTAAGAAACTCTTTCTCATACATGTTTCTCATAAGCTGTCTTAGACTTTCATAATCTAATGTAATATATGTTCTCAGTGCACATAAATAGGTAGTCGATGAATATTTACTAAGTGATCAACTGATCATACTGATGCTTTCAATACTGACTAGGGGTCTTCTTTGGGGAAGATGCTTACAGGAGCAATTTCTTCATTATGAAAGGAGCATAGCAATAGTCTTTTGCAGGATTATTGTAAGAAAGAGAATGAGTGGATGGGAATAGCTGGCATATAGTAGGCTCTGATGATTAAGGAGTATTATTACAGGTTGAATACTGGTCACTGTGCATCTAACTGTAGGCCATCTGAGAAATTACTTCTCTTAAAGAGAAGTGGTCAAGGAAACTCCTAGCCAAAGTTACATTTTAGGAACTAATACTCAATAGGCTAGTGTTCACTTTCAGAATCAATTCCAGGGTCAGAGCAATCCAAAGTTTATTAAGGCTTGGATTATATTAAATGCACATATTATAGGCACAAGAGTACCAATACTGGCTTTAAACAGAAACCATAAAATGTGTGTGTACTAACATGTGTCCATGTGTGTACTGTTGTGTTTATTCTGTGTCTGATACCATATGTGTTTGTATGCATAAGAGTGTATATATATAAAGGACTGAGAGAAATTTCAAGGAGTAGATCTATATGATTGTGGGGGCTGGTAAGTCCAAATTCAGCAGTGAAGACTTACAGAGGAGTTGATATTGTGGATCAAATCCAAGGCATTCGGGAGACAGAATTTCTTCTTTTGTGAGACTTTCCTTTTAAGGCTGTCAAAGGATTGAATGAAGTCCATCTATATTACACAGGCAATTTTCTTTATTCAAAATCTTCTAATTTAATTATATCTAAATGATTGCTTCTTCATAGCAACATCTAGACTTGTATGAAATATGAAATATATGGTAATATGGTCTAGTGAAATTGACACCCAAAATTAGTTATCACAGTTGGGTACCAGTGGTTCTTGATGAGGCCAAGATCTAGCAAATTACAGTTTGAAACTAGCCTAGGCAGGGAAATATATAACAATCCATCTGCAGAGCTGGAACCTTGCTCCAGTGGTAGAGCACCAGCAGAGCCAGCATAAAGCCCTGAGTTCAAACCCCAGTGTCGAAAAAAAATCATAAGGTTCAGCTTTGCAGTTTAACAAAGAAGGTACTAGCTATGCTACATAATGAAAGTATTAAACAAATACAAATCTATAGGAACTCATGAAGAGAAAGCTTAATTATTAAAAAATACCGAAATGGGACAGATTTGTTTAACATCTTAAATTTATTTTATTTTTGTGCCAATCCTGGGGCATGAAGTCAGTTTAGATGCTGTCTCTGTGCTTCTGTGCTCAAGACTACTTGGCTTACCACTTGATCCACGCATTCACTTCTGGATTTTTTGGTGGATAATTAAGAGTCTGAAAACTTTCTTAACCAGGCTAGCTTATATTATCAAATATAAGGGTACAAATGTGACTTCCAAGAAGAAAAGAGATGATAAGCAGAAAGGAAATCATATTCCAGTGCATGGGCCTTCACATACATGTTGGTAATTGTGCTGGAGAAGACATCCATGAAACCGCTCTCTAGGCTTCTGTCCAGTGTTTTCTTCCCACGCAGGCTATGAACCCAGCACCACTGACTTCCAGCAGAGAAATAACTGGGGAAGTGAGAGGTCCCGGTTCAACTCCCAGGCAAGGTCATTTACAGATTATTTTTCCCATAGGGAGAGGAAATAACTTAAATGTAGTAAATGACTTCAGAACACACCACTATGCACTCTCATGTTTGTTTATTTTCAAAGCGGTCTGTGCTTCATGATTACAGAGTCGTTTGAGGCTTTCATAGGCCTACTCGGGCTACATTTACTTCATACATTATCTCCAAGTCCAGTGAGAAAAGCAAGGTTCTTATCAAAATATTCACCTCTAGTGACAAATACAGACAAACAAGTTTGGTCTAGCTGTCTCCAGTGACATCTTAGAAATGTGTTTCTATATTTGATCTCCATGCATCATGGCACATGGCACTTCAAGGGCCTTTGGGTGATCAGCTGGAACCTGCCTTCCAGAAATTTGGAGCCCCCAATTAATAATAATAATAATAATAATAATAATAAATTCTCTGTGAGTTCTGTTTGTTTTGTCCTTTTTCCTCATTCAATGTTTCTTTTTGACTGTTCTGGCCATAGATACTTCAGCCTTACTAATCAACCACTTGTTTTCTTTGTGCCGGTCTTAAGGCTTGAACTCAGGATTTGGGTGCTGTCTCGGAGCTTTTGTTTGACCAAGGCTAGCACTATATCACTTGAACACCCTCAAGAGAAAGAAAGATATTGAGAATCCAATTAACTTCAGTCAGAATGTTTACAGTTAGGGAAATAAAAAACAAAACAAAACAAAACAACCCACCTGTTGGTGAGCATGAAGGAAAAGGAAATCCTTTTACACAATTAGTGGGAATGTAAGTTAGTCCAGCTACTATGGAAATAGAAATTCCTCAAATACGATCCAGCTATACCATTCTTAGGCAACTAAATGAAGATACCTGCACACCTATGTTTATTTGGCAGCATGATTCACAACAGCCAATATATGGAATTGGCCTAGATGTCCATAAATGGATAAATGGGTAAAGAAGGTATGTCATTCATGTCACTTTAGGAAAACAGAGAAACTAGATATCATTGTTTAAGTGAAAGAATCAGATTTAGAAAGATGTATGAGCTGGGTACAGGTGGCTCATACTTGTGATCCTAATTACTCAGGAGACTGATACCTGAGGATTCCAGTTCAAAGCCAGCCCAGGCAGGAAAGTCCAAGGGAGTCTCTCATATCTCCAGTAACAACCAAAATGCCAGCAGCAGAATGTCAAGTGGTAGAACACTAGCCTTGAGTAACAAACTCAGGGACAGTTCCTAGGCTCTGAGTTTAAGCCCAATACTGGCTGGTGCATGCATACACACACACACACACACACACACACTACTGAATGTTTCCTCATATATATTTAAGACATAAACATAGAAGAAGAATTATTAGGGAATAGGAAGGGAACTGGAGGAGGTAGGTATAAATTTAGTAAATTTACCCCTTATGCAAGGATGAAAGTACCATAATGAAGCCCACTATTTGTGTTTTTGATACACACAGAATCTATTAAGCATTTTTAGGCCAGCTACAATAGAACATAGACCAAAAGTAAAGCTCCATGTGATGTCACCCACCCAAACGAGACAGCAGCTTGTGCTCAGGAAGCTTCCCTTGGCACTGATTTGGAAACAACTAATGACACAGTGGAAGTCAGTCTCTCTCCCCACCCTGTGTCACTATCTCAAAGCCAGGTCAAATTTCAGAGCTTTATAATAACACACCCTGAGCCACAGGGACCTTCCTTGAAAGGTTTATAAAGAGGCAGCAACAGCATGAGTAGATTATGACCTGGAAGAAGGAAGAAGGTTGCTGTGCCTTTTTATCCTGGGCACATCAAGGCCACAATAGGAAAGGAAATTGTCTCTCCCCCGAAGCAGATACACACTGTAAAAGCCAGTAGTTTCTGGCATGGCAGGAGACAGTTGCTTATTTTGAAAGAGGAAGCTGGAGCAGGGAGTGGGAAGGGCAGGCACAGAAACCCTGCCCAGTTAACTGCTCTCTTTGTTGCAAGATATTATGTAACAGAGTTTCATCAGCACTTAAGTTATTGAAGGCTTTAATCAAAGTACATGAGGCTTTAAAAACTGGGATAAGATAGGTGCTGATGGGTCACACTTGTAATCCTAGCTACTCAAGAGGATCTGAGGATCACAGTTTGAAGCCATCTGGGGGACTTCTATCTCCAAGTAACCACCCCCCCAAAAATACTAGAAGTAGAGCAGTGGCTCAAAGTGGTGGAGTGCTAGCCTTGAACAGAAAAGCTCAGGGACAGTGCCCAGGCCCTGAGTTCAAGCCCCATCACCCCCACCACCAACAAAATCAAGATGATGACATATTTGAGTTTGAAGATAATCATTCTGGTATTAGAAGATGGGTGCATGGATTTACCCAATCGTCCAGAAACAAGGACATACTAAATCCACTAGCACAACGATGTTCATTGCAGCACTATTTACCAGAGCAAAGATATGGAACCAACCCAGATGCCCCTCAGTAGATGATTGGATCAACAATATGTGGTATTTATACACAATGGAATTCTATGCTGCTGTCAGAAAGAACGACATTGCCCCATTTGTAAGGAAATGGAAAGACTTGGAAAAAAATCATATTAAGTGAAGTAAGCCAGACTCAAAGGAACACAGGCTCAATGCTTTCCCTCATTTGTCATAATTAGTAGAAACCTTGGACTCTCCTAGCAGAGATTTACAATAGAGGAAAACCTAGATACATAAGGCCATATAGGATGAGGCTAAATGAAAGGATATAGAAACAAAAGCCATATAATGAGTGATTGTTGTCCTTAATGTATTATATTATTTCTCATCTCTTTTGCTGTCCCTTGGTTATCTCCTATTGTTACTGTATCTTACCTTTTTATCTGGTATATTGTATATATGTTTATCTGGTTATTTGAAATAGGATAGGAAAGGGGGAAAAACAAGATGAGTGGGGTGGGGGGAGGGAAATGGGGACCAAAACATGAGAAAGGGTATCAATGTGTGTGAAGTAATGCACCTTCTACCTGGAGAATATAACGTAACCTTTCTATTAATTACAATAAAAATGTCTCAAAAAAAAGAAGATGGGCTAGGGTTGTAGGTCAGCAGTAAAGCACTTATCTAGTATATTTGAGGTCCTGAGTTTGATGCCACCTTCCTGAACTACTACAAAAGAAAAGAGAGAGAGGAGGAATGGAAAGAGAGTTGAGAGGGAGAAGAGGAAGGGAGAGAGAGATGGAGAAAGAAAGATAGAAAGAAAGAAAGATAGAAAGAAAGAAAGAAAGAAAGAAAGAAAGAAAGAAAGGAAGGAAGGAAGGAAGGAAGGAAGGAAGGAAGGAAGGAAGGAAGGGAGGGAGGAAGGAAGGAAGGGAGGAAGGAAGGAGGGTGGAGATGGAAACTGAAAGGGACAGAGAGCAGGAGAAAAGAAAAGGAACAGGAGAAGGAAAAGGAAACGGAAAGGAAAATGGAAAAGGGTAAGAGAAAATATAGGGGAATGATGGAGAAAGTTTAAAGAACATAAGGAATTCAACACCAGTCCACTGCACAATGTGGGAACAAAGTTAGCAATTTTTATCCCTGTAGGCAACAAACACTCTAGGTTTTCATTATATGGGGTGACTAAAAAGTGAATACAGTTTGGCTAATTGACCTATTAAGGGTAAATTCAGAGATTTAAATAAACAATTTACATCTCAAAATTACTTCTGATGTACAGATGCAAACAAATTTATAGGTAAGCCTTAACAAGGCAGCTGGACATAAAATGAGCAAAATTAGGAAATACATCTTAAGGGTTACTATTAAATGCCTCAAACATACCAGATCTGCGTTCTTTTTTGTATACATTAGAACTAGTTGGGATATTCAGAATTCTTTGGTTTAGAGACTCCTACTCTGATCTTGGTCAAAGCTTTCCAAGTGGTTTTAAGATGAAGTCACAATGAGAATTCAGTGCAGTAGGTGCCGTGGTTTTAAGATAGGATTCCCAAGTAGGCATCCTCAGATTGCCTGTGAATTTGTTAAAAGGTAAATTACTGTGACTAGACCTACTAAATCAGAAACTTTACAAGCCAACTAGGTAATTTCAATAGCCTAAAGCTTGAGAAATACTGCATGCATCAGAGAACCATAAAAACAGGGCAAACGGCTGCATGAAACTTTTTACAAATTCCTTTTCAGAATTTTATCTGTAATTAGTTGAATTAACTACTATAAAAGTCAACGGCATCATATGTTTCTAAATTTTAAGAGCTCTAGTAAGGAAAGGAAATTTTCCTGGTGCTGGTGATGCATTTAGGTAGATGGCCAACAGCATTTCAGAACAGGCTAAACCAGGTGCAGTGTTAGAAATCTAAGCGTCACTAAAAGACCTGCTTGACATGTCTCTTATTTCTGGAAATGCTATGCAGAGCCTCTACTACTGGTAGTCCTTTTTTTTACAACAATATCCTTCCCTGTTGCAGTCAAAAGAATGATTTCTACATGCAATAATATCCAAACATTTCTACATAAAATCTTAAGAAATCTCAAGACTTTCCATGCCCACAGGCTAAGATAAAAATCACCAATATGAATTATTAAGAAACCCCACACATTCTGCCCTCTACCTACTTTTTTTTTGTTCTGGAGCCATGTCACACTCCCCAGGGAGCTCCCTGCTTTGGCCATACTGCCTTTCTTTTCTGTCCCATATGCTCTCAATTATCAGTCCTGTCACATACTTTATTCACATTTTCTGCCTTCTGTCTATAGCACACTCTTACTTTAGTCCATTTAATTCCTACTCACCCATCAAATATCTCTGTAGTCATCACCGGTTAATCTCAGAGGCTCCTTGACATTTATAATACATTCCCCTCACCATTCAAGCAGCGCTATGTAGGAAAGCTCTCTTGTATACCACCACAGGTATGTAATCAGTGCAGTTTCTCATGTGTAGCAAGGGTTCAAAAAGACATCAATGACTATGTAAGTGGATAAACAAATAGCAGTTTGGCTATTCTAGTAGGACTTTTCACTATTGAAGTTTTTGATAATAGTCATTGCCTTGCATTGCTTGTCATAGCCAACACTTAGGGTCTACATAGTCTTACAGCAAAGGAAACAAGAAAAGTAGTTGTGTGAGCCCTAGGAGTGGTGTGCAGGAGAAGCAGAACTAGAATTGAGTTCTTTTTCTTAGCTCTGACTGTATCTATTCATGTATGCGTGGTAGCTGTGCCACACTGGATTGGTTGTGAGCCTTCTGCTGCTTCCTGGATCTGCATTAACAGGCATTAAGACAGACTGTGTTCTTCTCACCTGAGCTTGTTCAGACAAGTTTAGAACTTTCACTTTCCAAAGATTGAAGACAGTCCCTTGTAGAAGTGAAGAGGAGTAATTTATGGGAGAGCAGCGAGTTGCACCAAATAGGTAATACATGGGCTTTACTAGAAACTTGATCTGGTTGAGGCCATATACTGCCTCATGATAAAGAGTTCCCCAAGGGAGTATGGTCAGATTTGTCAGTAGCAATAGGGTTGCAAAAAAGAAAATATGATTTTATGATTTAGATGCTGAAGAATATACTTTTCTCTTTTCTTTCTTTCTTTCTTTCTCTCTTTCGTTCCTTCCTTTCTTCTTTTTTTCATTCTTTCTTCTTTCTTATTTTATGTGACAGTATTGAAGTTTGAACTCAGGGCCTTAACTTTGCTCAACTTGCTTGCTCAGCTGGCCCTCTATCACCCAAACCACAACTCAAATTCAAGCTCAACTTTTTGCTGGCTATTTTGGAGAGGGCATCTACTGGACTTTTCTGTCAGAGTCTTTCGACTCTCAGTTCCTGTGTAGCTAGGATTATAAGCATGAACCTCTAGTGCATGGCTGAAATAACTTTTGGGGTATTTGTTTACTTGTTTATTCCTTGGGGACAGGGTCTTGCTATTTGTCCCAGGCTGTCATTGAATTCAAGATTGCCCCACCTCAATCTCCTCAATGGTGGAATTCCAGTTTAATGCCACCACACTCACTGTTGCCAGTGAGTTGGTTCATGCCTATAATCCTAGCTATCCAGAAAGCTGAGACTTGGAGGAAACAAGCCAAGCAGAAAAGTCTACAAGACTCTATTTCCAACTGACCAGTAAAAAGCCAGGCTGGGACTGTGGCTTAATTGGCAAAGCAAGCCAAGGCATTGTGCAGAGCCTTGAGTTCAAGAATGTTCATATGGGACATATTTTTGGGTTGCATGTAAAGACAAGCAATCTAGTAGATTTTCCCTGATTCTTTCCTAGTGATACATACTCCTTGGCTTGGTGGAGCATTGAATTAGCTGGACAGGTCTAAGAAGCTCTGGTTTTGATGATATATGGTTAACTTCTGTCAGACTGGAGATTCATTTTTACTAAAGCCAGTCCCAGAGACATATGTAGGAATGATCCAGTGCGGGATATTTCCCATATTAAACAGGAAACAGTGGAAAACTGATACCTACAACTCTCCATTTCCAGGATATGGAATTAGGGATGTCTTAGCCAGCATGCATTATCAGCAATCTTAAGGAAAACTGAACAATAAAAAAATTTTCTAACTTAGTTGGGACTATTGCTCACCTACATAGCAAGCACAAGGCACAAAGTTCAAATCCTAGTCTCACTGGGGTTTGAAAAAAATTCAAAATTAAGAAGTATCTTGGGCATATATTCAAAAGAGTGTAGATCAATACACATGATAGATATCTTCCCACACATGGATATTGTAGCTTTGCTCATAACAGCCAAGCTGTGGAATGAGCTGAGATGCCCAACATTTGATAAATGGATAAAGCAAATATGGCATATATATGTATATATATATATATCTCATAGAGCTATAAAGAAAAAAAGAATTTACGTCTACTTTAGGGAAATGGTTGTAACTAGAGCTCATGTTGTACAAGATAACCAAGCTCAAAAATCACATTTTTTCCCATTCTTCTGTGGAAGCTAGACCTAAGATGATGATGATGATGGTGATAATGATGATGCAATGATGATATGATGACACATGCATGTATAGGGGCAATATCTGAGGGGAATCAGTGGATGGGTTAGGTGAAAAAGGAAGGATTCCAAGGGGGTGAAGAAGACTGAAGTATGTCATGTATATATGTATAAATAAAGCATCATGAAATCTACCAAATACTATTTGTAAAGGAGGGGAAGAGAGGAGGCATGAAAATAGAGGGGATGGACTTGCCCAAAGCACACTGTGGTTTTCTATGGAATTATCCTAAGAAACACCTTTGTACTCATAATGCAGGCTAATTAAAATGAAATGAAATAAAAAATACAGAAAGCAATGTGTGGGGCCACTAATTTCTATCAGTAACCTTGCAAGGTGAAATTTTTAGAGAATATAGCTGGGTGCTCTATTTTTTTAGGTGGGCCTTGGAGCTTGAATTTGGCCTGGATGCTGACCCTGAGCTCTTTAGCTCAAGGCTACTGCTCTACCCCCTGTGCCTGGATGTTGTCCCTGAGCTCTTCAGATCATGGCTACCACCCTACCCTTGAGCCAAGCCCCACTCCCTGTTTTCTAAAGGTTAATTGGAAATAAGAGTCTCAGGTCCTTTTGTGTCCTGGCTGGCTTTGAACATTGATCCTCAGATCTCTGCCTGTTGAGTAGCTAGGATTATAGGCACGAGTCTCGGAGCTGGCTGGGTGCTCTATTTTTGTCTTCCTAATTTTTCCTAGGAACTTCTACATTTTAGTATAAGCATTCCCTCACAAAATTATATTAAAAAGCTTAATTAATACAAAACTGGAGGAAAACAAAGGAAAGGGTGGGTGGCATTGTCCATTGAAAACTGTACTCATCACCTGACTTATGGAATTGTAACCTCTTTGGTAATAATAAAATTATAAAAAAGATTAATGTTATACAACATATATTCAATATAATTGGTGTTGTACATGCAGGCATATAACGTTCATCAATTTTAACTACAAATTATTTATCTGTTCTGTACATCAGGTGTATGTGTCTTTGTCGTTTAGGTTTCCTAGTTCATCTCAGTGAAACTCTGTAGTACTCATTCATTTCAGATAGATAAAAAACTCAGTTTTATTAAGCTTGAATACTAATACTTTGGAGTTCCTTGGCTGTAATATTTGACAGATTGAAGTAGGATTGCAAACTAGCTATTCAGTTGCTTGTGACATTAACAAATTATCTTCATTTTATTTCTTTTATCCCCTAATCATGAAAAATTCAAATATACTAAAAATGATGAAAGATGGTATAGTAATTCTTCACGTTTTAGAAAAATATGCTTAATTATTCTGTCTCTGGTTCTGTCTGTCTCTGTCTCTCTTTCTCTCCCTCCTTTTCTCCATCTGTCCCTTTCACTTTCTCCTCTGAAACTATTTGAAAATAAGTTAATATATTTTCTAAAAGTGTATGTAGGAGTAGTCTCCTATATACACACAATACCAAGAGCATATCTACAAACAGTGACTGTCATCTCCTAGTATCTAGCTAATGAATATTCAACTTGCCCAGATTGTCTTCAAAAGTCTTGATTAGAAATCAATTTCCTTGGACCTAGAACAGTCTCACACTATTGGAAAGAAGGTGCTTGTATCACAATTGACTTTCTTTTAGAAGGGACCAGGTAGGTTGCTTTGCAAGATATCTCACAATTTGGACTTGTTAGTTTTCTTGCAGTAATGTTCTAACTTGTTTCTCTAAACCCGTATTTCCTGTTAAGTGAAAGTTGGGGCTAAATAACCCTGAATTATTATGTCACCAACCTGCTTCCCTGAGAAAGTAAAAGAACTTATTTTTTTTTTGCTGGAGGACATCTTTTTCTCTTCCTTTCCCTTTACTTTCTACTAGATCATTTCCTCCTAACCACTGCCTTCTCCTGCCATGTCCCCTCACCCCTGACACCTACCTAGTCATTTTCCTGCCAGTTGTCTTCTGACTTTCAAGTCTGTATCTGTACCTTAGACTTCTATCATCCTTGTTTTCAAAGTGCTTTCAAACAAGAACAAAAGTAAGCTTTAAGCCAGGCCTAGTGGCTTATGCCTGTAATCCTAGCTACTCAGGAAGCTGAGATTTGAGGATCACAGTTCAAAGCCAGCCCAGGCACTAAAGTCTATGAGACTCTTATCTAAAATTAACCACTAGAAAATTGGAAGTGGTGCTGTAGCTCAAGGGGCCTTGAGCTGAAGAGCTCAGGTACAATGCCCAGGCCCAAGCCCCATGACCAACCCCACCCCCAAAAAACAAACTCTAGAAGCCTCATTTTCATTAACAAATTATTATTATTTTTTGCCAGTCCTGGGCTTGAGCTCAGGGCCTGAGCACTGTCCTTGGACTTTCTCAAGGCTAGAGCTCTACCACTTGAGCCTCAGCACCACTTCTGGCTTTTTCTATGTATGTGGTATTGAGGATTTGAACCCGGCTCTTCGTGCATGCTAGGCAAGCACTCTACCACTTGGCCAAACTCCCAGCCTGAGCAAATTATGTTTATATTTGTATTATTACCTTTTATATTCTTTGCCCCAGTGGAAACCACAAAGATGATTTTATAGTCTTTAAGTTCAAAAATTACTTAGACTTTTTAGTCCAGCCTACATGACTTACATATCAATTATTTTGTTCATTTGTTCATTCAGTCAATGAACCTGTGTTCCAGAACACTGCTAGTCACAAAAGACAAGCAAATAATTAAGATACAGTTTCTGTCCTTTGATTAGCTTAAAGTTGGAATGGGGACGTAGATGTGTTAGCAAGTATCATTTTATTCATTTACTAATTTCCTCATTCTCCATTCAAAATGGATTAGCTGCCTTTCTTCATATTATTATAGTATGCCTGTGTGTGCATAGCATTGCTCCCTGCAGAATTGTGGTCATTCATCTTTTGTCAATTTTTCCCCCAAGAGACTGAGAGGTCCTTGAATTTTGGGGGGGCTTTTCATCTTCCTGTCCCCAGTACTTAAGCATTGATTCTTGAACCACTACAGATATCAAATAGTTGATGATGAGTCAAGTAGAAGACATTAGCTAGTACTAGAAAAACATGAGCCTATTAGTATACAAATATTGACAAAATAACTTTTTCACTGGGGATCTGAAGGACAGGTAACCACAGATTGGATGGAATTGGAGGAAAGGATGTCACGGATGGGAAGAGCTACCTGTTTGTAGGTTCTAGGGAAGAAAGCAATATACTCTAAGATGCAAGCTGTCACAGGTTGAATGTAGGTTGGAATTCAATTTTGAAGGGTCTTGACTACTAATCTAAAAATACTTGGATTCCATTCTCTAGGTTAAAACAAAAGAAAAGAGGGGCCGGGAGTTTGGCCTAGTGGTACAGTGCTTGCCTAGTATGTATGA
Organism: Megascapheus bottae; assembly: GCF_031878675.1. Lineage (NCBI taxonomy): Eukaryota > Metazoa > Chordata > Mammalia > Rodentia > Geomyidae > Megascapheus > Megascapheus bottae. Next base: position 26,520,810 of record NC_143518.1, read on the forward strand.
AGACCTGGGTTCAGTTCCTTGGTACCACATACACAGAAAAGGCTGGAAGTGGTGCTGTGGGTCAAGTGGTAGAGCTCTAGTCTTGAGAAAGCACAAACTCAGGCTCTGAGTTCAGCTGCAGGACTGAAAGAAGGAAGGAAAAATAGAAGCTCTTTAAGATAAGAAATAACATGGCCACTTTTCTTTTTTGAGCATATTTTAGATTAGACCAGAATGGAGGAAACTAATATCAAGGATTAGAAACAAAGATGGAAAAAAATATGGAAAGAACCAGTGACTCATCCAATATCACAATGCTAGCCATCCATGATCCAGTTGCTATCAATGTATGGAATAGGGAAAGACAACTGAGTTATGGAACATGGGTCTTAGTGCAGTTTAGAAGAGGGTGAGGAGAGAGAAAGCAGAGTTACCCTAATTAAAATCATGGATGAGAGAAGAATGAAGCTAAGTCACAGGAAGACATAGGATCATTAAATGGTCTGAAAGGAAAAGAAAGCATTCTAAATGGAGGCTGTAGTAGCAAAAGGCCAAGGGCTGTGTGCGTGTGTTAGCTATGGTCTAGGATCTATGAGGAAATAGAGCTGTAGAAATACTTGGGCTAGTTTGTAAAGGATGAGATACTATCGTTCCCTTTCTATATGTATAGTTGTTTCTATCTACCACTTCATTCTGACTAGTGTTAGTTACTTATTTGTCATCTAGATAGCTAGATTAGGGCTAATTAGATAGTTTGGCTATTTTCTTTTCTTTTTCCCGTATTATTACCATCAATTAGTTGTACAAAGAGATTTCACTTTGGTATGTCCATATATGCATACAACATACATACCTTGCTCAGACTTATCCCTTCAGAGTCTCTGATCCTTCTGCATTTTCCCATGCCAACTTATACACACACACACACACACACACACACACACACACACACACGCGCGCGCGTGTGTGTGTGTGTGTGTGTGTGTGTGTGTGTGTGTGTATTCCTGGAATGTTTGGTTATTTTAAATCCACTTATTGTTACCTAGCTATTCATTTCTACTGGATCCACCTTCTAGACAGAGACTGAAGTATCCTGGGATTTCTATAAACTGCTTACTACACATGAAACCAAATCTGAATCATTGACAGTCACTGATAGGTTGACAGGGAGAGTCAATGAATGAATAAAGCATACTAAGACAGGACTGTGAGGTGACGAAACATCCTGTACACACTTGTGGGCCTCTGTTCAGGGCAGCATACAACTCTGCCCCACATGTAGCCAATCCACACCCAGAGGAAGAGGTGTGTTCCAGAGGTGTTTTGCCCTGTGGCTTGTTTCTTCCCACAGATCCTTACACAAACGCTGCAGCTGGCAGCAATTAGGGAATAACCACCATCCTTTATATCAGTTGGTTCAGAAATGAGAGAAAGTGAGGCAGCAAGATGTTTTCTTTGGGAACCTAAATTTAATCCACAAATGAGCCCAAAACACTATTTTGACTGCGATTTCTACTTAGTCTCTTTTTTTTCCTCTTATTTTCCAATTTCATAGCTGTCACGTGCCTGTGGGCCTTGGAAGCATGAATGGTCCAAGTAGTTAGAATAGATGAATTATTTTAGGTCACTCCTCCCTGCTTCTTCCATTCAGTGAATGATTGACTCATTCAATCTTTCATTGCTCCATCTATGTGCCAGGCACTGCTCCAGTCAGGAAGCACATTAGCCAACAGACACACTTCTCTATTTGCCTATGACTTAAGTTTAGGCAGAGAAAGACAGAGCTTAAATACTAAACACGTAAGTAAAAGAAGTATCAAATAACTTAAGAGGTACTATACTGCATATCATGGAGAAGATAGCTACAGCAATGAATGAGGGACTGAGAGTGGAGTGGAACAAAGGGCGAGTTAACAATTGCCACGAGCAAAAGGTGATCACAAGACACAGCTTCTTCAGCCTACAAGTTTAGCTACTCAGTGCAGATCAGAATTTAAAGTAGAGGTCAGATCAGGTTAAAAAAAAGTTATTGAGCTCCTCATTTTAACTGGTAGGTGTAATGACGTGCACCTCTCATCCTAGTTATATGGAAAATACAAATGGGAGGATCATGGTTCAGGCTAACCCAGGGCAAAAACCTGAAACCTGACCCCCAACATAAGAAAAGTAGAAAGGGCTAAGAACAAGGCTTAAAATGGTAAAGTACCTGTGTTCAGCAAGTGAGAAGCCCTAAGTAAACAGTTCAACATAAGTACATTAAAAAAAAAGAAAGAAAAAAATATAGTTGTCAGAGAGTCAAGGCAAAGTAGGCTGTGTGCAGCCTTTAAAGAAGGTGTTTTCCTCTAGCAAAGTTCTCCTTTGCTTGACTTTCCAGGCCTCTCAAGGATGTTGCGGATCTACTGGGATAAAATTTGCCATCTCAGCAATTCTTAAAGGTACAATGCTCACAATCATGTGATTGTCAAATCAACATGTATAAGGACTTCCCTTAATAAAAGTGTATCTTAATAAAAGTGAATCTTTTCCCATTAATCCTAGTAGGTCCAAGATTCGTAGGATGATGTGTCTGGGGTTCAGGAGGTCACTGTTTATGCAGGAGTGCTCATGGAAGATGCATGGGGAAGATACTTGCTGGCTTTATTCTAAGGGATGCCTGAAAGAAAATGACAACACTTTTCAATTTCTCTTTTTTTATTAGTGTATATGAGCTGTACAAAAATACTTCATTAGGATATTTATGTACATGTAATAATGTACTGTGATCAAATTCAACCCCATTACTCTTTCTTCGGGGCTTTACCACATTTATTTGAATAATTTATAATGTGTCTCATTATCTTTATGTTTTTAACCTATGTATGAAGCACTTTTTTTCTCACATTCATCCCTGACCCTTTTTTTTCCAGTTTATTTTAATTTAACAATTTTGCCACTCTGCCTGGAGAATTATAGAAAGTAGGAGTCAATAGTCAGTGCTGTTGTGCACACAGATCTCTGGAGACGTAGCAAGGGAAACCCAAACCATTGTTGCAATACAAAAAGGCAAGCACTGCCAGTTCTGTATATCCTGTTAAATGAGGCACACCTTTCACACAGAAAAAAATAGGAAATTTCATGATGCTTAGCCTGGACTGAAAAAAATAGATTTACTAAGACCTGATTTCATGTTATAATATTTTAGTTAAAATTAACAAAAACAAAGCATACATGGATATTTCTATAAAGGTGTAATTACTTAGGGTAATTTGTTGACAAGGGAATATTGTGACATTCCATGAAAAATCATGTTCCCAAACCCCAGAGAAGTAGCTCCATAAAGAAGGAGCACTTTGAATGTGTTTTGAAGTGGAGGAGGCTGAAGGAGAGAGGCAGAGAGTGGGGGGGGGAAGCTGTGGTAATTGGTGATGATATTGGTATACTGGGGATGTGGGCAGAGGAAAGTGACTGTCATGACAGGTTCATGTGTTTTTTGTGCCCCAATGATTCATTACCACTGTGTCTCAAATTTGCCAAGTTGCATGCCAGGAGAGAAGCAGGGATATTCTCACCCCAGAAATATGGGAACTGAACTTCAAGCCTTGCTATAGCTTTCATTTTTCCCACTTCACTTAGGGAAAGCTGATCTGATTTGAAGTTTATTCAAAGCTGATTTCCCCTAACCAAATTGCCTAGGCATGCAAGCCTTTTAGGCAAACAGAATTATAAAGCATTCAAGCAAATTTTGTTTTCCCCTCTGAGAAAGCCAAAACAATTTTTTCAAGGGAACTCTTCATAATTTACTTTTCTGTCAGTTCTCCAATTCCATTTAGCTAATGATCCCTGTCTGCAGGTATATTCCTCTCTGCTCATTCTAAGCCAGAGAAGATGATCCATGTGTTCACATTGTGGTTTCCCCTGGCAGAAAATCAGGAAATGACTCTCCTGAGCTGCAAAGACCTTGAAACCAGACTATGCTTTGGTTCAGTTCTGTTGGCAGAGAAGTTAACTACTAGCTCAAACCAGGCAGCTGTGTGTTTGAAATAAGGGTGATGCCAGTTGACTGCTTCCCAAAATATTTCACTGTCTGACCTCTGGCCACAATTCTCTTGTACTATTTCTTCCTGTTCTCCATCAGTTCATCAAGATAATAATTCCCCACCCGGGTTTGCAATAATGGGTGCCCAGACAGATCACTAAACCGTGGCCTGACTAACCTCCATTTCCTTCCTCTGAGCTCACTCCCTCAGGAGTGTTAGAAAATCAGACAGACCACCTTCTAGAAGTTATCAATCTTTTTTTTTTCTGGTCCTGGGGCTTGAACTCAGGGCCTGGGTGCTGTCTCTGAGCTTCTTTTGCTCAAGATTAGCACTCTTTGATCCACAGCATCATTCCTGCTTTTTCTGCTGTTGTTTTGTAGTTTATTGGAGATAAGAGCCTCACAGACTTTCCTGCCCAGATTAGTTATGAACCATTAGTTATCCTCAGATCTCAGCCTTCTAGGTAGCTGGTCTACTGAAACCTGGCTGCTCCCAATCCCTCTTTTATGGGCTGGCCTTGGAACAACAGCTATACTCTAGAGGCAGAGTGTGTTTACAATGTTCTACTTTCCAAATTCTTTTATGAAATTCAGTAGCAGGACACTTATTGAAGAGAAGGACCTAGACCCACAGCCTTTCCTCTTAAATATTTAAATCACAACATTCCTTGGATTTATGGCCTGTACACAAAATGTTTTATCTGTGGCCTAAAATGGATTTACTAAGGATCTTCCCTTATAAATTCAAATCAGCCGGCTAAACCTTTCCAGGAACTTGGCATGTGTGGGGCGTTCCTCTCTCAGCTGTGGGGCAAGATTTATGAGTGGAGATGATGGCAAAAAGGTAACAGGGAACCAGCAGTGCTATCTCCAAAGAAGGAGTGTTTTAGGGTCCCATCAAGCTATTGACATCGAGGGTCACACCAAGTAAGCTATAATTATACAGTGATTTATACCAAAGAAGAACATTATAAGCTACCTGCATACGAAGACAAACTAAGTGCCTACTGCTGGCAGTAGCAGAAGTGGTGGCAGAGGTCGGGAGGGAGGGGGTTGTGAGGCAGAGGCATCTGGGACAGGGAAAGTGACAGTGTGCTCACAGGCTTCCCAGTTACCTTCAATGTGAATTTAAAGAATTCACATCCCAGCCAGCCAACTGGTCACACCGGGGATGATTTGAAACACCAAAGGAAAGCATTAGTTGCCCACAAAAGACTTCCTCTCTTTCTCCCTCCCAGAGAATAGCATCTGAAGGATGCTTTTCCCCTGCCTGAAAATAACACCATTTTTGAAAGTGGCATCGAGTCATCCAGAGCACCTGGTGGGAAATCTTTGGTGGAGAAGTGGCACCATGTATTTTTTTTTGCCAGTCCTGTCTTGAACTCAGGGCCTGAGCACTGTCCTTGGGCATTATGCCATTTGAGCCACAGAACCACTTCCAGCTTTTTTCTGTGTACTGAAGAATCGAACCCGGGTCTTTGTGCATGCTAGGCAGGCACTCTATCACCAGGCTAAACTCCCGGCCCCATGTGTGGTGCCATTTTTGAAGGATGCAAAGTAATCTGCTATCTCCACACCTCCCCTCTCTGAAGGAAAACAAACAAAAAAAGCACCCAGAGGAGGAGGCCCATCCCTCAGTGGCCAACAAGGACAAGCTCAGCATTCCAGACATATTGCAGCTCAGCCTGCATATAGCTGGGACCGTTGGAATTACAAAAACCAAAAGTCTAACTAAAAACTCACTGGAAAAAAAAAGAAAAAGAAAAACTGGACAGGTTGTAAACACTGAGGATGATTCCAGGCTGGGCTTCAAGGAAGTCTCAGGAGCTAAATCCCACCTCCCACAGGGGAAAGTCACTGATTCCTGATAAGGGGCAATACTGCCTACAACCTAGTGTGCTTCCTGTTTTATCACACAAAGCAAATTCCCCCTCCCACTAAGTTAGGCTGAAAGGAGACCTACAAAGCCTGTAAGTGTGTAAGGCAGAACTGCATTCTGGTTTCTCAAACACACACTGACTTGACCATTCATTTGTACACTTTGAGTTATAAGTAAAATTCAGACAGGACTGTGTGTGGGAGTCTAGGTAACAGCCCATATCCCCATATCACGAAAGCATCTGAGTCCAACTACCTCACATAGAAAGCAAGGAAATCAAAGACTCCATTAAAATGGAAAAGTGGACATCTGGGAGATACAAGATCCTCCAAACAATTGGAGAATCATTTCTTTTTCTTTTTCATTGCTATTCTCTTTAGCCTTAGATTTACAGTCTACAGTGACAACTAGGCTTTCTGTGAATATACTGAGTTGTGGCTATGTTTTTGATTGCTCAATTTTCTATTTCTCTATTTTCTTAGTTTAAAATGTTTAATTATTATTTATATTTATAATTTTTTAAGTTTAAAAAATTTTAGGTCTTAGTTCTCTTCTTTCTGTTCCTTTCTCTATTCCTCTATTCTAATTTGCTCCTCCCTCTATTTTCCATTATATCTCTTAATGTTTCTTTTAATTTCACTTTAACTTGTTTTCCTTTATGCTGGTCCTTCTCTCCTTCATTTTCTTTTTTTTTAATTTTTAAGATGTTTATTTTTTATTATCATGGTAATGCACAGTGGGGTTAAAGTTACATCTGTCTGGTAGGGGTGCATTACTTCTCAACACTGATACCCTTTCTCATGATTTTGTCCCCCTTTCCCTCTCTCATCCCCTCCCAGTCATCTTGTTTTTCCCTCTTCCCTTCCCTATTTCAAATAAATAAACAATATATACAATGTACTAGGTAACAAAGTCAGATACAGTAACCACATGAGATTAACCATATCTCCTTCATTTTCTTTAGTCTGTTGATCCCTAATTGTCTGTCTGTGAGTGAGGCTGTATTTGTCTCCATTTTGACTACTACTAATTGGCTCCTTCTGTTCTCTTTTCAGTTTTTGCTTTGTCACTTATAACAGATGTGCTCACTAGCTCCAATTATCTATAATGTCCTTTCCTGAGCCATAATAGTCTTCCTCAAACAAAGAAAGAAAAGTTAGATAGGGGAATACCCATCTATGATTTTGAATCTCTAATGTCTGTGCGATTCCAGGGCTCTGGGTTGGAGTTTTGGGCTTATAATTGTGTTCTGTTGTGGCTTTGGATTTGCTTTGGATGGAACAAACCATAGAAACATAAGGAGAATGAAAAGTCAAGGAACTTCAACTCCCATTCCCACTCAAAGTAGCTAGGCAATTGAGCAGTCAATCAAAGAGCTTGAAGATTTCTCAAAATGCTTTAAAAACATTACTGATAAATATGTGAAATGAAAAAAATACAAAGCCTTCACATGGCTCTAGATGAGCATGATGAGGGCAACCAAAGATTGTTGGAGAAACTCATGGATCCCACAAACAGAAAGCTGAATGGATTTCAAGAGAAGGAAAGGTAGTCCAATAGTTCACTCAGCTAAAGGATGTGAGAGAAGACACTGGAAATCAAGGAAGAAGTCCATACATGACCTAAAAGAAAGCTCCAATGAAGAGATTGAAACCATCAAAAGTGATCAATTAGATGGCAGGAAAATAAAAAAAGAAAATAGAAAGTCTTCACAGCAGATTAGACAGCATAGAAGACAGAGTATCTAGAATCAAAAAATGGATATTATTCAGAATAAGTCTAAGAAACAAGAAATGCCTTTACAGGAGCTTCAAGAGTCAATCAGAAGACCTATTGTAAGGGTAATAGGTATTGAGGAAGGTCAAGAGCAGGAAGTTGAAGAGATAGTAAATATATAAATATATTTGACAGAATTCTAGCAGAAAACTTCCTGAACATACAAAATTACAGGCCCATTCTGATTCAAGCCTTTAGAACCCCAAATAGACCAGATCAGAATAGACTATCCCACTGCCACATTGTAATGAGCACAGGATCAGTAGAGAGCAAGGAAAAGAAGCCTGTTTCTATATCATCATTCAAGACTTAGACTAGGATTGGGGCAACAATTAGAAATTTCTTGACCCTTTGGAAATAGTCTGGTAATGGTCATAAAGGCAGACTCACTTGTCAACCTGATGCCTCTTCAAGCTCTAAGATTGCCCTTTACAAATGAGATAGCTATACTATATCCCTGAAGGGAAGAAGACATATACCTGTGAATGGCTCAAGGATTAAGTTCAAATCTTGGTGTTTGATCAAATCTGACCCATGAAATTGGTAAGTGCATCTTCTCTCGAGCTAGAATTTCAATACTAATATGACCTTCAATATTTTCAACCAAAAGAATTCACTTTATAAGAGTACTATTGACTCATTAGGAGTGTTCTTCGCTAGGAGAATTACTTTGCAAAATCCTTTTCTGAATGCTATTACCCAGACCACCATGAATTTAATATCTGTCCCAGAAAATGAGGCCCAGAAGAGATTTTTAATAACATGGAGATCTATATCATGGCAGTCTCTATGATTAATAGGGTGAGTCTTACATTATATTAGGCTTAGATAAAATTTATGCCTTCCACTAAGATTGTCATTCAGAATATTTTCTGAGTAGTCCAACATGATGTAATTGAACTCATAATTTCTAGAATGTAAAATACAGACATGACTCCTCAGAGCATTTCTTAGGAAAACAGGGCAAGTACCAGCTGGGTGTTGGTTCTAGCTTTTGAAACATTGAACGATACCATAGTTTGCCTAGCATACACTGCTAGGAGTTCTGTATTGGTAACATTCAGCTGATAATGACTATATAGACCCATTTTTTTTTTCTGTTGGTTCTGGGGCTTGAACTCAGTGTCCAAGTGTTGTCCCTGAGTTTTTGTGTCACAGGTTCATTTCTGGCTTTTTGATGATTGATTGGAGATAAAAGTTTCATAGACTTCCTTGCCCATATTGGATGACAATCCCTCAGCTTTCAGACTTCTCAGTAGCTAAATTACAGGAACAAGGCTGCTCAGCTCCATTTTTAATTGGCCTAGATCAATTACTACAGAACACAACTCTTATACTGGTAACACTTAATTCCAATCAACTTCACTTCCTTCATCACATTCCTTGAACCCTTTCCTCTAAGAAATAGAGTCTCACAAGGGTTTTCTTCTTCCATTTCCCAAGTTGTGAATAGTTTGTTTTGACTGTGTTCAATCTTCTTTATCCTCCTCCCTGGCACACCTTCCTCCTACTAGTTTTCACCCACTTACAGAGAACCAATAAGACAGTGAGAGGTTAAATCTGTGCAGTACTTTCCTAAACATCTCATGATAATCACAACCATGAGATAGTTGGAGGTGGATTTTATAATTTCTCTGCCATTTTTCCTGTGTATTGATGACAATAACAATAGCCACAATTGCTACATGTAGTGTTTTTGCCCCATTCTTCTAAATACTTCCTGGTTATTCACACAGAAGCCAGCCATCCTACAAGTTCGGTATTGTGGTTCCTATGTTAATATTGTGAAAACAAAAATTCAAACAAGTTTAAATGATTTTTCCAAGATCATATTAAAAACAGAAAAGACAGAATCTATTATATATATATAATATTTGTATATGTATGGTGATTATTTTTTTGTCAGCGTAATATAGAGAGGGTTACAGTTACATTCGTCAGGTAGTGGGTACATTACTTCTCGTACATTGATACCCCTTCTCATGTTTTTTATTTTTTAATTTTTTGCCAGTTCTGGGGCTTGAACTCAGGGTCTGAGTATTGTCCTAGAGCTCTACCACTTGAGCCACAGCACCACTTCTGGCTTTTTCTATGTATGTGGTACTGAGGAATCAAACCCTGGTCTTCGTGTATGGTAGGCAAGCACTCAACTACTAGGCCAAACTCCCGGCCTCTATTCTCATGTTTTTGTCCCCGCTTCCTTCCCCACATTCCTTCCCAATCATCTTGTTTCCCCCCTTCCCTTCCTTATTTCAAATAAACAAATAAATATATATACAATATACCAGGTAACAAAGTCAGATAAATTAACCACATGAGATTAACCATTAGGGGAAAAAAAGAGAAAAGAAATAACATAGTACATTAAGAACAACAATCACAAAGATAAATCTCTTGTCTCCATATCCTAGCATTCATTTCATTTGGTCTCTTGCTATATGAGCTTATGTGCATAGCTTTTGAGCTATTGTGATCCTCTGCCAGGAGACTCTTAGATGTGTATCAATTTTTGTAGATGAGGGACACCATAGAACCTATGCTCCTTTGTGTCTGGCTTACTTCATTTAGTATGATTTTTTTTCCCAAGTCTTTCCATTCCCTTACAAATGGGGCGATGTCATTCTTTCTGATGGCAGTATTGAATTCCACTGGGTATAAGTACCACATCTTCTTGATCCATTCATCTATTGAGGGGCATCTGGGCTGGTTCCATATCTTAGCTATGGTATATAATGCTGCAATGAACATTGTTGTACTAGCAAGTTTAATATGCCCTTGTTTCTGAGACATTTGGGTAAATGCCCAAGAATGGATTGCTGGGTTATAGGGGAGCTCTATGCTTAGTCTTTTTTTTTTTGCCAGTCCTGGGCTTGAGTTCAGGGACTGAGCACTGTCCTTGGGCTTTCTCAAAGCTAGAGTTCTACCACTTGAGCCACAGCACCACTTCTGGCTTTTTCTATGTACGTGATACCAAGGAATTGAACCTGGGTCTTCATGCATGCTAGGCACGCACTCTATCACTAGGCCAAACTCCTGGCCCTCCTATGTTTAAGTCTTTTGAGGAATCACCATGCTGCTTTCCAGAGTAGATGAACAAGTTTATACTCCCACCAACAGTGTAGTAGTGATCCCTCTTGGCCACAGCCCTGCCAGCATCTGTTATTAGATTTCTTGATAATGGCCATTCCAACTGGAGTAAGATGGAATCTCAAAGTTGTTTTGATTTGCATTTCTCTCCAGTTAACCAGCAAAATCTCCAATTGGAGGTGTGGCCCAAGTGATAAAGAGATAGCTTTGAGCAAAATAAGTTAACCAAGACAAGAGAACCTGAGTTCAAGCCTCAGTTTGGGACCAATTTTTAAAAATAATGTTATTACATCCTTCATAAGTTGTTTTATAACTTAGGTTTTTGAGATGTATCCCTGTTAATATGTATAATTCTCATTCAAGTTATCCCAAACTATAGGACAAGCCTAATATTTTAAAAACATGGATGGAGAGAATATTTTGCTGAGAATTTCCCTGATTTTCAAGCCTAAATTGCTGGAAATGCCACATTTATATAGATATATAATTATATATATCTATATAAATCATCTTGGTACTTCTCATTTACCATCTACTTTTTGTCTTGTGGTTTTGCTTTAGTAGCAGAATGGAAGATTCCTTGAAACTTGGGGGCAGATTCTGAGAACCATTTTCTAAACCTCGAAAAAGGAACCATAAAGAGGAATGTACAAAGAAAATTAAAAGATCATCCTTGAAGATCTAGCACATGCACCAATTGGTAAATATATATAAGAGGAGGCTATTTTCTCATTAGGTTTTGGATAGGTATGGGAGTTATACTCAGAGATATCCTATGATTGCTGAGTATAAAAAGGAAATCATCTATGAGCTTGTTGAGGCTAAGCAGAATGAAAGATAACCATGTTTGGAGTATGATTATTGAGCCCTTTCTGTAAATACCATTCAGGCAAGATATGGTGGGGGACAGTGATTTAAAAAAAAAGAACACTCAATATTTCAAGTGAATGGTTCCAGGATGGAAAGAGAGTAAGACTAGCTGGGCATCCAGTGTGAACAAGTTATCTGGCTTTGTAATAAGTTGAAATTTTGGAGGACCACTTAAAAATCACTCCAGGTTCTGGTTAAAGTGCTAGGAACAAGGAACTAGTATTGGTGTTAGAAGTAATGTGGAGAAAATCATTGCTGGAGCTGGAAAGGGAGTTAGATTCCAGCCTGGGCCCTGAGATGGTAAAGTGATCCAAGCAGCTGTAGAAATGTTGCATCATTTGAGAGCAGTGACAAAATTGATCCTTTTTCTGGTATTATGGGAGGTAATGGGAAAAAATAATGACAGGCAGGACTCATCTGACAGACTAATTTGTTTGCCCAAATGGAAATTGAATTTATAAATTCTATTATAAATTCATTTAAAAGAGACCAAAACCAGAAAACTAATAACATAATAATCTTGTTATTTTGTTTTTTTTTACTCTTTGTTTTTACAATATCTTCCAAAGGTGGCGAGCATTGATTGAGTACCACAGAGAAGATGTAAAGACAATGATTTGAAAGGGGCAGAAAATATGAGCAATTGAAAAAATAGTGAACTAGAACTTAATCTTCAAGGATGGGACAGGTTCATTCAGATTAAGTGAAGAGGAGAAAGAAGGGCTTTGAGGAAGGAGGGAAATGGCCTGTGTCAAGAAAGCAGAGAGCACAAGCCCACTATTATCCCTAGCTTTTAGAGATGACAAAATGGAGGTTCCAACAGATTAAGTTACTTAAGGATACAAAGCTAACACTCATTACACTGAAAACTAAAGTAAGCTTCCTGATACCACACCCAAGTTTTTGCCCCAGAATATAGTAGGCATGTAAACAACTATGATATACAAATACTTGTGAATTGAAAGATGTATCATTACTTTTCATTTAATTGTAGTTTCTGTGACAGGTCAAAAGAAAATAAAAAGGAAGCCAGGTTTCCTTCTAGAGAAATATTCATTTCTTGAATTGATGTCACCAAAGGAGCTCTTACAGGTAAGGGCTATTCTTAAAAAAAGAAAAGAAGAAAGCAAGCAAGCAAGCAAGCCAAAAAGAAAGAAAGAAAGAAAGAAAGAAAGAAAGAAAGAAAGAAAGAAAGAAAGAAAGAAAGAGAAAAAAAATAGGAATAGTGGTAACAGATAACATGGTCCAAAGCCTGAGCTGGCAATGAATCGAAAGGGAACAGATATAGGGACAGGAAGATAGAGACCCAGAAAACGGTGTAACTCTACAAGGTTCTGCAGTGAAGCTGTTCATCCTCTTGTCCTCTGAAATGCTCTAGATTTTCACAATTGGAAGTTTCTGTCAGAAGTGGTTTAACTACGTTCGTCTTTCTCTGTCAGATTCTCTTTGCAAGTTTTTCCTCCGTCAATGTATATGAACATCCCTTCTTTCTTGGCTACCTCCAGTCTTCTCTGGAATAAAGTGGTAAATTAGTGAACCGAGCAAGTAAATGATCAATCTGCAACAGAAGAATGGAATCTCCTCCATTTTCAGTGACTTTTCCAAGATCATACCATATGCTCCCCACCTCTGCTAGCTTACTGGGTTAGAACTCTAGCTTCATAAGTTGGTTGCTTGAACTGCCTAAATATGCATGAATTAAGTGACATGATGAACTCAAGCTTCTGTGTCTGAAGTTCAAAATTAAATAGCCCCAGCAATTGCTTGATTAGCCAATTGAAAAATAGATGTTAGATGGCTAGATGTCATGTAAGGATGTAAGGATAAAGTGTTTTTAGGGTAGCTATGACTGCTTGAGAAAAGCCTATGTATGGTAAACTAGTGGATACTAGAAATTGAGTACTTGATTAATTTGACTCTTCTGATATCTTTGAATTGGAGAAGGCAAAGTTAGGTAGAGCTTAACCTAAGATTTACCCAAATTCTGTCAGTAAACCATGTACACTGTCAGTGGTTGGGGGATACAGATAATCAGGTTCATTACTGTATTCATAATGACTGAGGATTTTTTTTTTTTTGCCAGTCCTGGGCTTGAGCTCAGGGCCTGAGCACTGTCCTTGGACTTTCTCAAGGTTAATGAGCTCTACCACTTGAGCCTCAGCACCACTTCTGGCTTTTTTCCCGAGGAATCGAACCCGGGTCTTCATGCATGCTAGGCAAGCACTTTAACCACTAGGCCAAACTCCCGGCCCCATGACTGAGGATTTTAATCTGCCAACACGAAGTATTTTTTTTTAACACAAGACTTCTTACTCATTTGGATTTTTCACTCAATGTTTGATGCTTTATTTCTCAAGCCATTCCTCTAGTTCCTACATAATTTCTGAAGAGCAGCATTGAGTTCTAGGCCTTTGTAAAACAGTGCCATCTTGCCTTTAAATTCCACCACAGAAGTCTGTTAATGCCACACTCCAACAGTATTCTCCTAAAGTGCCACTTGAAGTCACATTTAGTACTTCTGGTTAGTCTGAATTAGATTTTTCCAGTACTATGCTAGCACACAGAGTTGATGTTCTGAGAGTATGATATTGTACCTCCCTGGGGACTCTTGCTTGAATCTTCTCAAAATGTTACTTAGTAATGGAAACAATATTGATTGACCCAATAAAAATAGGATACTATTTCAACTTACTCTCACTGCTGCAGTGAAAGATGTTCAGCATAATTTTTCTTTGTCACAAAAATTTGTCCTGTAGGTTCTCATCTACGTCTGCAAAAAATATTAGCAAACAAAATCTAGAAAATAATGAGCAACATCTTATCTATATTTCCATTCTTACATGGCCATGCTTGATCAGTAGATACTATATTTTCTTCTCACAATGTTCAGATGGTAATGTTCAGTTCATCTGTGGAAACCCCAGTATTTTGGTGTTGGATGGAAATTTTAGGAAGTGATTACAGTTAGATAAGGTCAAAAGGTATTGACCTTATAAAAAGAGGTAGAGACACAGACCTTTTTCTCTTCCTTCTTCCCCTTGTCTTGGTTCCTTGCTGGGGTGCTTGACCCCCAGCAAGTCATCTCTTATCTGAGTAGATGGAGCTGTTTTCCATTAAAAGGACAGGCTTGGTAGATTTAGATGCTTCTTGGAGAGGACTCAGTACAGAGCATGCTTCATGAAATGAGAGTCCCACTTGTCCCTTGAAACTTGATCTTGTTTTTCCTTGCTAAGTGTACATCCTGTTGTATGGATTCTCACAAATATAATGGCTATTATCTTGATGATTTTTTTAAAGATCCTGATTTCATTTAAGGTGTATATAAATATCTTCACAATTTTAGATTTTTAATTTTAAAGTGCTGAAATGAAAGTTACTTAGAAGTGGAATCTTGGAAAATGTGATGGAAACTTGCCCCAATTTCTCATAACTATGAATACCCTCATGAATTATAACATCATTGGAATCATTTCATTAGTCTCAGTCTAAAAGCCTCTTACTGCTTAATATGATAAAGTAATAATAATATGATAAAATCATTAAGAAAAACACCTCAACAAAGAATTATTAACTAGATCCTTAATCATAAGCTATAAATTGAGTTGCTTATTTTCTTCAGAGTTCCAGGTCTCATTTTATAAAAAGATAATTCAGCAAATATTTTATCAAATGAGGTATAAAAGTACATGTACAAACAGGGGAGTAAGTCTAATATGACCTAATTTCTAAAGCATAGACAATGAAAACTACCAAAAGTAGAGCTATATTTATAATATTTCACACTGTGTTATGATTCTTCTTCATTTTCCCAAGGGCCTAATTGTAAGAAGTGTGAAGATGCGATTCTTGTGAAGTGTTGCCCAGGAGAAAGAGACTCTGGTTTGGGGGCAGGGAGTTCTCTTTTGGATTTCCTATGGGTGTAGGAAGAAAGCAATGTTGATATTTCCCTCTAGTGGTAGAAGAGAGGGTAAACCCATGGAGAAGTAAGCAATACTGGAATACTTCAGCAGAGTCTGCCTTCTTGCTTTCCTCTCTCCCTTCGGCCCTCCCTTCTTTTATTTCTTCTTAACCTTCAATTTGTTTCCTTCTTCTTGAACATAGTTATTTCTAGACATATGCTAGATATGATTGCTACGGGTAAAGAATGCCCCACACCAGTAAATCTGTTATTGCCTTGGAAAAGGACTGGTCAAAAGGAAGGAAAACCTAAACCAAGCTTCACGGTACATACTCGTAATTCAAGCATTTAGAAGTAGAGGTAAGGCGATTGTGATAACGTGGTAGTATTTCAAAATTTTAAAAATAGACAGGTAAACTCATAGGTAAGTAGATGATTGATAGGTCAGAGAAGATAGATGATATATAGAAAGCTGATATATAAACATAAAAATAGAAATGAAAGAGAAACCTTGATCACTCAATGGTCAAGATAATAACATGAACTGGTAACAAGATAATGACATGAGTGTCTCTTTTTCCTATGATCTGGCATTTACCAGGTGTCCAGAGCAATATCATTCACTTTCTTTGACATTCTACTTCTAAGAAAATTCCAGTCTTTTCTGTCTTGCTTCCCTTCCCATCCACTGTCAACACAGAACACAGCTTATGCCAAAGTTGCATGAACTGTGGAGAGGTGATGTGAACTTTTCTAATCACAAAACAAAGTCATAAATCCATGCATTTATCAACTATATTCATAGGGTCTCAGGTGGGTAGAGCAGAGCAGGGACATCTCTTCTATACATTTCAGATGTAATAATTTTAATTTTAGGGTGGTGGGAGTGAGTGGACTGCTAAGTTTAACAATACATTCCAAAACCTGTACCTGTCACCAGGATGTTAGTTCAGAATAGAGGTTAGTAGAAAATAGCTATTACAGGCACTAAAGACAGACCCAAATCATTTGGGGCCTCCCTCTGGAAGCATTCCATCTTTCCAGTCAATGAAGTCGAGCAGGCACTTGTCAGGTCCACCATCAAAATGTACTTTTCTATGGTCTACTTCTATTTCTGCTTAGTATTCTTGTCTACTGCAAAATTGGGCTCAGATGGGATGCTGCAACACTTATGGCAATATTTTCTGCCTTTTTATAGGGAGAATCAAGAAAGAGAACAGGGTCACTAAATGGAAGTTTGTTCAGAGCTGAATCTGATGGACAAGTTGACAGAAAGGTAGGGTATAATGAACAGATATGCAACTCGGCATGCCAGGGTTTGATGCCATAGCTGTGCACATGTTTCTCCTGGAGATTGGGTTAAACTCAGGTCCTAGGCATGTAGGCAAAAGGTCAGTGATGATGATTATGGTTCAAATGACCTTTCCTGGACGTCTGAGCTGGTTAGGGACTCTGCCTTCTTGGTACTGGTAGATTTTTCTTCCTAGAATACTGAGAAGAAGTTCTGGTGCCTGGGGGAAGTAGTCAAAGCAGTCTTGCCCATTCCAGATGTTGTACACACAAAGCCCGACCATACTCTATACTTTGGAGGTGATGTTTCCTACATCATTTTTGCCTGTTGAGGCTCGGTTGAGGTCAAGGTTTGTTTGTACTTCCTTTTCCTTTCTAAACCTGGGAGAAACACTTAGTTCTTGAAGTTCTTAAAAAGACAGCAGAGGTTCTTGGTCCTTATTAAGAAAGTTTCTACCTGTGCCAAGGAGGCCTAGTGTATCTCCTATTCCTTCTTGTAAAGTTTTCAGTGTGTCAGCTTTTACCTCGAGGTCTTTGATCCATTTGGAGTTAATTCTAGTGCAGGGTGACAAAGAAGGATCCAACTTTAGTTTTCTGCAGGTGCTTAACCAGTTCTGCCAGCACAACTTGTTGAAGAGGCTATCTTTCTTCCATTCTATTTTTTTGGCTCCCTTGTCAATGATTAGGTGGCCATAGGTCTGTGGTTTAATATCTGGGTCCTCAGTTCTATTCCATTGGTTTTCAAGCCTGTTCTTGTGCCAGTACCAAGCTGTTTTGATAATTATAGCTCTGTAGTAGAGTCTAAAGTTTGGTATTGAAATTCCTCCTGCGCTGTTCTTTCTGCTAAGAAGTGTTTTTGCTATACGGGGTCTTTTATTATTCCATATGAAATTTTGGATTGCCTCTTCTAGTTCTTTAAAGAATGACATTGGGATATTGATGGGTATTGCATTGAATTTGTAGATAGCCATTGGCAAGATTATCATTTTCACGATGTTGATTCTTCCAATCCAGGAGCATGGGAGATTTTTTTCCATTTCCTTAGTTCTGCTTTAATTTCCTTTTTCAGGGTTTTAAAGTTTTCATCAAAAAGGTCCTTTACATTCTTAGTTAAGCTAATTCCTAGGTACTTTATTTTCTTTGAGACTATTGCAAAAGGAATTGCTTTCCTGATTGTTGCCTCATTCCTCTCACTGTTGGTGTAGAGGAAGGCAGTTGATTTTTAGGGTTAATTTTATAGCCTGCTACCCAAGAATCACAACAAATCAGAGAAAGGCTGGATAAGTGGGATTGCATTAAACTTCAGAGCTTTTGTATGGCGAAGGACATAGCTAGCAAATTAATTAGGAAGCCTACAGAATGGGAGAAGATCTTCACCAACCATACAGCGGACAAAGGCCTTATATCTAAAATATATCAACAGCTCAAAAAATTGAATCACTCCAAAACTAATCTCCAAAGTAACAACCATCCCATTAAAAAATGGGCCAAAGACTTAAAGAGAGTCTTCTCTGAAGAAGAAACAAAAATGGCCTATAAACACATGAAGAAATGCTCAACATCTCTGGTCATAAAAGAAATGCAGATCAAAACAATGCTAAGATTCCACCTCACTCCAGTTAGAATGGCCAGGATCAGGAAAACGAATAACAACAGATGCTGGAGGGGATGTGGCCAGGAAGGATCCCTACTACACTGTTGGTGGGAGTGCAAACTCATTCAACCACTATGGAAAGCAGTGTGGCAGTTCCTCAAAAGGCTAAACATAGAACTCCCCTATGACCCAGCAGTTCCACTACTTGGCATTTACCCAACCATCCAGAAACAAGGGCATACTAAATCCACTAGCACAACGATGTTCGTTGCAGCATTATTCACCATAGCAAAGATATGGAACCAACCTAGATGTCCCTCAGCTGATGAGTGGATCAACAAGATGTGGTATTTGTACACAATGGAATTCTATGCTGCTGTCAGAAAAAAACGACATTGCCCCATTTGTAAGGAAATGGAAAGACTTAGAAAAAATCATATTAAGTGAAGTAAGCCAGACTCAAAGGAACTTAGGCTCAATGGTTTCCCTCATGTGTCATAATCAGTAGAAACCTTGGGCTCGACTAGCAGAGATTTGCAATAGAGCAAAACCTTGATACATAAGGCCATATAGTATGAAGCTAATTGAAAGGACCTCTAGGATATTGAAACAAACGCCATATAATGAATGATTGTTATCCTTAATGTACTATATTATCTCTCATCTCTTTTGCTGTCCCTTGGTTATATCATATTGTTACAGTATCTGGCAAATATCATGTAACCCTTTTATTAATTACAATAAAATATTTTTTTAAAAAAGACAGCAGAGGACATACCACCTATGGAATGATTTGCAACAAAATAGGCCAAAGAGGAGGAAAACTAAAATTTCCCATCTTCATCCTAAGAGGCAAACAGAAAAATATGATGGCTTTCTGGCCAACATGTCTCAGCATGACTATGATTCACCCTCATTCCCTGGTGTATCTCTAGCATGTACACATAGCCAGGGCCCATGAACACTGCCAAGTTTTTACAATTTCTCTTCTATTCCTATCTTCCATTTTCCAAGTATCCTGAGGTCTGGCAAGGCAAGGACAGGCTAATGAGTTATGAACAAATGTTCCAAATGAGGGAACTGGAAAATGTGATGTCATAAGAAAAGGAGGAATGCGAAGACCAAGTCTGCTACCTCTATCTTAACAAAGGGAGAGACAGACTCAAAATGAGGCCTCTCATTGCACAGAATATTTATTCAGCCATTTATTTATTTTAAAGCAACCTACATTAGGACAATATTCTTTTTTTTGTGGGTCATGGGGCTTGAACTCTGGTCCTGGGCACTGTCCCTGAGCTCAAGGATACCACCCTACCCCTGGGCCTGGGCCTTGTCTCTGAGCTCTTCAGCTCAAGGCTACACCTTAAGCTTGAGCCACAGTGTCATTTCCCAGTTTTCTAGAGATTAATTGGAGATAAGAGTCTCATGTCTTTAGTGCCAGGGCTGGCTTTGAACCTTGATCCTCAGATCTCAGCCTTCTGAGTAGATAGGATTATAGGAGTGAGCCACCACACCCAGCTACAAAAATATTAATTTTTATAATATAAAATTGCTTCCACCAGACTTATAATTGTAATCCCTCTGTAGATCACCTCTATGATTACAATAGAGTAAATTAATTTTTTTGTGTGGGCCATGGAGCTTGAACTTAGCTAGGGGTGCTGTCCCTGAGCTCCTCAGCTCAAGGCTACAGCCCTACCGCTGGGCCGGGGTGCTGTCCCTGAGTTCTTCAGCTCAAGACTACTGCCCTACCCTCGAGCCAAGCCCCACTTCCCATTTTCTAGAGGTTAATTGGAGCTAAGAGTCTCAGATTCTTTTGTGCCCTTCTTAGACTAATAAGGCATACTAGTAACTAATACCAACTCTGAGAAGCCTTCCTAGGCCTTTTGAAACTGGTCTTAAAGGTAAAGAAAGCTAGTGATAGCAAATAGAATGGTGTAGAGACTACAGTTTAGGATGCATTCTGAATCAATAAACAAAGATCCGCTAACCAAGGGTCACAAGAGTCAGTATTTTTTGAATCTCACTTGGTTTCTAATAAGCCAAGTTAGCTAACTTTTTAAAATATTTTTATTGTAATTAATAAAAGGGTTACATGATATTTGCCAGATAGAAGGTGCATTAATTCACATACATTGATACCCTTTCACATGTCTTGGTCCCCATTACCTTCCCCCCCACCCCCCCATCTTGGTTTTCCCCCCTTCCCTATCCAATTTCAAATAACCAAATACAAGTATATCCCATATATCAGATAACAAAGTGAGATACTGTAACAATATGAGATAACCAAGGGACAGCAAAAGAGATGAGAGATAACATAGTACATTAAGGACAACAATCATTCATTATATGGCTTTTGTTTCAATATCCTAAAGGTCTTTTCAATTAGCTTCATACTATATGGCCTTATGTATCAAGGTTTTGCTCTATTGCAAATCTCTGCAAGTTTTTTAAATGCAAGTTCTAGAGTTAAATACAACAGTAAATAAGCATATCAACTGATGCCACTGAGGTATGGCTAATATTCTCATTCTGTTGGTTCTGTGCCCAGACTGAGTGTTTTGACAGGTTCATCACAGCTGACGCATATGTGAAAATATGTTCTAAACTCTTTTTACTTTAGTGATCTCCAATATCCTCTGCCAGATTTCACAGGAGGGTATACAATGATGAAGGAAAAAGAATTACTACAGTCCAGGTTAGGATTTCCTAAGTTTCCTGTCTAGTTGTCAGTAAAGGCAAATTTTCCTTCTTTTTTCTTTCTTTCTTTTTTTTTTTTCAGTTGGTCATGGGGCTTGAACTCTGGGCCTGGGTGCTCAGAGTTCAGGAGCTTTTCAACTGAAGGCTAGAACTCTACCACTTGAGACACAGTGTCACTTCCATTGCCTGATGGTTAATTGAAGATAAGAGTCTCACAGACTTTCATGCCTTGGCTGGCTTTGAACTGTTTACTTCAGATCTCAGTCTCCTGAGTAGCTAGGATTACAGGAGTGAACCACTGGCACCCAGCTCAAAATTTCCTTCTTATTGATATATTTTCCTCATAAATTGAAGGGCTACTTTCAAATTAAAGGCTTATTCTAGGCCCTGACATTCTTTGGTCTTTCTTTATTAATAAATCTATTTATAAGTTTCTGACTTCCAGAAAAAGGAATTTACGAGCCAAGAAAAGCAAATTCAGGAAAAGTTTTCCAGATAAAATCCCAGCTTCCCATTTATAAGCTCTATTGTTCTGGGGAGGAATGAGTCTGCTTATCCCTCCCCTCCCCCCAGCCCTCTCTTCTAAACCACTTCTACGTGTTCACATGCGACAGAAGACAATGGGGCTAACTACTTTCGATGTACTTCTAAATAGGTCCCTGTTGCTTTTGGCCATGACATTGGGAATTTCCTTCTTCTTCTTGTTCTAACAAGCATGACTTTCTGACCTTGGAGGCATGCACTAAAGGCTGGGGTTGTCCATAGTAAGTCTTATCTATCTTACGTAATTTTGTCATTGGCAAGTGAACTGGAAAATGACATGAAACTACATCTGAAACATTCCTGACTCAGGAATGTGCCATGAAGATCACATCTGCTGATTAAAGACATGTATTAAACTTAATCGTTTCCTTTTGCATGTCTTTTCGTATTAATTAATCAATACCTATCCAGTGAAGAAAAGGACTGGTATGATGATTTCTCTCCCACATAGTCCAACATGTACAAGGTATTCAACGCCTACCTTGACCAAATGGCTTAATTCTTTGCATGGCTCACAAGCTTCCTGAAGGGGCCTAGGCAGAGAGCCATGATGATCAAGTTATATTCAATTCCTTTCTCTGTGAAGGCTGTACCCTGATGCTTGTCATCTCTCCTTACTGGCACTGTAATGTTACTTGGTGATGTGATTCCAAAATGTCTATGGCTGTGCTGGAGAGCTTCAGTCAGAGCTGCTTTCTACAGGACTCATTCTTGCCAGTAAGTCCCTTGTCTTGTGCTCCTGATTCCAAATATGTCTATGAACTCATGTGAGAAACTCAGAAATGTTAAGAATGATCGTGATAGCTTGTTAACCAAGAGGCAAAATGCCAGCTCTTGCAGCCAAATTGCCTGGCTGTGAAGCCCAGCTCTACCATCTCTGAGTAAAACTATACATAACATTTTCTTACACCTGTCTGTCTCTCGGTTTTTTTAATCTGTAAAATGGGGAAAATGTCTACTGCATAGTGTTGTTCGTAGCAGAAAATTCATGGAAAAGCCTTTCCAGGATGCAGTATTATAATACACATTTGTGAGTATGTATAGTCCAGTACCTAACCCATAGTCAATAAATTCTAGGAATGATTTCTTCCTGGCAGTACTTTCCAATGAAACATTTGACAAGTCTTACTCAGATGGGCAATGATAAAAATTCCAGGAGTTTCCACTTTGGGAGAAACGTAGAATTTGGAAAATTATTTTAAGTCCCTTCAGGTCATATCAGTTAGGCACAAAGTTACCACTGAAGGAGAAAGAAAGCCCAGGTGGCCAAAACAAAGGCTTAAACTAGAGATGACCCAAATGCTGCCAGGGGAAGTTTTTTTTTTTTGTGTGTGTGTGTATACACTTTAAACCATATATATATGTATATATATATGGTTTATATATATATATGGTTTATATATATACATATGTATGGTTTATATATAAAAAAAAATCTCACTCTGAAACCCAGGCTGACCTTGAACTTGAAGTTCTCCTAGCCTGAGTAGTGCTTGAACTCTAAGGATGTACGACCATATCCAGTTTGTAGATGGTTTTTAAAAAAATGAAATTTTCATATACTCAGAAGAAAGTGCCATAAATCAATGGTTCACTTCTCTCTGTTCATAGAAGCCAGAGGCCCGCTCCCCTACCCTGTGTTGTTCCAGTGCGCCAAATCTGTGTTGGTGGAGAGACAGCAAGAGATGCTAATAAATGGGATTTGATGCCAAGAGATGGTTTTAATTTTTCTGTCTCAACAGAATGAAAGAGGACCTAATCAGTTGGTCAGCTGCCGCCATTCAATAAACTTTTTATTACTCAGTCATTGGATATAAATATTGGCACTGAACACAGAAAAAGACGATTAACTGAGTGACATTCCATTGCCAATCTTAGCTACTTATTATGTGACCAAAGTGTTCTGTATGCGTGTGTCAGTATATATAGTATCACTATTTATATATATTTATTATGTATTGTATATTTATTTTTATAATGTTTTATATTCACTTATTATCATCAGTTGTACAAGGGCATTTCACACAATGCACTTTGATTAGACTCCTTCTGTCACTCTACTTCATACCCCCTGTATTTATATATTTGAAAAGTAAACATTAAAAGTAGAGATAAGCTGGACACCGTAGTTCATGCCTATAATCTTTGCTACTGAGCAGAACTGTTATTCAGGAATAATCACCAGCAAAAAGTTTAGGTGGTCCCCATCTCAATCAATAGAAAGGTGTAATGGTGTACACTGATTCTCCTAGGCATCCAGGAATCATAAGCAGAAAGACTATCAATACAGCCACTCAAGACATAAATATGGAACCCTGTTTGATTGACTAAAGCAAAAAAAGGCTGGTAGTATGGATAAAGTAGTCGAGACTAGGGTTTAAATATGATGTAAAAATCAATGTTAATAAATTCTTCAATAAAAAATCTCAATATCACCAAAAACCATAATAAAACAAAAGTAGGCTAAACCTAGCCTCATTCTAGTATTCATTTATAGTTATTCATTTATAGTTACATAGAATAATTAGAAGAAAAGTACAGTTTTAGCCAGGTGCTGTGGTTCACTCTGTAATCCTAGCTACTTGGGTGGCTGATATCTGGGCTCTGTTGCTGAGCTGTTTTGTTCAAGGCTAGCCCTCTACTTCTGGAGCCACAATTCTCTTCTGACTTTTTTTTTCTGGTAGTTAATTGAAGGTAAGAATCTCATGGACTTCTGTAGCTAGGCAAATTTCAAACTGTGATCCTTAGATCCTACCCTCTTGAATAGCTAGGATTACAGAGGCAAGCCTCTGGTACTTGGCCATAATTTAATTATCTTTAAAGTATTTAAACATGCTGAAATTTTTGTCTAGGAGCTTAAAAATGTGGGAAATCACTACATACTGTAAGAGGACTTCACAAAAATCCTATAGGGACCAGGAAATGGAAACAAGTGGTTTTATTTATTGCTGTTTTCTTCAGGTTTTTTTCCCTCCCTTTTTGTCTTGTTTGCTCATTTATCTGTCTTGAGGAGGGTAAGAGGAGGCACAGAAATGAAAGGACACAGGGTGAACAAATGCAGCCCTAGATACTATGTTAAAAATGAGCTAACAGCTCGTGGGTGGGGACAGGAAGAGAAAACTGGGAGAGAGTGAGGGAAGGGGTAACATTAGCTAAAAAAAAATGTACTCTTTACCTGAGGTATGTAACGATAACCCCTGTGTATAATAACAATTTTAAAAAATAACCTTTTTAAAGTGCCTCTTAGGGATTATGTGAAGGAGTTTGGTGTTCACCACACTTACAGAATTGCCTTCTCATGCCTTAGGAACTAATCTAGGACCATATATCATGGTGAGGCCTGGGAAGTATTTACTGGCTATACAACCTTCCTAGTAGGCATTGTATCACATGTATGTTGGTGTCTCATAGCCTGCTAAACAGCAGTTCTCTTCTTCTTTATATATTTTTTCCTTTGCTTCCTAGGCATGACTTTGGTGTCATAATTTGCCACTGGAGATGTAGAGGAAAAATCAGATGTGTTTTGTTTTCAGAAGATCCAGTTCAAGACTGCATTTTCAGTCCCCTCTCAGTCTTGCCATAGAGGGATGGGGAAAGAGACCTTGTATACAGGCTAAAGCCTGTCTGTGAAGACACATACCAGCAGCAGACTGGGGGCGGGGGTGGGGTGGGGGAAGAGGGGAGGAGAGATGAGTCCCAGAAGGAAATAGAAATATAGCAAGAGAGTTGAGATGATGTTGAGAGTGAGCTATGAGACTCTTGAATAGAGGTGGATAACAGTTCTGCCCACAGTGTCGTCTTGCACTTAGTCCTCAGGCACTTTGTGGTGAGGAGAATGAATTTGGGAGACTAGGGAGAGTCTCACCAAAAGTGTGCAGAGGTCTAAGGGCCTCCTTTCAATCCTAGCCTGCATGGAACAACTGTAGATGCTCAAGGGAGGCAACAAGATTGTTCAGCTCCTAAATACAAGCTAAATGATAACTGATTTTATTCATTTATCAATTACCTAAGGAATATCTATAATGTACTGTTCAAAAGCCTCTGGGTGGACAAACATAGCCTCTGTTCTCCTAGACTTAACAATTTAGTGGGATACAATTAAAGCAGCCTGCCCCATCCCAAACAATAGCTAATTGTGCTGATCACTAGAAAGACAAAAAAACTGCAAAAAAAGCTACTTCCTGATATTTAATACTCCTATGTTCTTCTCTTTTGATTCCTTTTATTTTGACTAAACCATATTGCTTAGTCCCAAAAGAAGATCTAAGACTAAAAATGGAAGCTTATGTTGAGATTTGATTCTTTTTCTGAACTGACGAAGACAAGTTGGCAATGACACCAAAAACCATCCAAGAAGTTATTCCTTGCCTTACAACCAGAATTTCCAAATACATTTTGTTGTTTGCAGCTTTTCTCTTGAATTAACTACAGAGCCTAACTGCATGAGAAAGTGTGTGGTTATTGCTCTGGAAAAAAGACACTAGATATAAGGAAAGGGGAAATCCCAGGTTCCACTTCATTTTTCTTCTGGGTGGAGGTGATGGAAAGTTGTCCACCATAAAATGCAGAAGTGCCTTCTACTGGAATGCGCCCCATCTATGTAGTCACAGCCTCAAATGTAAATCCACGCACGCATCTGGAGCAACTCCCCAAATTCAATTTTGTACCACTCCCTTTTCTGTGGTGCATCCCAGTGACTCACTGGTAAAACATGATCAAAAGAATGTTGAACTCCTACAAGAAAAACTGGAAAGAACACAGCTGACTGAGAGGGAAGGCTTGCCAGAGAGAAAATACCAGAGTTGTGTGGTTTTTTTTTTTTTTCACAGTTCAAGAGAAAGCAATTGAGGTGTGGAAGGAATGTTGTATTCCTATCTCCATCACCTCATTAGAGTGAGGAGATGATTCTAGGAACTCACCTTCGAAGCCTTTGCCACACTGAAGACCAAAAGTAGGATTTACATAGGCTTTATAAATTCCCAACATATCTCTCAACTGAAAAATAAGACAGTGTTCCATTTCAGGAGCAAGAAAGGAAATGTATTCTCCTCCTGGGGACTTTCTGTCAAAGTCTCTCAGCCAGGAGGAAATTTTGAAAAAATAAAGTAAAAGCAATTTGGTTAATGGATATACAATTATAGCTATGGGTGGAAGAAACCCAAGTGCTCTACTGTAGAAAATGATGACAATACATCTAATTCTTGAAGTATGATTTTTTTAAAGTGCATATGACGCTATCTTGCCACAATACGATAATCATGTGAAAAAGTTCATTAGCTATATCTCACCATTAGAAAATGCAGAAATGTCAAACAATGTAAAAACAAAGTGGAATTTTATCACTTAGCTAAGAAACAAATGTAGACAAAACGTGGCATTTAAGAAAAGGCAAGCATGAATCATGTAATGACTTTATCCAGTCATTTGCTGAAGCAGAGCTTGTTTTTCCTCCCTCTGTCCTCACAAATAAAAGGCTTATTCTAGGTTCTGACTTTCTTTGATCTTTATTAATAAATCTATAATTTTCTGGCTTCCATAGAAAGGAATTTAGGAGCCAAGAAAAGCAAATTCAGGAAAAGTTTTCCAGCTGAGCATTTCTTGTTTTCCTGTCTGCCTATAGCTCTCTGTTTCTCTTACAAGTAGGTCCAACTCATCACTTTCACTCTTACACCCCCCACACATCACAATTTTCAGAAACAAACAAGCCTTTCTCTCTAGCTCCCATATATATATATACATATATATATAATTTGGAGACATATACATTCTGTTCTAGGTACCTCTCATTTGCTGCCACTTTCCAGCAGCCTGTTCCTTCTAGGGAGAAATATCTCACAACACTGTAGCTTCTCTAGAGTAGGAGTTCCCACCACAGTTCTTGCAAACACTTCGTGTTAAATCATAGCCCCATTTCTCAAGGTTTGCTGACAGAGCAGCGATGATTCCCACTCATGGCAGGGAATTCACCAGAGAGACAAATGCTGGGATCTCTTTGCTGGTAGGAGGATTCTCATTCACATACTTAGTTCTAAGCCTTCTTTCCTGGGAGCACCAAAAAGATGTCAGATTTCTATGTTTGGTTGTTTAGTGCCTTTAGTGGGGCTTGAACTCGGCCTGGCACTGTCCCTCAGCTCTTCAGCTCAAGGCTAATGTTCTACCACTTTGATCTACAGTCACTTCTGGTTTTCTGGTGGTTAGTTGGGGATAAGAGGCTTATGGACTTTTGTGCTTGGGCTACCTTTGAACCTCAATCCTTAGATCTCAGCCTTCTGATTAGCTAGGATACAGATGTGAGCCACTCGTGCCTGGCTAACTTCTGGCTTTTTGAAGATTAATTGGAGAAGAGAGTCTAACACATGTAATTTCTTTCCTTCCTTTCTCTTCCCCCTCCTCCTTCCTCTCCCCCTCCTCCTCCCCCTTCTCCTCCTCCTCCTCCTCCTCCTCCTCTCCTTCTCCTTCCCCTTCCCCTTCTCCTTCTCCTTCTCATTCTTCTTCCCCTTCCCCTTCCCTTTCCTCTTCCCCTTCCCTTTTCTTCTCCTTCTCCTTCTCCTTCTCCTTCTCCTCCTCCTCCTCCTCCTCCTCCTCCTCCTCCTCCTCCTCCTCCTCCTCCTCCTCCTCCTCCTCCTCCTCCTTCTTCTTCTTCTTCTTCTTCTTCTTCTTCTTCTTCTTCTTCTTCTTTCTCCTTCTCCTTCTTCCTTCCTCCCTCCTCCCTCCTCCCTCCTCCCTCTCCCTCTCCCTCTCCCTCTCCTCCTCCTCCTCGTCCTCCTCCTCCTCCTCGTCCTCCTCCTCCTCCTCCTCCTGCTCCTCCTCCT
Organism: Megascapheus bottae; assembly: GCF_031878675.1. Lineage (NCBI taxonomy): Eukaryota > Metazoa > Chordata > Mammalia > Rodentia > Geomyidae > Megascapheus > Megascapheus bottae. The sequence continues at coordinate 26,549,256 of NC_143518.1, forward strand.
CCTCCTCCTCGTCCTCCTCCTCCTCCTCCTCCTTCTTCTTCTTCTCTTCTTCTTCTTCTTCTTCTTCTTCTTCTTCTTCTTCTTCTTCTTCTTTTCTTGTTCTTCTTCCTTCTCCTTCTCCTCCTCCTCCTCCTCCTCCTCCTCCTCCTCCTCCTCCTCCTCCTCCTCCTCCTCCTCCTCCTTCTTCTTCTTCTTCTTCTTCTTCTTCTTCTTCTTCTTCTTCTTCTTCTTCTTCTTCTTCTTCCTTCTTCTATATAACAATGGCCTAACATGTACAGTCTATTTGGAAATTTTTACTGGAGGTTTCTGAATTTTAAATGGTAAATATAGTTTGTGAGATGTTTTGATAAATTGGTACTTACCTGGGAAGATCCTTTAACTGGAGAAAGGAGGAACTACAGGACAGTGTTAACTTTGGTCTTTGGCACATGTAAATTTTTACCTTTTATTTGCCTTTTACTTGGAATAAGTAGAGCTTCGACCCAAGCTATCAAGGGTGAGGGGAGTAAGGGCATGAGGAGAGGGCCAAATGAATGGGAGAGAGGAAGGGTGGGTGAATGCAGTCACAATCAATGTACATATGTAAAGAGATAAATTGAGGGGAGGGGTGGGGTTGGGAGAGATGAGGAGAATTATGAAAGAGGTAACATTGATTAAGATGAGTTATATACACAATCTAACATGTTGAACTGTAACCTCTTTGCACAACTACTTAAGAATAATAGAAAAATAAACACAAAAATAAAGTACCCCCGATTCCTATTGGCCCTTCCAAAAGCACTATAGCCACTCAAAAGCAAATTATATATTTATGAGGCATTTTTGTACTCCTTTCTTGAACAATCAATCGTGCTAACCTTGATTAGAGAAACCCCACTTTTTACAATTTTTTATTGTGATTAATAGAAGGGTTACATTATATTCACCGGATAGAAGGTGCATAACTTCACAAACATTGATACCCTTTCTCATGACATGGTCCCCATTTCCCTCCCACCCTCCCCCCACTTATCTTGATTTCCCCCCTTCCCTATCCAATTTCAAATAGCCAATTAAGCACATATAAAAATATATCAGATAACAAGGTGAAATATTGTAACAATATGAGATAACCAAGGGATGGCAAAAGAGATGAGAGATAACATAGTACATTAAGGACAACAGTCACTCATTATGTGGCTTTTGAGAAAAACCCCATTTTTTACTATTAGTAATGAGATCTTCTGAATTATATTCTAAGTTGATGAACTAAAAATAACAAATCCGTCTTTGTAGTCTACACACTTTCCATCCCTACTTTTTACATGGCACAAACACCATTTTCCCACTCTACATTTTGCAATCCATAGCAATCAATCCCTACCAATAAAAAAAATCAGAGCAGAAGGTTTATAAAAAATCCTGGAGATTTACTGAGTCATAACAGAAACATTTTTCTTTTTCTTTCTTTCTTTTTTTTTGCCAGCTCTGGGCTTGAGCTCAGGGCCTGGGCATTGTCCTCGGACTTTCTCAATACTAGAGCTCTACCACTTGAGCCTCAGCACCACTTCCAGCTTTTTTTCTATGCATGTGACACCGAGGAATCAAACCCGAGTCTTTGTGCATGCTAGGCAAGCACTCTACCACAATGCCAAACTCCTAGCCCAGAAACATTTTTCTAAATATCTAAAGGACAGCAATATGAATATACATATTCATAGCAGCTTTGTTAAATTCACGAGAGCATTCATCTCTCTCAAGGATGGAAGTATAGCTCAACAATCTGAAGCCTTACTAAGGATAAGCCATTTACCTAGTTCTTTGTTCTTCCATCAAAGGGTGCAGCCAAGTTCTTTCAGAGTTTTTTTCCCCAAAAATACAGGTTAAAGAAGCAAAGTCAGAGGCAGGCTCTCTGCCAGCTTTCAAGCCTCCTGTCTGAGAGCAGGATGTGTGGTAGAGACACAAAGGAAGCAATGGTTCAAAAAGCAATTGTTAGGCCTTGCAGGTAGAAAAGGAAATGACAGTTTCTGCTTCTGATAATGAACAAATGAGCTGAGGTCTCAACAGTTTCTAAGTTCTAAAGATGAAAAATCAACTCCTGGTACCCAGGGTTAGGCCCCTGCATGGGGTTCAGCATGGGATACTGCGTGAGCATGGATGTAGTGAAGGCTGAAAGAATGTAGCACACTTACTAGACACCATGTCTACTTGTCTTAGAGCTAATGGGTAGACACAGAGCTAATGGGCCTGTTCTCCCAACCCTGGAGCAGCCAAGAGTGCATACCATGTGTTTATGAGTTTGCATCACCATGGTAGATGGTAGTTCCTGTGTGCTGCTGTTTTGTAGAATGCCCTGACATCTTCTTATTGTTGAAGTGTTTTTAGAGTGTTTTTAGAAGCACTAATGCTCAGGGGTAGGCAGGCAGATTTGTATGTCTTTTGTGAAAGCCTGTAAAAGAGTAGAATACATACTGAACAGAGAAATGGTCATTTCCCTTGGTGGAGACAGTTTCCAATCTTGCTATTACTAATGCCCATAGCTGAGACTCTACTCAGATACTCCACTGCTACTAAACCTTCTTTCCAACAAGAGTAAAAAGGCAATGAATGCTGAGAAATTTGTTTCTTCCCTATCTCCATCTTCTGCCCACCACTAGAGTACAGAACTATGAAAACCAAGCTCCTCCTATGGCTCACAGCTCCGAGTTTCCTTTAAGGGAAGACTGAAGCTCTTTTCAAGAAGACTCAGCCTTAAATTCTACCCTTGTTTGACTTACTTCCCTTCTCTATTCTAATTTTCTAAGTTGTAATCGAGATCTGGGAAATCCAGCCTAAGAGACAGAAAGTCAAGTACAGATATTGCAGCACAGCCAATTTCTCAAAGGACATTGATGGTAGTTCTGGGCAAACAAAACAAAGCAACACACACACACACACACACACACACACACACACACACACACACACCCCAAAGTGATATTGGAGATAAGATAATATGTTATCCTGAATGTAGTAGTGAATAAAAATATCTGACATTGCAATTTTCAGAGATTAGAACAAACTCTTCTCCTATTTCTTCTTTCATTTTTGATTTGGCAACACTGGCGATTGGAGTTAGGACCTCACTAGACAAATACTCTACTACTTAAGCCCCCAGTTGAGCCTTTTTTGGCTTAGTTTATTTTCCCAACTGGATTTTATGCTTTTGCCTGGGGCCAGCCTTCAACCATGATCCTCGACATTCAGCCAGCTACATCACTTGTATTAAAGGCATGTTCCACTGTGTGTGGCCCCTAGAACAAACTCCTATTCAGCTGTATAGAAGTTAGGAGAAAATTAGCCGCTAAAACATCCTAGTTGATATTTGGGAATGTGCAAGTTATTTTCTAGGGGCTATAATTCTATCTCTATACTTGTTCATTTATTTTTTCCACAAATCTCAATATCTATGTATACAATATACTCTGGTAGCCCCTGGGACCTAATTGCATTTAGAAAATCCAACAGAATTCACAGCATTGTGGCAAAGATGCATAAGTGCATTTTTTTAGCACGTTGCAGATTTAAGAGAGCATGTATCAAGAAGCAAGACCTATGTTGAGGGATCTAGGTTACCATCCCCAAGGAGTCTCTACTAAATCTGATGTCAGGAGAATCCAGGAACCTGGAACATGCCTTTAGTCTCAACCACATCTAACAGGTTAGGTAGTTCCAGCATTAGGCATGTACTGTTCAGTCTTTTGGCTAAATGCCATCAACACATATCATTTCATCTTAAGTTATTCTGTCACTATTTAGAAGTGTTTTAATGGATGATTCCTTGCAAGGGTAGCATCCACCCCTCTTCCCACCTGGTTTCTGAGAAGAATGAATGCTGAGGATGACTTTTCAACTCAGAGACCCCAGAGAGAGCAAGAGGGCCATATGAGTTGCCACAAGGACATGCAGTAGAAGAAACCTCTGCTTCAGGAAGTTCGAATGTTACACAGTTGTCTCACCTGTCATCTGATTAGCGTTCCAGGATGAAAGGGTAAGATTATGCTTGCAAGTAACATAAGGGATGTGTAGCCTGGGATTTACCTAGAAAGACTACATTAGAGTGACACTGAGGAAAATGTAAATCCAGACTCACAACTTTGAATGAAGATATGCTATTGGGTAAAAACATGTTTCAAACAATAATGGGGCGGGCTGAGATGTAGCTCAGTAGAAAAGTACTCGCCTACCAAGTATGACATCCTGGGTTCGAAACCCAGTACCAAAACAGAAAAGGAAACCCAAAAAGAACAGTAAGGGGGGAAAAAGAACAGTAGTGGAATTCCATAAGTGGTACGAGTTAAGTCATGACTTGCTTCAAAGGTAACAATACACTCCTCTTCAGACTTTTCTAACCCAACACTCATTTTTTGGTGATTAGATTTCTTACACCCATTTAAGTTTTAATGAGTACATAGTCCCTCATTAGCTATTAAATTATCAAAGGTAAAGGGTGGGAGAAGGTTGACAATCCTCAAGGTCTGTTTATTTGTCAATCATGGAACTTGAATTAAGGGCCTGGACACTGTCCCTGAGCTTGCTTGCTTTCTTTCCTTCCTTCCTTCTTTCTTTCTTTCTTTCTTTCTTTCTTTCTTTCTTTCTTTCTTTCCTTCCTTCCTTCCTTCCTTCCTTCCTTCCTTCCTTCCTTCCTTCCTTCCTTCCTTCCTTTCTTTCTTTGCCAGTTTTGGGGCTTGAACTCAGAGCCTGTCCTTGGACTTCCTTAATGCTAGAGCTCTACCACTTGAGTCAGAGCACCACTCCTGGTACTGAGGAATCAAACCCAGGTCTTTGTGCATGCTAGACAAGCATTCTACCACTAGGCCAAACTCCTGACCTTTTCTTTTCTTTTTTTTTTTTTTTTTGCCAGTCCTGGGTTTGAGCTCAGGGCCTGAGCACTGTCCTTGTGTTTTTCTTTGTTTGGTTGTTTGTTTTCTCAAGGCTAGAACCCTACCACTTGAGCCACAGCACCACTTCTGGCTTTTTCTATGTATGTGGTACCAAAGAATTGAACCTGGGTATTCACGCATGCTAGGCAAGGACTCTACCACTAGGCAAAACTCCCAGTCCTCCCTGAGCTTTTTGGATCAAGGCTAGCATAGCATCTACCACGTTGAGCCATAGCCTCAGGAAGGGACTCTCTATATACAATCACTGGCACTTAGATTTTTGAACATAATTAAAATAAGTAGCAAAATTCAATGTTTCATTTCTAAAATCCATTATATAAGGTGTTTTTTTTTCCTCAAAGGTTTTCGTGAGAAAGGACATAATTTGAAAACTTCCCAAGCCAGGAGGAAAAAGAAAGTTGGAACATCAAAAATCTCAGCAAAAGGAACCATTCAAAAGAGTTGGTCATCTGGTCTGTAGTTAGTATGGTTCTCTTGTTTTTTCCCTTCTTAAGTAATTAGGGAAATTCTGCCAGGAGAAAGCTCATCTACTTCTGATAAACTATCATAATTAGCACTAACAATTTCAGAGTCTCATTTACTCATATTAGAGCATCTATATTTTAAAACATACAAGTAATTCATTTTCTTCATAGATGTCAAGGATTCCTTATTGAACCTTATACTTTTCCAGAAGTTCAGAAAGTATTGGAATGATAATAATCCCAAATAATCGCAAATGTTATCTGTACTTCAGTAACTTTTATTTGTTATTCAGTTATGCTCTTACAAATAAGGTTACATATACACTGCTAGATATATATTTTAGCAATATAAATCCAAAGGTCTCATGGCATTTGCTAAAAGGCCTAGTCCTAGGGGTGTAATAGCAATTCCCATGGTACTTAAGCCTCAAAGGCTTCTCATCTTCTCCTCCATATTTGCTGTCCCAGCATCACATTTATCCTGTTTAGCATGTCCCAGTTCTCCAGAGTAATTCATCCTTTTCACGCCCACATTTGGACAAGAAGAGAAATAGATTGCAGGCCCTGATGAGAGAAGAACAGAAAGGCCACTCCGGATAAAGGAGCTCCCACATGGTTGAGTAGACAGTTTGACCATTTTTGTAGCATGCTTACATTTGTAGATGTAAAGAAAGGAAGCAGAGGCTGCATGGAAAACTGAAATTCTCCACTTCAAGGAGAAGACAAGCCAGCCTCCCAGTATCCATCTCACCTCTCTGTGTGTGATATACACCAATCTTGTGTTGCCTTCATAAGTTACCATCCGTAGAAAATGGAATAAACATAAAAGCTATGGTAGGTGTATGTTGTCCTCAAGCATTTTATGAATTAATGGACACTCCAAAGAATATAAAATAGACAATATGTTGAAACTTTACAACTTGGGGCCAGGGGTAGGGAAAGTGGGAAGAAAAGAAGAGATGGGTAACAATGTCCAACAAGAAATGTATTCACTACTTTATATATAACTGTTCACCACCTCGACAATAAAATAAAATGTACAAAAAGAACAGAAAACATCCAAATTGAGCCATGTTGTCAATATCATAGCGCCACTGGAGAAGGAAAGCAGATCAAGAAAAAATATTGAATAATTCACTGAACTGTTTTACAGTTGCACAGCTCACAGATTATGTTTCACCAGATACATCATGGCCTCTAATGGTGAGTTTCACTTTCAAATGCCAAAGTCACCCTGCAGTAAGTACATGGCTTGCCCTCCTGCCTTTGCTTATACAAATGATTGGCTTTTCAGTCAATTCAGATGAACAATGCGCTGATCTCTTCACCACGACCAGTCATCTCCATCCTCCTATGGGCTCTAGTTTAGTCATTGTGAAATGTACAGTACTCATCACAACTCTTATGACTCAGAATTTGCAAAGAACTCAGTGTGTTCTAGCTTTGGAGGAAATAGCATAATGATCTATAAAAATCTAACATTATGGTCTCAAATTTGCTAGGTAGCCTCTTTCTTAACTCTGGCTCTTTGGACTAACATGTTTTACTTCTAGCTTATCTGGAATTTGGGATATACCTATTATGCCAATGTTGTGACATTGTACAATCTGTGCTGTACGTGTTAGGTGGACACTACTTTCTCAACAAAGTGACTTACTATGATTTCTTGGCTACTCTCTTCCAATGAACAACACAGATTATTTTGTTTGTTTTTGTTTCTTTTTACCAATCCTAGAGCTTGAAATCAGGGCCTCAGCACTAGCCGTGAGCTTTCTCAAGGCTAGAGCTTTACCTCTTGAGCCAAAGCACCACTTCTGGTTTTTTGTGTATATGTAGTAACCAAGAAATCAAACCCAGGGTTTTGAGCATGCTAGGCTAGCACTCTATCACTAAGTCACACTCCCAGCCCACAACACAGACTATTTTGTATTGAAGCATTACATTGTCTACTCAAGCCTGATAGAACTTTTTTTTGGGGGGGGGTCATGGGGCTTGAACTCAGCCTGGGAGCTGTCCCTGAGCTCTTCAGCTCAAGGGTAGCAGTAGCCTTGAGCTACTGCTACCCTTGAGCTAACCCCCACATCCTTTTTTCTAGAGGTTAACTGCATGCAAGAGTCTTAGGTCCTTTTGTGCCTGGGCTGGCTTTGAACCTTGACCCTCAGATCTGAGTAGTTAGGATTACAGGCGTGAGCCACTGTGCCCGCCATCTGATAGAACTTTATGCAGCAAATTATCTCAAGGAGCCTGCCTTGGTGAAACACATAACTGCCCAATTCAGGCCCTCTTGGCTAAGTAACCATATTATCATACAGATGCTAAATATAAATGTATCAATACATTATGTAAAATGGAGATGACATGATACATGACATATTAAATATATAACATATTACATATATTGCATATACAGATATACTGCACTAAAACAAGACATACAAAGGTATGTTATACCAGATAAGAGAATAAAAACTTATATGTACCTATAATCTACCCCAAGATCTTCATTTCTAGATCTTTCTAAGTCAGTTTTAGAAGTATATGACTGTCATTTGATTTTATAGCGATATTTGGAAAAATGAATGACTTTTTTATACAGATTTTATGAATAAAAATTTTCAGTTCTAGTAAACAGCCAAAAGAATTGGCTAAAATCACAAATTTGCTGAACTAAGAATATTTTCAGTCATTGTGTTTTTCGTCCATATATTTTTTATCATAATTAATAGAAGGGTTACATTATATTCACCAGATAGAAGGTATATTACTTCACAAACATTGAGATGCTTTCTCATGTCTTGGTCCCCATTTCTCTCCCCTCCACCCCCATCCCTCATCTTTTTTTCCTCTCTTCCCTATCCGATTTCAAATAACCAAATACAAATATATCCAATATATCAGACAACAAGGTGAAATACTGTAACAATATGAAATAACCAAGAGACAGCAAAAGAGATAAGAGATAACATAGTACATTAAGGACAACAATCACTCATTATATGGCTTTTGTTTCTATATCCTGGAGGTCCTTCAGTTTAGTGTCATACTATTTGGCCTTATGTATCTAGGTTTTTCTCTATTGTAAATCTCTGCTAGGAGAGCCCAAGGTTTCTACTGATTACGACAAATGAGGAGAACCAATGAGCCTATGTTCCTCTGAGTCTGGCTTACTTCACTCAATATGATTTTTTCTAAGTCTTTCCATTTCCTAACAAATGGGGCAATATCATTCTTTCTGACAGCAGCATAGAATTCCATTGTGTATAAATACCACATTTTGCTGATCCCCCCATCAACTGAGGGGCATCTGGGTTGGTTCCATATCTTTGCTAAGTCATTGTGGGTTTTTTTGATATTTTTTAATTATAATTAATAAAAGGGTTACATGATATTTGCCAGATAGAAGGTGCATTAATTCACATACATTGATACCCTTTCACATGTCTTGGTCCCTATTACCCTCCCCCCACACCCTCCCATCTTGTTTTCCCCCCTTCCCTATCCAATTTCAAATAACCAAATACAAATATATTCAATATATCAGAAAACAAAGTGAGATACTGTAACAATATGAAATAACCAAGGGATAGCAAAAGAGCTGAGAGATAACATAGTATCTTAAGGACAACAATCACTCATTATATGGCTTTTGTTTCTATATCCTGGAGGTCCTTTCAATTAACATCATACTATATGGCCTTATGTATCAAGGTTTTGCTCTTTGGCAAATCTCTGCTAGGAGAGCCCAAGGTTTCCACTGATTATGACAAATGAGGGGAACCATTGAGAATAAGTTCCTTTGAGTCTGGTTTACTTCACTTAATATGATTTTTTCTAAGTCTTTCCCAAGATGTGGTATTTGTACACAATGGAATTCTATGCTGCTGCCAGAAAGAATGACATCGCCCCATTTGTTAGGAAATGGTCATTGTGTTTTTTAATGGACATCTTATATGTGTTGTGAAGTTATTTTTATATTTTTAAGTTTTATGGGCTCATTGCAAAAAGTTTTTTTCAGAAAGTATTTGGTCTGATCATATAGCCACATAACATTTGATAAGGGAGCCAAAAACACAAGATGGAAGAAAGACAGTCTATTCAATAAATGGTGGTGGCAGAATTGAATTGGCTATATACGTACAGAAAACAGCGAAGCAAGAGCCTTACATATGACCCTGTATCAGAGTCAATTGCACATGGATCAAAGTCCTCAGTATAAGACCAGATATTCTGAAAATATAGGAAAGGGAAGGAAACACTAGGACTCCCAGGCACAGGTTGAAACTTCCTGAGTAAAGATCCAGAATCACAGTGAATCACAGAAAGACTGGTTATATGAGACTGCATCAAACTGCAGAGCTTCTGCATGGTAAAGGACATAGCTAACAAGATAAATAGAAAACCCACAAAAGGGGAGATGATTTTCACTAGCTATGTAGCAGACAAGGGCTTTACATCTAAGATATATTTAGAGCTCAAAAAATTAACTCCCCACAAACAAATCCTCAAAGAAGCAGCAACCCAATTAATAACTGAGCTAAAGACTTAAAGAGAGACTTCTCAGAAGAAGAAGTAAGAATAGCCAATAGGCACATGAAGAGATGTTTGACATTCTGGCCAAAAAAAAGAAATGAGAATCAAAATAATGTTGAGATTCCACCTCACCCCAGTTACAACGGCCATTATCAAAGAAAAATTACCAATAACAGATGCTGGCTGGGAAGTGATCAAAAGGGAAGTTGGTGGAATGTAAACTTGTTTAATCATTCCGGAAAGCAGTATGGAGGCTCCTCAAAGACTAAACATAGAGCTTCCCTCTGTGACCCAGCAATCTCATCCTTGAGCATTTATCCATGTGACCACAAACCAGGCCATTCTAAAGCAATCAACACAGCCTTATTCATAAGGCAATGGAAATTCTTGACAAAAATATTTGTATTAAATAAAGTAATCCAGACCCAAAGAAGGTTGCATGTTTTCCCTAATTTGTAATAATTAGAATGTGTCTATAAGTCTACAAGAAAACCCAATGGGTAGTAAAAGACAAAACGTTACACTTGGACATGACTTAAACAAGACTCTAAACAGTCACACAGTGAGACCAAAGGACTATTTTTTCAGAGTGGATCATAGCTATATGTATATGGATTATACAAAATGATGCTTATTGAAATGATCTCCAAGAAATGTAAATAGGTTTTATTTTTTTTCATTTCCCCCCCTTTGTCACTGTTTTTTTTGTCACTGTTTTTTTTGTCACTGTTTTTTATTTCTGTACCCTTTGTCTTGTATGTAAGTTCATATGATTTGTGAAGAATGGGAAGTAGAGAAACAGTGGGACAAAGGATAAATTAGTACAACAGTAATACTATGTTAAAATGAATCCTACAACTTGAGGGTTGAGGGTTCAGCACAGAAATAACTGGGAAAAAATGAGGGGAAAGGTGACACTGTTAAAAAAAGAAATGTATTTATGTAATAGTAACCCCTCTGTATATAACCTTTACAATACATTTCAGCATTTCCTTTATTCTCCAAATTTTATAAAGTCATTTAATATTCATTTTTAATATTTCCAGAAAACATAAACTTGTTTTCCTGTCCAAATCATCAGAAATAAATTGGTATGAGGGAGAATGATAGAGGGGATTGTCTGAATGAGACACACTGTAAACATACTGAGACATGTTGAAATGAAGCTCCCTTTGTATAACTCATTGATGCCAATACAAATGTGAAGGAAACATGTTAAAAATGGTAAAAACAAAAAAGTATTTAAGCCGTCTAGCCTCTTGCTCAGATATTATCAATAGGTAAATATTAGAGTAATTTAAAGTTTAAAATAATATGGCAGAAAAACATATGAGAAAATGTTCATCATCTATGGTCATAAAGGAAATGCAAATTAAAACAACCCTAAGATACCACCTTACCCCAACAAGAATGGCCAAGATTTTGAACTCAGACAATGATAGTTGCTGGCGGGGTTGTGGAGAAAAAGGAACCCTACTGCACTGCTGGTGGGATTGTAAACTAGTTCAGCCACTCTGGAAAGCAGTCTGGAGGTTCCTTAAAGAACTGAAAATAGACCTTCCCTATGATCCCGCCATACCACTTCTGGGCATCTATCCTGAACAGCATGACCCAGGATATTATAAAGACACCTGCTCAGCTATGTTCATCTCTGCACTATTCACAATAGCCAGGCGATGGAAACAATCCAGATGCCCTACTGCAGATGAATGGATACAGAAAATGTGGTATATATACACAATGGAATTCTACATAGCCAACAGACAAGGTAAAATAATGGCATTCGCAGGGAAGTGGATGAATCTAGAGGGAATCATGCTGAGTGAGACAAGTCAAGACCTAAGGAACAAAAGGCGCATGGTATCCTTAATATGCGGTTATTAAATCCAAAGTGTACAAGAGCGAGGACTCAATAACTGCATATCCAAAGCAATGGACATGGTAATGGAAATACAAACATAACTATATAGACAAAAAACCTATGACTCTATAATCATAATGATTTATTTCATAAATTGATATGCTTCTATGACATTCAAACCGTTAGCCTAATTTTGATTAAGTTCTAAAGACTAAGACCCAGAGAATGTAATTAGAGATTCCCTCCTTGAACAATTGTTTGTTAAACTTGTCATTTAAAATATGATGTAAACATAAGTCATATAATTAATGATTGTTGTTCTTAAGGTACTATGTTATCTCCCATCACTTTTACTGTCCCTTGGTTATCTCATATTGTTACACTATCTCACTTTGTTACCTGATATATTGGATATATTTGAATTTGGTTATCTGAAATTGGATAGGGAACGGGGGAAAACAAGAAGAGGGGTGGGGGAGGGGGGGAAGGGAAATGGGGACCATGACATGTGAAAGGGTATCAATGTGTGGGAATTAATGCACCATTTATCTGGCAAATATCATGTAACCCTCCTATTAATTACAATAAAAATATATTAAAAAATAATATTTTGAAATATATTTTTACCATTCAATGATATTTACCTTCTCTTTTCTTGGTTATTGTGAAATCTCACGAATTGTAAGACAAAAAGAATTCTATACAACTTGTGGGAGAGAGAAGTCAGGAAAGGAAAAGCTGGGAGAGAATGAGGCAAGGGTGACCCTGTTCAAAAGGAAATGCACTCTTTAGTTGACTTATGTAACTGTAACCCCTCTGTATATCACCTTTAAAATTTAAAAATCTAAAATAAAATTTAAAAAGGTAGAAAATGCCCCAAAAAATAATTCCTGGGTTGTTCTCTCTTTAAAAAAAAAAATCTTTGGGCCAGGTGTTTGGCCTAGTGGTAGAGTGCTTGCCTAGCATGCATGAAGACCTGGGTTTGACTCCTCGGTACCACATACATAGAAAAAAGCCAGAAGTGGTGCTGAGGCTCAAGTGGTAGAGCTCTAGCCTTGAGAAAGTCCAAGGATGGTGCTCAGGCTGTGAGCCAGGACTGGCAAAATAAATAAATAGTCTTTATTGTATAGGTGATATACATAGGGATTACTGTTATGTAAATCAGGTAATGAGTACATTTCTTTTTGAACAGTGTCACTCTCTCCATCATTTCCTCCCAGTTTTTCCCCTCCTGACCCTTTTCCTCCCAAGATTATAAACATCATTTCCAACATAGTGTCTAGTGGGTTTCACTGCCCTTAATTGGTTCCCACTGTTTCTGTGCTTCCCCTTTCCTTCCCCAAATCAGGAAAATGTATATTCAAAAGAAGGAGTATATGGCATACTGTATATACATTTATTTATTTATTTGAAATATGAAAGGGAAGGGGAAAAACAAGATGATTGGGGGGTAAAGGGAGGGAAATGGGGACAAAAACGTAAGAAGGGGTATCAATGTGTGAGAAGTAATGCACCTACTACCTGGTGAATGTAACTGTAATCCCTCTATACATTACCTCGATCATAAAAAATAAAATGGAAAAAAAAAGAAAAAAAGAGAAAGGGTAAAGAAATAAAAAACTGTGCCAAAAGATAATAAAACAAAGGGGGGAATAAACTACAAAGAGTACCATAACCTGAATCATTTTTAAGTAAGTTATTTTTGTAGGAATAAAAGAAATTATGCCATTTACCCTGATTTTAACAACTGTTAAAATACTTCCTGGGTCATGTTTTAATTAACCTAGTTTTCTAGTAATCATGGGCATTATACCATTTACCACCATTTTAACAATCATTTTTACACAAATTATTTTTAGAAAATTATCTACTTTCTATTTGTTCATTTAAAGTTCAAACCATGGTAGTTCCTGGCACAAATATTGAGTATTTGGGAGTGATTTCTTATGCAGCTTCTGGGGTTTTGGTAATCATTGCAGAAAGATGGCATCATTGTCATTTGGCCACAAAGGCAATACTATCAGTATAACCTGATCAGAAGGCCTGGTTCTAACCATCACTGGAGCTTGAATGTCTCTCCTCTGGATTTCTAGGAGGTCCTTTCATTCTCATTCTCTAGAGTTTAAACAATAATTTCAGGGGAGGGTATGACATATCCTTTCCTCTGGTCTGCTAGGGCACAGGAATCCCTCTGTATTCTTATTTCCCTCATAGTGCCAATGTCTAATTAGGAGATGGATGCAAGAAACAAGAGACAACTGGCAAAGAGCCAAAGACCAGCCTTGTTCTCCTGGATGCTGGCCAGGCAGGGAAAGACTAAGCTTCAAGACTTCTATGTTGTGGTTGGCTAAGCTCATTCAGTGTCAGAGAGGAGCTTATTCCTGGCCCAGGCTCATCTCCAAGGTTCACTGTCTTCTGTAGAAGCAAGTGATCATTCTAGGCTGCACTCATCACCAGCACCACCACAGTAATTCTGAAAATCACAGTTGCTGGTGTCCTTGTGCCTGCGGGAAAACCCTTCTTCCCAGAATCACAGAGCATGTGAGCACCCGTGGCTTTCTCTTTGCTATCTACTGTCAAGAAGCTGAAGAGGTTACCAGCCTGGGTAAGGAGAGGTCAGGCAGTCAGCAGCCTTGCCACTCAGGATTTTCCAGTGGACCTGAGAAACAGACTTCTAAGATTTCTCATATTGCTTAGGCAAAAGCCAAAACACTAAGAACAGGCAACATGGACATAAGAGGGCTAGCTGGTCAGTAAACTGTCGATTCTAAGCCAGTATTGAGTCCTATTCTTTTCTTTAGGCTAGCCCCATGATGTAAGCTTTGTTTTGTTTTGTTTTTAATTTTATTGTCAGAATAATGTATAGAGGGGTTACAGTTACATTCGTCAGGTAGCGGGTACATTACTTCTCATACATTGATATCCCTTCTCATGTTTTTGTCCCTGTTTCCCTCCCCCTACCCCGTTCTAATCATCTTGTTTCCCCCTGCCCTTCCCTATTTCAAATAAACAAATAAATATATATACAATATACTAGGTAACAAAGTCAGATACAGTAACCACATGAGACTAACCATGATGTAAATTTTGTACTCTACTTCCTTCTTGACTTTCTATAAGCTGGTTCTATCATGTATGACTGTTCCACATAGTTTAGGACTCGCCAAAAGAAGAACTTGAGACATGAATTTATATATTAATGGTTTATGGCGAAGGCTAACAGAGGGGCAGAAAATTGAATGTGGGAGGGGAAGGCAGCCAATGAAGCATGGGCTCTTATGGAAAAGACTAAAGACTAGTTCTATAGAAAAGTCTAAAGAAATTCCGGGAAGAGCCTGGGTGCTCTTCCTGTGAGGATTCTTACTAGATGTTAAGAGAACAAGCGGGAGTTTATACATTGGATTCCTTCAGCTGCTTGAGGGGCTATTCTGGGAGGTTTTCTGGTCAGACACAAGCCTGGGCTTCAAGATCTCTGAGAGGTGCATTCAAAATAGAATGAAATCTGTGTTATTATTTCCTGGAGAATATTTCAATACTTCTCCTTCCCATCTATGCTGATAGTGTGTTTCTCTTTGAGAAGATATTTGAACCCACAAGACAGACCAAAGTGAATCTTCCAAATAGTCTAGAATATCAACTGTGAGGCTCCAAGTAAACATAGATTATTTTCTTTCTCGATAAACCAAGCATAACTTTTATAAGTATTTTGTGATATCTTCCTATCATAGGGGATGTTTTTCAAAGTTCCCTTTATTGTTTTGAGTGTTACTTTGTTTAGATCTGTAGAGCTGGCTAAAAAAAAGATCTTGGTCAGAATGAAGGAAATGAAATGTTCTGTAAGACTGGAACAAAATCAATTAATGTCTTGTGTTCTTTCAAACATATGATTCTTTTTTCATATATTTTTCATTGTAATTAATAGAAGGGTTACATTATATTCGCCAGATAGAAGGTGCATTACTTCACATACATTGATACCCTTTCAGGGGTCCCCATTTCCCCTCCCCGCCATCTCAAACATATGATTCTTAAGATATTGATAGGGATATATTCCAGTTGCTATTATGGTTTTAGTCATGCTTAATAGACTATCATTTCCTTGCAAATAAAGCATCTTATTAGATGTGATTGTCTCTGGAGTGCCTCATTTCTAGCCAAATTCTCCTTTCCTTTCTTTATCCTTACAGATTAACTATATTCAGGTACCAGAACACCAGCTGCTTGAGGGGAGTCTGAGTCTCTTTCCAGCACTGAGGCAGATGAGTGAATATCACTCTCTGTAAACCAACAGGGATACAGTGACAATTCTGATAGCTGTGTTGGGTTAGAATTTTGACTTATAAGGAAGAAGCCTCTTAGGAGCTTTTTGGGAGAGTTGTTCTTTTCTAAAACTGTTTTTTTTTAATTTTTGAGAAAGAGTCTTTCCATGGAGCCTTGAATGAGTTCACAATCCTTCTTCCTTAGCTACCTGGGTATAAAGGCTGGGATTACAAGTATGTACCGTCATACCAGTTTTTTGTTGTTGTTGTTGTTGGGACAGTATCTTACTTTCTTTTTGCTTAAGCTGGCACTGAGCCATGATCCTCCCTTATAGGATAAAGCTATTATTTGTATGAGTCACCACTTAAAATGATTTATTATTCTTAGTATCAGTCTTAACAATGTCCAAGAATAATAAACACAGTAATACTTTAAAAGTCTGTTCTGTTGGGAGTAATGTACTAGGCACTTGTATCAGTTACTTCAGGCAATGCCAACAAGACAGTGAGATGGGAATTGTCATTCCTATTTTATATAAAGCAAAACTGTATCAAAAAGACAAAGTAACATTGACAAAATGTTCACTGTTAGTAACAAAACCCAGAGTTTTAAGCCTAAATCACTCCGCTTGGGCCACATTCTCTTGAATTCCTGACTAGTTTGTCTTGTTCTTCTTTCCAGCTTGGGGTATAAGCGCCAAAATAATGAATAAATGAAACATGTAAGAGACTGGATAAATTGACAAGAACAGGGCTAGGAGTTTGGCCTAGTGGTAGAGTGCTTGCCTAGCATGCACGAAGACCTGGGTTCGATTCCTTGGTCCCACATACATAGAAAAAAAGCCAGAAGTGGTAGTGCTGTGGCTCAAGTGGTAGAGTGCTAGCCTTGATAAAGTCCACAGACAGTGTTCAAGACCTGAGCTCAAGCCCAGGACTGGCAAAAAAAAATTGACAAGAACAAAAAAGAGAGCAGTAATTTAAATGTCAGTGTTTATAAAATCTAGATTTGTAAGAAATTTAGCAATTTTAAATTAGTATACATGTGATCAGTTTGTTCTTTTTCCTATTTAATACTGATTATTTTGTACAAGTAATCAAATTTATCACCCAAGTAAGGCATAGAGAAGTCACCTAACCATCCATGCTATTATTAGAAACCAAGAGTCAAAATACACTTATTTAATTAAAAATTAATATAATAAGCATTAAGATTGAGAATGGCAGCAATAGACGATCTCTTTAATAACAAAACCAGTATATAACTAGAAAAGAAAGCATTTAAAAACAAATGTCAGTAACTTGAAATCTTGGAAACTCAGGTAGGTTGTGAGAGAGTAGTAGAGGAGGTGAATCGAGTCAATGCACATTGAATGCATAGCTGGACATGACAACATGAACTCCCTTTGAAAAATCGATTAGTAATAATAAAATGTATTATAAATAAAAGAGAATAAAAAGCAAATCGAAAAATAATCATTGAAATTAACAGGGTAGTATCTAGAAAATGGGGATAATCTACTGAATCTTAGTAATAACTAGAAGCATCTGTTGTCTTTGCACAAAACCCCATTTGTGTAAATTTTGTAGAAGTCATATGCAAGGAAGGATGTCCTGTCTCAAGTGTAGAGCAGAGAGCTCTCTTTTCCTAGAGCTCCAGTCCAGGGGAGTAGTTTCATTCTACCAGTGCTTCTCAGGGTCCTTCTACTTCCTGCAGCAGAGGCTCTACGCCAGGCCTGCAGATCTAAGGGGAACAGGTAACCTTGCCTCACCAAATCTTCACTCATGGGTTGAAAACTCTAGTTTTCATGACAGATCAAAATATAATAACCCATTTTAGGTCAGTGTTTGTATAGTAGTAAGGAAAAAGCTGACAAGAATAAGGGCTCCAATCTCCTCCCCAATGGTTCCAACCTCCTCTGCAAGGACTTGTTTATGGATCAAGGATGTCACTCAAGGAAAAGCTAGGACATTGCAGGTTCATTGTATCAGGGATCTGCCCAGATGGAAAGGTAACTATGAGAAAAAGAACCCCATACACAGCTCTGCCTGCTGGGAGTGGGGGACTGACAGTATTTGGAAAAGACTGGGAATTGCATTTGAAAGTCATTGTCAAGAACAATGAAGATTTGTACGGAGAACAATCAGACAGACATTTTACACTCATGACACTGGTCAGAATCAATCACAGGACAGAGAAACCAAAAGTTCAGCAGAACTATGAAAACACAATCAAGAAGAACCTTCTTAGAATCACTGTCAACTCTGGAATTCAAAAACCTGTGCAAAGGGGTTACCTAACTGGGAATAATCTGAGCTCTGCTCAAGAAAGACTTTGAAAGAAGCAATGCCTAAGACAAAAAGAGGACAGAAGTTTTACTGATATTCTGGGTCTGATAATTACTTCTGACCCAATACTGATTTTCCTAATCACCTCTGACACAGAGGCAATTCCCAGTCAACTCTAAGGAAACCAGGCCTAAAAATAAAATCATGTACTTCCTGACAGTCTGGATAATTATGTACTTGCCCAAGGCCATGTCCTTTCAATAGTAACTAGAGAGAAACAATTCAACCTATTAGACCATACCTGAACATGGTGGATGGGGGAAGGAGAGATATAAAGGCCTTGAGTTATGACAGCAACCTCCAAAATGCACAT
Organism: Megascapheus bottae; assembly: GCF_031878675.1. Lineage (NCBI taxonomy): Eukaryota > Metazoa > Chordata > Mammalia > Rodentia > Geomyidae > Megascapheus > Megascapheus bottae. Next base: position 26,567,951 of record NC_143518.1, read on the forward strand.
CTATGCTTCAGTAAAAGATAAATTTATTTAGAAAAACAATGATCTTCTATTAGTCATAGAACTACCTGATGATCTAGCAATTCCATCCCAGGGAATTTACACGAAAGATTACAAACAATGATATAGTAAAGTCATCAGCACAACCATGTTCTTTGCAGCACTGTTCAGCATAACTAAGTTAAGGAATCAGTCCAAATGCCCTTCAGTGGCATGGAAATGAATTAAGAAAATATGATAGATATATATATATATATAATGGAATTTTACTTATCTATTAGAAAAAATGATATTGTATCATTCACAATAGGAAGGAAATGGAAGACTTCGAAAAAGTTATATCAAGTGAAGTTAGCCAGACCCATGGTCTTTTTCATTTGTAATAGATGGACTACATCTATAAATCTAGATGTAAACCTGTTCATACGTGCCATATACAAGTGGTTACAAAAGAAGTAACTAAAGTTTAATAGATAGAGAGCTCAACTAGTATAATCTTTTAGAAAGATGAGGTAAAAGCCCAGCAAAATCAACACCAGGAAATGGGTACATCCAAGAGGGGGCCTCTTGCCAAGGGGAGAGGGGTAGAAGGACTAGACATCAAAGAATCTGTTTAAACAGATGCTGGTGGGGATGTGGGCAGAAGGTAACACTACCACTCTCTTGGTAGGAGTGTGAACTTGTTCAACCACTCTGGAAAGCAGTATAGAGGTTCTTCTAAAGACTAAATATAGAGCTCCCTTATGATCCAACAATTGCACTCCTAGGCATTTACTCAAATGATCAAAAACAAGGCCACACTAAAGCTACCAGTACAACTATGTTCACTGCAGCATTATTTACCATAGCTAAGACACAGATCAACCCAGATGCCCCTCAGTTGATGAATGGATCCAAAAGATATGGTACTTATTCTCAATGGAATTCTATGCTGCCATTAGAAAGAGTGACATTGCCCCATTTGTAAGAAAGTGGAAAGATCCAGAAAAAAATCATATTAATCTAAGCAAGCCAGTACCAAATAGGCTGCATGGCTTCACTCACTTGTAATAACCAGACTATGTCTATGATATTCTTATCAAGGGATCACAATAGCTCAATTGCTAAGTGAATAGGACCATATAAATAAAGCATATCAAAGTGAACTCCAAGAATTAGAAACAAGAGGTTCTTATTAGGTCCTATGTACAGTTATTTCTACTTTTTTTCTGTTTTAGTTTTCTGTACCCTTTGTCTTGTTAAAGTTTACCTGATCCATGGAAGGGAAAGGGTATCACAGAAATAATAGGACAAAGGATGAACTATGTGGGAAACTTGGGGGTGGGCAGGAAGTGTTAAGGAAGAGAAAATGAGGGAGGAGGTAACAGTGTTTAAAAAGAAATGTATACATTACCTTACTTATGTAACTGTAACCCCCTGTGATCACTTTTATAATAATGAAAGCTATATGTATGTATATAAAGAATTTGTTTCGCTAAGTTACTAGAAAAATAAATGAATAGCTGGACAAGCCACAAGAAAATCACTCTGCATTGCCATCTCATGTTTTTGGAAGGGTTCAGTTTCTAACTCTTTTGTGCTGCACTAGAATCTCTTATTTTCTGAACATTTAATTATGACTTGATTAGAGGGATACTTACTAACCAAAACCAGTCAGCGTTCTTGGAACAATATTTCTCAGTGGGGAGACAATATAATAACACAACTGAAACTCAAAATTTGACAGACCCATTTTGCAGGGAGTTAATTGTCTGAATGCAGTGACAGTAGGCAGCCAGCACTGTGCTATAACTGACAGCTGTGTGTTAGGAGTCTGGATCCTCCCAGGTCCCTTTTTCCTTGCTCCCCAGGTTAAGAAAGAACAACCTGAAAATTACCTTTAAAAATTCATATCGGTATACATATGGATTGGACTGATCTTTATTCCATGTTACATACTTCTATTTTTTCCTATTAAAAGTTTTTATTGTTGGGCTAGGAATGTGGCCTAGTTGGTAGAGTGCTTGCTTAGCATGCATGAAGGCCTGGGTTCCATTCCTTGGCACCACATACACAGAAAAAGCCAGAAGTGGTGGTGTGGCTCAAGTAATAGAGTGCTAGCCTTGAGAAAGCTCAAGGACAATGCCCAGGACCTGAATTCAACCCCCTGGACTGGAAAAAAAATATTATTTTAAAGGTGATGTACAGAGAGGTTACTGTTACATAAGTCAGGCAAAATGTACATTTCTTTTTGGACAATGCCTCCCTTTTCTTGCTTCTTTTTTTAGTAATTTTTATTTTATTGTTGGGGTGATGTACAGGGGGATTATAGTTACATTCATCAGATAGTGCATACATAATGTACCCTTGCATTTTTTTTGCCATTTTAGACAATGTGGTAGTAAACATCAGTGTGAGGGAGGGACACAGACATTTTTGTTGGCTGCATGTATAGAAATAAAGTCATTTCCATCTCTAAACTATATGTATATATCCAGTATTTATTTTGTAGAACACCCCTGAGGAGCCAACGGTGTCATGCACAGCCTCCACAGCAGAGTTTCTCCACTGGGTTACTGCCGGGGCCAACCGGCAGCAAACCAGGGTTCGCAGATTGGGGTTCCTGAAATCGGGGGCAAGGACTAGGAAGAAATAGAAGAGAGACAGACACACCGGGTCCGGGATGTCCGCAGTCCAGGTAAAGACTGCGGCGTTTATTTTTCACTCCCGCTTGCTTCTTCCCTCCTCCAGACCCAGGGAACCTCCAGGTGTTACATTCATATGGTGATTCTCAGGTCATTTACATAGAATAGGGCCAGAAAACAATAAGACAATAAAGCCATTGTCTGATGCAAGTCAAGGTACAGTTTGATTCCACTCTGGCTCCCAACAGGTTACAGGGACTGTGGATATGATAGAGCATCTGTGAACTGCACTTTCTCTTGCCTGGGGCTGCAATTTCATTTTTTTTCCTTTTCTTTGACACCAGGCCACCATTGGGTTTCCAATGGCTGGGATTTTTATCTGTCACAGATATCAGAGGCCCTATCATTGTTGGTAATAAAATGAACTATTGTCTGCGCTTGTTGCTGAGTTAATAGTTTGACAATCATGCATCCTGTTGGTATATGTTGTTGTTGGAAAAGATCTATAACTATATTGCAGGTCAAAAAAGTGTGGATACTTTGCAATATAATTAGTTTTATTATCGTCTTCTGTAATTTATGTTGTGTTTTAAGGCATTCTTATGAGGCCTGGCTGATAGGCTTTATCAGGTTGTCAAAATTTGTATCATGAAATATTGAACTCCTTATGATTTAGAGGCATAAAATGAGAAAGAAGAATTTGAATCATAATGAAAAGTAAATTATGTGAACTAAGCATGTTTTTTTCATATATTTTTATTGTAATTAATAGAAGGGTTACAATATATTGGCCAGATAGGGGGTGCATTAATTCACATACATTGATACCCTTTCTCATGTCTTGGTCCCCATTTCCCTCCCTCCCACCCGCAACCCTCATCTTGTTTTCCCCCCTTCCCTATCCTATTTCAAATGACCAATTAAGCACATATAAAATAATCAGATAACAAGGTGAAATATTGTAACAATATGAGATTACCAAGGGACAGCAAAAGAGATGAGAGATAACATAGTACATTAAGGACAACAATCACACATTATATGGCTTTTGTTTCTACATCCTAGAGGTCCTTTCATTTAGCGTCATGCTATATGGCCTTATGTATCTAGGTTTTGTTCTGTTGCAAATCTCTGCTAGGAGAGCCCAAAGTTTCTACTGATTATGACAAATGAAGGAAACCATTGAGCCTTGTTCCTTTGAGTCTGGCTTACTTCACCTAAGTCTTTCCATTTCCTAACAAATGGGGTGATGTCATTCTTTCTGACAGCAGCATAGAATTCCATTGTGTACAAATACCACATCTTGTTGATCCACTCATCAACTGAGGGACATCTGGGTTGGTTCCATATCTTTGCTATGGCAAATAGTGCTGCAATGAACATCGTTGTGCTAGTGGATTTAGTATGCCCTTGTTTCTGGACAATTGGGTAAATGCCTAGTAGTGGAATTGCTGGGTCATAGGGGAGCTCTATGTTTAGTCTTTTGAGGAACTGCCACACTGCTTTCCACAGTGGTTGAATGAGTTTGCACTCCCACCAACAGTGTAGTAGTGATCCCTCCTGGCCACATCCCCTCCAGCATCTGTTGTTATTAGATTTCTTGTTCCTGGCCATTCTAACTGGAGTGAGGTGGAATCTTAGAGTTGTTTTGATTTTCATTTCTTTTATGGCCAGAGATGTTGAGCATTTCTTCATGTGTCTGTAGGCCATTCTTATTTCTTCTTCAGAGAAGACTCTCTTTAAGTCTTTGGCCTATCTTTTAATGGATGGTTGTTACTTTGGAGATTAGTTTTGGAGTGATTCAATTTTTTGAGCTGTTGATATACTTTAGATATGAGGCCTGTGTCTGTTGTATGGTTGGTGAAGATCTTCTCCCATTCTGTAGGCTTCCTAATTCATTTACTAGCTATGTCTTTTGCCATACAAAAGCTCTGCAGTTTAATGCAGTCCCACTTATCCAGCCTTTCTCTGATTTGTTGTGATTCTTGGTCCTGAAAAGCATAAATATATATATATATATATATATATATATATGGACCTGTATTAGCCATTTATACTTCTGTATTTGTATTTCCTTTAACTTGCCTTTCTGCTTTTGTATACCTGCTTGCTAAAACCTTGAGGAATGTAGCAGCTGTTCTCGTGGCTAATCTACAACCACCCACTCACCCTTGGGCCCCAGATACTCCGGGATCTGGAGCATGAGTTAAAGACCCTCTGGCAGGGAGTACATGACAAAGTACACATTCCAAACCCTCCACCTCGGCCTGGAACTAGAGATAGTGGCCATCTGGCACCTACAAGTTCGGATTTGCGGGGGCCAGCAAACTAGGGCAAATGTCAACCAATCACAAGCCTGTTACCATGGAGATCCCCCTGGACCCATATCTGGCCTAAGACCATCCCCCTAAAATGACCATGGGGGCTCCGTCTAATGAATTCAAAGCAGGACAACCCACTAGACCACCAATGATTAGCCCCGGCCTCTTTCCCGCCTTGTATTGTGCCAATCATTGCTAGAAGTTTGGTATGAATTTCCCGCATTGTGTATTGATTTGTTGCCAATGCTTGCTGGGGCCTTGCCTCTATCAAAAAATGCATGAAAGATGCTGTAATCTTGTGCTTGGGGCCTCTGGTCTGCACTCGATTATCAGTGCGCAGAGACGCATGCTCGAGCTTTCCATAAACGACTCATTGCAGTTTGCATTGATCTTTGGTCTTTGGCGATCCATTCGGGGGGCTTCAAGTCTCTGGACATAATAGTCCTTATTAAGAAAGTTTCTACCTGTGCCAAGGAGGCCTAGTGTATCTCCTATTCCTTCTTGTAAAATTTCAGTGTGTCGGCTTTTACCTCCAAAAATCATATTAAGCGAACTAAGCCAGACTCAAAGGAACATAGGCTTAATGGTTTCCCTCATTTGTCATAACCAGTAGAAACCTTGGGCTCTCCTAGCAGAGATTTGCCAAAGAGCAAAACCTAGATACATAGAGCCATATAGTATGACGCTAAATGAAAAGGAGACCTCTAGGATATAGAAACAAAAGCCATATAATGTGTGATTGTTGTCCTTAATGTACTATGTTATCTCTCATCTCTTTTGCTGTCCCTTGGTAATCTCATATTGTTACAGTATCTCACTTTGTTATCTGATATATTGGATATATTTGTATTTGGTTATTTGAAATAAGATAGGGAAGGGGGAAAACAAGATGAGGGGTGGGGGAGGAGGGAGGGAAATGGGGACATGATAAAGGGTATCAATGCATGTGAATTAATGCACTCCTATCTGGCAAATATAATGTAACCCTTCCTTTAATTACAATAAAAATATATGAAGAAATAAAAAAGAAAACAACTGCTGGCCATAGGTGGCTCATGCCTGTAACACTAGCTACTCAGGAGGCTGAGATCTGAAGATTGCAGTTCAAAGCCAGCCCAGAGAAGAAAAGTCCCTGTGAGACTCATTGCCAATTAAGTACTCAAAAGTCAGAAGTGGCACTGTGGCTTAGGTGGTAGAATGTTAGCCTTGAGTACAAAGACACTCAGGGATAGCCAGGCCCAGAGGTCAAGCACCACAATGAAAGAAAGAGAGAGAGAGAGAAAGAGGGAGAGAGAGAGAGAGGGGGGGGGGGAGGGAGAGGAAGAAGAAGAAGAAGAAGAAGGAGGAGGAGGAGGAGGAGGAGGAGGAGGAGGAGGAGGAGGAAGAAGAAGAAGAAGAAAGAAGAAGAAGCAGAAGAAGAAGAAGAAGAAGAAGAAGAAGAAGAAGAAGAAGAAGAAGAAGAAGAAGAAGAAGACGACGACGACGACGACGAAGAAGAAGAAGGAAGAAGGAGGAGAAGGAGGAGGAGGAGGAGGAGGAGGAGGGAAGGGAACAGAAGGGAAAGGAAAGGAAAGGAAAAGAGAAGAAAAAAGAAAAGAGGAAGCAACTCCCGAAAAGAAGGACATTAGACCATCTTGTCCCTTCTAACTCTGTATCCTACTTATTGAGTGTAAGAAGTTGCCATGGACAATTTAGAAAGTTTCTCCTTTGTGATGCTTAAGGAATGAACTTTGATTATATTATCAAAAAATCATTTTATATCTCCTAAGTAAATAATATGCATTTGCTGTGATTATGTGAAGCCCAGCCACTGAAAGGGGGCTCCTGGAAAGTCAACTTCTTTCTGTCTTCACAAAACTGTAAGGATTGCATCCTTTGACTATCATACTACAGTTATTTATAATCCAACAAGAAGAAAAGTAATAATGAAATTTGAATGACCACCCCTCATGTTGCTGGTTTCCATATGTCTCAAGAATCTTTTATCCCTTGCCATCTATTGGCATTTGATCAAAACCCAAAAGATGTGAAATGAGTCATGGCTTTGTGAGCCTCTCCTCCTTTCTTTTTCTTTTCTGTTTCTCTCCTCACCCTACACATATCTCTATAGCTGTGAGTGAGAGAGAAGTTGTGTCCTCTCCAAACCCACTCATAGCCAATAACAGAGGAAATAAAGAGGGAACTTCTAAGTTCAAGGCAAGAATATACTTTGTTGTGGTGATTAAATGAGAGTGTGATGTCATTTTCCTGCAATGATTCTTTTGATTCTCCAACATTCTACTCCTAAGAGAAGAGGAAAATCAAGAAATCAAAAGCAAGTTGGGTGCTGGTAGGTCACATCTATAAAATCTAACTAGTCAGAAGGCTGGGATCTGAGGATTGTGGTTCTAAGCCAGCTTTGGCAAGAATATCCATGTGACGTTTATCACAAAAAACCTTCGAACAACAACAAGGCTTGGAAAGCACCCAAGCCCTGAGTTCAAGCCTCAGTACCAACACTGAAAGTCTGAGAGGAAGGGAGGGGACGGGAGGGGAGGGGAGGGGAAAGGAGGGGAGGGAAGGGAAGGGAAAGGAAGGGGACACCAAGGGCATTCTATATAGGGCACATTCCCTGAAATAATTTATAATATAGATCTTCCATATGTTCTGTGAACACTGACTGTGGTCCTTCTGAACAAAGACACCTGGAATGTGTCTTTGTACTTGCTGTGAAGGTGGACTCAAACAACTTCCCTTTCTGTAAGGGTGGTCGTATTCCAATCTAGAGTAGCGAACAAGTATGCGCTCCTGCTAGCAAAACAAAGTACTAATTTAGATGAAGAACCCTCATATAGCAAATATGAACAATAACACAAAAGCATTTCTAAAATTCTCAAGCAGGAATATTTAATTTTGAAAAAAAACCTAGAAATCATGTTGTGTACTCCTTATATATAGCTGCCTCCGGATGAATTAGCTTTGCAAGACCCCATAACCAATAAGAAATATGTTTAATACCTCAATCTCTCTTTTCAGTATTTTATTTTCTGTGTCTGGTGCTCCCCAGTACCACATAAAGTCTTTCACACGCTAGGTAAGTGCTCTTTCACCTGAGTCGTGAACCTAGCCCTTTGGTTTATATTTTGTTGCTGAACAAGTCTGCTAACTTTGTCTGGGCTGGCCTCAAAGTCCTGATCCTCCAGCTTTTGCCTTCTGAGTAGCTAGGATGACAGATGTGTTCTACTATGCCTCATCTCATGGAAGCTAAATTACACATTTCATTCAAAAAGTTACTTAGAATAGATGATTCTGGTCCATCGTGCCAGTCATCAACACAAACCATTATTGCTGAACATGTGTTTTGTGCCTAAGTAGGTTTTTAAGGAAGAATAGTATCGAGATTTACAAGAGAGGGAGTGGGAAAGAAGGAAGCAAAAAAGCAAGGAAGGGAGGGTGGGAGGGAGGGAAAAGAAGAGTGCCCTGTCTTTCTTAGAAATGCCCTAATAATACCTTTACATTTATTTAGAATTCAACAGCAAAAAATTGTGATTTTTATTTTCATACTATTTTGGTCAAGTCAAATAAACTTACTGATCCCATTGTAGGAAAAACTGTATGTTCTAAGACTTCACCTAGCCTTAGAATGATGCTGTGATCTGAGAGAGAAGCTCTATGTGACGCTTCCGCCCAAAGTAAGCTACAGATAGAGAGCTCTAGCTCCAATCCTGCCTTCCCCAATTCAAATGCGGGTGATCCTAGTGGGTCCTCCCTCACCCCAGCACACATGCAACAATGCCCCCACACACTCACTTGCATGGTAATTCCTGCCCTTGCTACTTTGCTCAGTGCTTCCCCTCCTAAAATACCCTTTTCTCCCCTGGACATTCATCTGCCTCCTTGCCATTTTTCAAGACTGATGACAAGTTGAAAGCTGCAGGATCAGGAAGCTGCTGCCTCTTGGAACATCTTTGCTTCATAGTTTTCCCATAAGCTCCTTCAACATGCCAGTGAGCCCCTGCAGACACTGAAAGGAGACATGTCTGCTCTAGCCTTCTACAAGCTCACCCCTTCTCTAGGGACTCTGTCCCTGACCACCCATGATGAAATTCTCAAAGCCTGGACTGGTCCCTGGATGTCCCCCGGGCAGTCCCCCTGGCCTGGAGTTGATGAAGTTTGAAACTCCCACACACAGTGATTTTTTCTGCCCTACTTGTGGATTTTACCGTAACTTGCTTAGCAGTTGGGGGTGCTGAAGTTGCTGAAAGGCCCTGTGGGTTTGATTTTGATGTTCCCCAACTGTTGAACACTGCTTGCTTCTTTCTTATTAAAGAGTTTTGATAGCTATGACTCCTTGAGCTCAACCTCGCAGTGACTGTTCTCCCTGTTTCTTAGCCATTTTGACTCATCCCTTTGCATTTCCTTTTCTCTCTCATCTTGTGTACTCTTCTTCAGCTGCCCAAAATATCCCGTACTTTCTTCCTTTTTCATCATATGCTCATATATTTCTCTTTGACATTCCAGTTATAGCCTTTGTAACCTACGTCTAATTTTACTGTGTTCCATTGTTATGGACTTAGGTGGGTTTGTCTACTCATAAAGAAGTATAATGCTTTCATATATTTCGAAAGTAAATGAGGTCATTTGCTGATAGAGATTGATATTACAATAAATAGCATTCTACTTCTATTTTCAACCAACTTGTGAGACAGCCAGTCCATGTTTCGGTTTTTGGCATTAGATTCACTTACCAAAAAATATATGAGTCCTTATTGTGTGGCAGAGAATAGTATTGTATGAGTAGTATTGGGGATAGAGTTATAAATGTGTTTGTGCCACCACCATCTCCATTATTCTTCTACTTCACTTAGGAAAAGCTCACTGAGCACTTGCATGCTCCCTGTTAGGGCCCCAGGCAAAAACCAAATGGCCATAGGACCAATCCTGAAAATGTTGATCCAAGCAAACTGGAATCATAGACATGGTAAAGTTAGTTGCAGCCCATACTTTCCTGTATTCCCCTGCTCACCTCTATACCAAAGCCTGACATTTCAATGACTGCCGTGAGGATAATTTTCCAACAAAGCCTATATTATTACCCCAATGCTACCCAAAAGGTCACTTGTCCATTACCTGAGAATTTACACGTAAGCTCTGATGATGATCTGTGTCCATTCTGCCGCTAGCATTTATACAGCACTCCAAAAATAGTTTTCTTATGTATCTCATTTGATGATCACAGCAGCTAGTGACCACCCAGAGGCCACGACAAACCAGGTACTAACTTTCCAAGCCTAACTTTGCCCTGACTAGTAGTCTATCCCATGTGGAAATGGGTTTAGAATAAGGGTTTTTGAAAAAATACTTTGTTACTCCTGTGTACATAATAACAATTAAAATTAAATATAGAAAAAGAGGAGAGAAAATAATCATTTATAGTGATAAAATAATGAAAAGGCCAGAGAAATCTCACTTTACTTGATGAGTCAGAAATAGAAAGTGTTGCCCTGCACACACACACACACACACACACACACACACACACACACACACACACCAGGACATCTCTGTTGTGCAAATGAAGTAGATACATCCTCTCAGTTTCTGGGTGGGATTGAGGATACAGGAGGATGAACAGTGAACACAATGGCTTTCAGCTCATCCACAGAGGCACCTGGGTTCTTCCTCACTGAGTTGACCGGAAGAGATTCCACTTAACACTGTCCATTAGAACTGAGCAGTTCATCACATTTTCTTTTTCCTTTCAAAGTCAAGCAACATAGTCCAGGCTCAGCTCAAACTTGGTATTGTCCCACCTCAGCATCCCAAGAACCACAGAAATGCACCATAGCAGCAGGCTTTACTAATCTGCTACTACTATTTTGTTTTGAACATTTTAAAACTCTTTCAAACTCACAGTAATGTTGCAAGACACTAATGTTTAATGAAGCATTTCAAAGTTTTTTGACAGAATGCCACATAACATCTGAAAACTTCAATGTATATTCTCAAATAAGGACATGTTCCCATACAACCACAATGTAACCATCCAAAGCAGAAGTTAACTTTGGTACAGTTCTGCTCTTCTATCCTAACCCTACTGAAGCTTTAACAATCATTGCAGTGATAGCATGGACAGAAAGCTGACATTGTTTGGAAACATGAGCTGAATCTAGTTGGCTAATTCACCGATTTCTTTCAGCCTTAGCCCCTAGAATTCTTGGGACCATGCCATTTTGGAAGATTGTCGGGTTATCATTTTGCCAAGGCACTTCAATCTGATCTTTATCTATTTCTCATCATGGTTATATTCAGGCTATTCCTTGGCAGGCATAGAACTGAAGTGATGCTGTGCTCTTATTTCTTCCCGTTAGATGGCACACAGTTTTGGTTTGCCTCTTACTGATGATTTTTTTCTCGTGGTTACATATTATTCCAGTTTGTCTGCTGTGAAGTCAATCTTTTGTAATTAGTGAAAAAATGCTTTCAGACTCTACATATCTCATTCCATATAAAACTTTCTACTCAGTTATTTATATCAACATAGACTTATGGATTTCTGTCCAGTAGAACACATACATTACTGTCATTTTTAATATTTCTTAAAACCTATGATCTGGAAGTGATGCTGTAGTTTAAGTGGTAGAGCAGTAGCTTTGAACTAAAGAGTTCAGGAACAGCACCCACCCAGAGTTTTAGCTCCATGACTGACAAAAAATACCCTTAAATAGTTGATCAAATAAATTTCAGTTCAGTGTTTCCATTTATAAGTATAATGTGAAGATTGTCTCCCCTTCCATCATGTGGGTGCCATTTTTTTAGATCCTTACATCATCTGTACTTTGACTGTTGGGAACAATTCAGTGTCTGAAGTCCATGCATTTTTGATACAATTTCTACATTTTGGGGGTCCTTGGGAACTTTCTGACATGACAAAATATTCTAAGCTTCTTGCCTACATCAACTGTGGAATCCACTGTTTCTCCAAGGAACTCTGTATGAGAACCAGTGCTCTAGGCCAGAGGCCCATCTCCAGGGGCTCAACATGTCAGGTTCGATCACTTGCTTCAGTGTACCAAATAAAAAATGAGTAGTGAGAAGCAGGGGGTAGGAGGGTTGTTAATATTTTGGCTTCTAAATTTTATACTATGACTATTCAAAGCAGAAATTCTGAATCACTTGTCTATAATTGACTTTTGGTAGTATTTCCTGTATAATAATAGACTATTCCATAAGTTTGTGACTTCCCCCTTTCCCACACGTGGTACTTGGATTAAATGAAAGACCTTGTAAGGCAAGTGCTCTACCACTTGAGCCATGCCTTCAGTCCCTTACTGAGTTGTTTATCCTGGGCTGCGATCTTCTTCCATGTTTGATCAACAAGGAGATTCCATTATAGATTGAGTAAGATGGAGTCTTTCAACCTTGCATTCTCAGGCTGGCCTGGAACCTTGAAAAGCAGATTTCTGTTCTTAAGTTGCTAGGATCGCAGGCTTCAGCTACCATGCCCAGTAAATATGTGAAAATTTATTTATAACTCTTGGCCCGTGGTCTAACCAAAGGTTAAGTTCACAAATGCTGCTTGCTGGGCTCAGCCTGACGCAAACTGATACTCTGGAGAGAAACAAAGTTAGAAAGGGAATTCCCCTCCATATCCTCCTTTCTCTTTCCCCTTCATCATCCTGACCTCATTCCTACCGCCAACCTCCACTATCACCTAGATTTGTTTGTATTGTTAGTGCCTAAGTCCAAGGCCCTTTATTTGCTGAAAAATACTCCCTGATGAGTAATAATAGGAGAGATGTATGGGTTTCTGACAATCAAAGAAACTAGCAAGTTCTACCACAGTTGTAGTATTCATCTCTGGTCAGTGACATAGGAGAATATCAGTTTCCTCCTCCTTACAACAGGAATGGAAGAACTAGAAGACAGGCTGAGAGGAGACAAATACATGTTTTTGGATGTATAATGCTCAAGCCTGTTTTAAAATAACCAGATACATCAGCTTCTTTTTACCCTCCCCCTTTTAGTACTGTATTACTTTATTTACTAAAAGAATTTTTGTGGGACAAAGGTGCAATGCCTATGTCCCTCTGATCCTAAAAAGTAATATTCATCAAAATGAGCCCAGGAAATGGAAACAAGGGTTTGGGTTTCTTTTGTTTCTCTTTTTTTTTCAATTATCTGTCCTTGGGAAGTCAAGGAGAGGACACAGAAATGGAAAAACCAAGAGTGACCAAATGTAGCAATGGTACTCACTAGATACTATGTTGATAATGAACTTGTGGTCAGGGATGGGAGGGAAAAAGTGGGAGAGAGGCAAGAAAGAGGTGACCTTGTCCATAAAGAAATGTACTCATTACCTGACTTATGAAACTGGAACTCCCTGGTACATCACCATTATAATAACAATATTTTTAAAAGATTTGTATTTTCTCCTTTATCACTGCCTACTTTGGCCTCATTAACAATGAATTGTGGGGCTAGGAGTTTGGCCTAGTGGTAGAGTGCATACCTGCATACACAAAGACCCAGGTGCAATTCTCCGGTACCACATACATAGAAAAAGCCACAAGTGGTGCTGTGGCCCAAGTGGTAGAGCTCTAGCCTTGAGAAAGTCCAAGGACAGTGCTCAGGCCCTGAGTTCAAGCCTAGGGACTGGCAAAATATATGCTTAAAAAACAGCTTGAAGCTTTGACAAACATGGCTTTAACTATTTTCGTGGCATTCTATTGTTTGAATGTGGAATGTCCCTCCCTCCACCTCCACAAAGAATATATTGAAGTCTTGGTCTCAAAGTTGGCACTAGGAGGTAATAAAAACCTTTGGAAGTGGGAGACTTATAGGAAGTGGTGAGGTCATAGGTACTCTGACCTTGAAGGGGATTTCTGGCATTCAGGACTCTTCCTGTCCTGGATCCTGAGGTTAAATAATTTGCTCCACCACAGACTCTCACAGACACCACGATGATGCTACCTTCACTAAAGGCTGAACATTACTTAAGAGGCAGAGATAGATAAAACAACTGCCCAAGCTCCTATAGAATCTCCAAAACCATGAGTTGAAATACATCTCTCCTTTTTATAAGTCATTTGTCTCAGGCTTTTCGTTATAGAAATGTGAAATCCATGCATGCAGCTGTGAACCATTTGGTATCACATGGCTTTTGAAATCAACAAAGGCAATATCAATTCAATCTAGAGGGACAGACCTTGTCATGTCAGAAATCAAAGCCTTGGTAAGAAGGTAATAATAATAACAACAGTGCTGTCTTTCATTATAGTGTGTCTGTTCTCATAAATGAAATAGTTTCTGGGTTTTGATTTGTGATAATATCAAGATAGTTAATGAATTCCTTGCCATTAAATAGCATTTGGATTCTCTAGGATCTATTGTTTGTAACTACTTTTCTAAAATACTGATATAAAGACAGCTGGATGCATTTAAGTTATACAAGGTTATGGACTCAGAGATTTGTAAGTTAATACTCATCACCTCAATCAATGCCATAAACATATTTATCACTTAAAAAAGTTAGGAGGTTTGATAGGCATTTGATGAAGCCACTCCAAGTCTTGGATTAAGCTTGGGGAGGGAGAGGCACAGGAAGGTAGATGATAAAATGGACATGCAAACTGTTGATGGGAGTGCAAACTCGTTCAACCACTATGGAAAGCAGTGTGGCAGTTCCTCAAAAGACTAAACATAGAACTCCCCTATGACCCAGCAATTCCACTACTTGGCATTTACCCAATTGTCCAGAAACAAGGACATACTAAATCCACCAGCACAACAATGTTCATTGCAGCACTATTTACCATAGCAAAGATATGGAACCAACCTAGATGTCCCTCAGTTGATGAGTGGATCAACAAGATGTGGTATTTGTACACAATGGAATTCTATGCTGCTGTCAGAAAGAATGACATCGCCCCATTTGTTAGGAAATGGAAAGACTTAGGTGAAGTAAGCCAGACTCAAAGGAACAAGGCTCAATGGTTTCCCTCATTTGCCATAATCAGTAGAAACTTTGGGCTCTCCTAGCAGAAATTTGCAATAGAACAAAACCTAGATACATAAGGCCATATAGCATGACGCTAAATGAAAGGACCTATAGGATATAGAAACAAAAGCCATATAATGAGTGATTGTTGTCCTTAATGTACTATGTTATCTCTCATCTCTTTTGCTGTCCCTTGGTTATCTCATATTGTTACAGTATCTCACTTTGTTATCTGATATATTGGATATATTTGTATTTGGTTATTTGAAATTGGATAGGGAAGGGGGGAAAACAAGATGAGGGTTGGGGTGGGGGGAGGGAAATGGGGACCAAGACATGAGAAAGGGTATCAATGTATGTGAAGTAATGCACCTTCTATCTGGCAAATATAATGTAACCCTTCTATTAATTACAATAAAAATATATGGGAAAATGGACATGTAGAAACTGTATAAATTATTATCATAAATTATTGCATCAAGGAAAAGGAATATTGAAAATTAGGGAGATAGACCCAGTAATGAGAAATATTTGCAAATCTAGGTCAAGTAGTCTCAACATTCTTCAAAGATTTTTCAGATTAAGTGCTAGTACATATCTGAGGAAAGCAAAACCAACAGGCTGTGGCTTGGGAACCACAGGGTAACATCTTTCTATTGAAATAAATTATGGGAAACGCCCAGAAGTTCTCTCTCCCAAACTATAACAGAAAGTACCAATAGAGGTGTTTGCACATTCACCCAATCTTACACGTCTGGATGCTCGGCAATCTGGGACAGGCTGCGTTTGTTCTTTTCAAAAATAATCCTTACCATGTGCACAGATGTTGTATTTACTGAGAACATTATCAAAAGGTGTAGAAAGTAGAAGTTTCTTAGTCACTCTGTATATTATGTTTTTATAAAGGCAGAACAATACATATGTTCTGTAACTTTGTGATGTGTATACGTTCATGTGGTTAAAAAAGAGGGCTATTGATAAGAATTGCCTCCAAAACCTAGGCACTGGCCCTGGTGGTAATAAATTCCCCTGAAAGGGTGGGAAAGGCTGGAAGTTCATTGTTCTGCTAGTGGGAAAAAGGCCATTTATACCATTTACAACTTCCTCACCTGTCTTAGCATCTGTCTAGCTCTTAACTCTCCATGGGATGAAAAGTATGTCCGTTTTGAATCTCATTTTTCTCATCAAAGTATGAGGTTCCAAAATCAGGAACCATGTATTTCTGATTCATTTGTACATCCCTAGTGCCTGAGAGAATGCCAGTTTCAGTAGGGGTTCAAAATACTTAGGATCTAGCCAGGGACCGTGGCTCACACCTACTGTCCTAGCTACTCAGAAGGCTGAGATCTGAAGATTGCAATTTGAAGCCAGCCTGGGCAGGCCAGTCCATGAGACTATTATCTCAATTCAGCAGAAGAGCAGCTGTGGCTCAAGTGGTAGAGTTATTAGCCTTGAACCAAAAAAAACTCAAGGACGGTATCTAAGCCCAGAATTCAAGCTTCAGAATAGACACACACACACACACACACACACACACACACACACACACACACACACATACACACACACACACACACACATAATATTCGTGGACTAACTTGACTGAATGAGTAAATGAGAGTCATTGAAACTAGAGGATGAAGGAGCAGGCAGAGAGTCTATAATCCCACGGCTAATTCTTTGATGTGTCCATCCCTAAACTTTGTGTAAACACAGAAGTTGTTGTGGGAAGAAAGGTGCATATAAAATCATACTGCTCAAGAATACGACTGGGAGACTTGACCCTATCACATATCCAAAGCCTCTTCTGTGAAGTCTGGTTGACCCCACTACGTGAAGCACTCAGATCTCAAGTTTCCTGCCTGTGCAAATAGCTCACAGGTATGACCTGAAGCGAGTCAGACTCTCTGTGTTTCAAGACTTCTGCCTATAATGTGAAAATGGTCATATAATTTCTCTTATTTGGTTTGTGTAACAATTGAACTGAATAAATAACATGTTTACAACACACTGAAAACTTTACAAGAAGGAATAGGAGATACACTAGGCCTCCTTGGCACAGGTAGAAACTTTCTTAATAAGGACCAAGAATCACAACAAATCAGAGAAAGGCTGGATAAGTGGGACTGCATTAAACTGCAGAGCTTTTGTATGGCAAAGGACATAGCTAGTAAATTAATTAGGAAGCTTACAGAGTGGGAGAAAATCTTCACCAACCATACAACGGACAAAGGCCTCATATCTAAAGTATATCAACAGCTCAAAAATTGAATCACTCCAAAACTAATCTCCAAAGTAACAACCATCCATTAAAAGATGGGCCAAAGATTTAAAGAGAGTCTTCTCTGAAGAAGAAATAAAAATGGCCTATAGACACATGAAGAAATGCTCAACATCTCTGGCCATAAAAGAAATGAAAATCAAAACAACTCTGAGATACTACCTCACTCCAGTTAGAATGGCCAGGATCAAGAAATCTAATAACAACAGATGCTGGAGGGGATGTGGCCAGGAGGGATCACTACTACACTGTTGGTGGGAGTGCAAACTCATTCAACCACTATGGAAAGAAGTATGGCAGTTCCTTAAAAGACTAAACATAGAGCTCCCCTATAACCCAGCAATTCCACTACTAGGCATTTACCCAATCGTCCAGAAACAAGGGCATACTAAATCCACTAGCACAACGATGTTCATTGCAGCACTATTTACCATAGCAAAGATATGAAACCAACCCAGATGTCCCTCAGTTGATGAGTGGATCAACAAGATGTAGTATTTGTACACAATGGAATTCTATGCTGCTGTCAGAAAGAATGACATTGCCCCATTTGTTAGGAAATGGGAAGACTTAGTTGTTTTCTTTTTTGTGGTGGTCTTGAGTCTTGACCTCAGAGCCTTGGCACTGTCTCTTAGCTGTATTACTCATGGCTAGCCCTCTACCACTGAAGCCACAACAGTACTTCTGGGTTTTTGTTACTTAATTAGAGATGAGAATTTCATGGGCTTTCCTGTCTGGGCTAGCTTTGAATCTTGATCCTCAAAGCTCAGCCTGCCTACTAGCTAGAATTATGGGCATGAATCAATGATATCTAGCTCACTCTCTTCTTATAGAAAGGCAAAGCATGGTTCAAAGATAAATGAATTTAAAAGATGTATGTAAATAACATACACATTCACATTGACCTTCTGAAACTTGCTCCTTTTGAAAGTAAGTTATATTTTGTAAATTAATCATGTTGATATGAAGTAGCTCTGGGCCATTCAGCTCCTGTGTACTGTTCTATATGCACTGTCGAATTGGAAATTTACATTTATTCCAAGTTCTTCACAATTTTTTTGAGAGAGTCTTGTAGGCATCTCTATCTGGATAGAGCATAATTTCTCTAAGTTAGACATCAAAATAAGATGGTTGATTGTATGAATTTAAACATTTTAAACACCGTAAAATCACTCTCTCAAATGCATGTACCAATTCACTATTACCATCATCATTTTACAAATGCCTGTTTTTTTGGCACATTCTTAAGGTATATCATGGTAAGTCTTTTTTCATATTTTTTACTGTAATTAATAAAAGGGTTATATTATATTCACCAGATAGGTCCTTACATTTAGTGTCATACTATTTGGCCTTGTCCTTAATGTACTATGTTATCTCTCATCTCTTTTGCTATCCCTTGTTTATCTCATAATGTTACAATATTTCTCTTTGTTTTGTGATATATTTTATATGTGCTTAATTGGTTATTTGAAATTGGATAGGGAAGGGGAGAAATCAAGATGAGCGGGGCTAGAGGGAGAGAAATGGGGACCATGTCATGAGAAACGGTATCAATGTTTGTGAAGTAATGCACCTTCTATCTGGTGAATATACTGTAACCCTTCTATTAATTACAATAAAAATACAATAAAAACTTCCATTGTTATTTAAAAAAGATAAATGAGTGGCCCAGGACAATGCATAACCATGCCCACAGCACACAGGATCTCCTGAGCTTCATTCCAGAGCCCTTGCTAGCATCTCTGATGCCTCTGAAAATGATGGTCTCAGAATTTCTTCACTTTTTATTTCCTTATAACTACGGCATTTGGTGGGGGGAAACACTGAAGACAAAAGCAATGCTTTTTTCCATATATTTTTATTGCAATTAATAGAAGGGCTACATTATATTTGCCAGATAGAAAATGCATTAATTCACATACATTGATACCCTTTCTCATGTCTTGGTCCCCATTTCCCTCCCCCCATCCCCAACCCTCATCTTGTTTTCCCCCCTTCCCTATCCAATTTCAAATAACCAAATACAAATATATCCAATATATCAGATAACAAAGTGAGATACTGTAACAATATGAGATAACCAAGGGACAGCAAAAGAGATGAGAGATAACATAGTACATTAAGGATAACAATCACTCATTATATGGCTTTTGTTTCTATATCCTATAGGTCCTTTCATTTAGCGTCATGCTATATGGCCTTATGTATCTAGGTTTTGTTCTATTGCAAATCTCTGCTAGGAGAGCCCAAAGTTTCTACTGATTATGGCAAATGAGGGAAACCATTGAGCCTATGTTCCTTTGAGTCTGGCTTACTTCACTTAATATGATTTTTTCTAAGTCTTTTCATTTCTTAACAAATGGGGCAATGTCATTCTTTCTGACAGCAGCATAGAATTCCATTGTGTATAAATACCACATCTTGTTGATCCACCCATCAACTGAGGGGCATCTGGGTTGGTTCCATATCTTTGATAAGTCATTGTGTTTTTTAATGGACATCTTATATGTGTTGTGAAGAAAAAAAGCAATGCTTCTTAAGAAGCATAGTATCTGGAGCAAAGCTCACACAAATGTCTGTAGATGGATCATAGAAAACATGCAATTGGCTTGACGGTGTAGTTCAATAGTAAGTAGAGTGTTTGCCTAGCCCTGGGTTTGATCCCTATCACTGAATAAAATGCATCATCTGTCTAAAACGTAAAAAAATAAAAAGTTTGATCTAACAGCAATAGGCAAAAATCTATAAGGATGATAATAAACAGAGGACTATAAGTGTTCTCTTTAAAAGTCTTGCCTCCTAAACAATAAACTCCATGGAAGCTGAGACTGTCTCATTTATTTTCCCTCTCGCACACCAGAAGTTTGGGGATGCTACTATAGAAGTCACAATTTTGTTCTTAAAATTAGGAGATGCAGTGCTGAAAGCATCTATGTATAGGCATTTGGAGTGCTGAGCTGTGTGGCAGATTGGAATATAAGCCATATAATGTAATTTAAACATGAAACATTACTGGAATAGAAGTCATCTACCACCCGCTCAGTTATTCAAAGTGCATGGTTCAGTGGCTCACCATGCTGAGCAATCAGCATCTTCTAGTGAATTTTAGAACATTCTCATCACCTTGAATAACAGTATGATAGGACTCTACTTTCCAACACATGGGAGTTTGCAGAGGGAAAAATGTATTATATGATCAATATACTCCTGATACTTATACTGAATGGATATTTATTAACTACCAATTGGTATATGATTTCCCCTTCAAAATACATTACAAATATGATCCCTATCCTTAAGTAATTTATTTTATTTTTTGTTCAAAATGTATGCCATACTGACAAATATAGAGAAAATTATTAGCCTCATGCAGAGAATTAAAAAGAATTTACTACTAATAAGATCTGTAATCCTTTCTTGTGGTTTGGTAATATTTTGAGACGTGATTAATATAGTGGCAGGGACAAGAGATATATAATATGACCAACTTGTGCTGGGAATTTCTAACTTAATTCCCAACTTTATTCATTAGTTAGAACTTCTTTTTATCAACTGTACTTTCTCTAGAGCTTATACTGTCAAAACATAAGAAGCTCTTTGGCCAATGGGTGGTTTTGAATAGAGCACAAGGAAATAATTCCACTCAATCGGATCAGAAAAGGCTGTCATTGTGTTAGATAATAATATACTGTTGGGAGGTTTGTTCTTTTCAAGCAGAAAATGGTGAATGAAGGCTCTTTGTGGATGTGTTTTCTGACTATTTGCTTCTCCAACCACTAGCTTAGAGAGTAAGTTATTTACAAAAATACCAAATATTCTACAAATCTTGGAAAGCTTTTTCTTACATAAAAATATTTGGAGCTATAAAATAGAGTATTCTGTAGAAAATAATAAAATAAATATGATTTTGTCCCATCTTGCAGTTTATATATGTATATGGATATATATGGATATATACATATATATATTTGCCAGTCCTAAAGCTTAAGTGCTGTTCCCGAGCCTGCTCATGATCCACACTGGTGGTCTACCACGAGAGCCAGAGCACAACTTCTAGTTTTTTCAAAATAGTTTATTGGAGACAATAGTCTCACAGCTTTTCTTGCCTGGACAGGCATTGAACCACGATCCTCAGATATCAGCCTCCTGAGATCCTAGTAGCTAGGATTATAGAGTGAGCCACCAGTCCCTGGCTCCTAAGATAAACCTT
The DNA here is from genome assembly GCF_031878675.1 of Megascapheus bottae. Lineage (NCBI taxonomy): Eukaryota > Metazoa > Chordata > Mammalia > Rodentia > Geomyidae > Megascapheus > Megascapheus bottae. The sequence goes on from NC_143518.1 coordinate 26,589,366, forward strand.
AAAAGTCATTTGCTCTTGTCTAAAAGGAAATACTAGGACTGCCTTTTTCCATTTTATCTTCTCATGATATTGTTAAAATTAAAAATAAGCCGGGAACAGTGGCTCATGCCCGCAATCCTAGCTATTCGGAAGGCTGAGATCTCAGAATCATGGTTCAAAGCCAGCCCAGGCACTCCAATTTACCATTAGAAAACTGAAAGTGGTACGGTGACTCAAGGGTTAAGGCTGTAGCCTTGAGCTGAAGAGCTTGGGGACAACACTCAGGCCCAGAGTTTAAGCTCCAGGACAAAAAAAAAAAAAAAGGAAAAACTTTCAAGCTTGGAATAATATTGAATGATGGCCATTCCAGCCTTCAGAGTGGTAGAAAACAGGCTTTCTCAAGGCCAAAAGATGTGGCTAGGACTAAAGGACAGGTGAGACCAAGCAAAGGAACATCACACACATATTTATTAAGTAACTATCAATTTATATAAATTTAGCATTTGTCTTCAAAAGGGAATGAGAATAATATTTGAGCATAAAACTAAATAAATATAAACATATTAATAAAATTTCCAAATATCTGACCTCCTAAACTTGAGCAGATTGAGAACATAAACTTACTTGCTTAATAAATCTAATTTAAACTATGAAAAAAAGAACATTTTCATCACCTCAAAGAAACAATCCCGCATTGCTTCTCCATTATTCCCATCCATTCTCCAGCCTCTGGCAACTATTTATCTCCTTTTCGTCTCTATGAATTTGTTCCTGCTAGACTTTTCACATAAATGTAATTATACAATGTTCAGTCTGTGGTGTCCCCCTTATTTTGCTAAAAACACTGAGAATCATGCTTTCATAGCCCATTGGTGTTATGACACCTATCAGCTTTCATTATTTTTAATGGCCAAATCATATTTCATTGGTGGCTTTGACTTGATTAGCATTTGAGTTAGCTTTACTTTTTTGACTAATATTAGTGGTGCTAATATGAATATCCACGAACATGTTTTCATGAGAACATAACTTTTCATTTGTCTGGCATAGCTGGTAGTAGAACTGTTGGATCATGGGTTTGTGGGGAACTATTTGAGATAGAGCCACATGAAGAATTATGCAAGAAATGGGACACACTAATTGAAACATGAGCTGTCTCTTACATTGTTGCCCAGACTGAGGAAAGAACTTAAGCAATGTCTGTTGGACTGGATTCAAGTTCAGGGATAACCCTAACCAATTCACTCTTCTAGACAGCCTGTACTATAAATAGTTATTCCTGTTGTAAAAAGGTGTATAATTTCTTCTGGTAGCCAGAATATCTATAGAATGAGTCTGAAAATATATGCTTACTATTGGAAACGTTACAGAGGATAACCCATCTCCCCCCCAAAAAAAACCCTACCTTAGATTTTCTCAAATACATTTTTCTTTCAACAATAAGAAAAAAAAAACACTTCACAAATTTGAGTGTCATTCTTTTTTTTTTTTTTTGCCAGTCCTGGGCTTGAGCTCAGGGCCTGAGCACTGTCCTTGGATCTTCTCAAGGCTAGAGTTCTACCACTTGAGCCTCAGCATCACTTCCGGCTTTTTTCTATGTATGTGGTACCGAGGAATTGAACCCGGGTCTTCGTGCATGCTAGGCAAGCACTTTAACCACTAGGCCAAACTCCCGGCCCTTGAGTGTCATTCTTGTGCAGGGCCATGCTAATCTGATCTGCATTGTTCCAATTTGAGTATATGTGCTGTCAAAGTGATTATTCAAATATATTCTTAAGGAGACTTGGCCCACTTTGGCTAATCTTAAAAGTTTATATTCTAAAACTATAAATAAAAATATTAATCCTTGGGGTCGGGAGTTTTGCCTAGTGGTAGAGTGCTTGCCTAGCATACACGAAGACCCGGGTTCAATTCTTCAGTACCACATACATAGGAAAAAGCCAGAAGTGGTGCTAAGGCTCAAGTGGTAGAGCTTTAGCCTTGAGAAAGCCCAAGGACAGTGCTCAGGCCCTGAGTTCAAGCCCAGGACTGGCAAAAAACAAAAAAATAAAAAATATTAATCCTTTCAATTAGCGGATGGTGTTTTAGTTAAGTTCAAAAGATAGTAGAGATCATATATGTGCTATTTTTTATACCAGTCCCCCCAGCCAGTCACCAATAGCTCACAGCCATCATGAGACTGAGATCTAAGGATGTCAGGTCAAAGCCAGCCTAGACAGGAAAGTCCATGAGACTTTTATCTCCAATTAACCACCAAAAAGCCAGAAGTGGAGCCATGGCATGGGTGGTAGAATGCTACCACATACAAAAAAAGTTAAGGCTCTGAGTTCAAGTTCCAGTACTGGCACAATAAGGACAGGAAGGGGGGAAAACAAAGAAAGAAAGATAGAAAGAATTAGAAGGAAATCCCATTCACAGTTAATGTAAACTCCCTATTTATCCCCATTATATTAACCTTAGAACTTAGCATTTCTATTTTTAAATTATCATAAAACTTACAGTTTTGGTATCCTTTCCTTTAAAGATCATCTAACCCTATTTTTGATCTTAGATTGCAGCACAATCCTCACTTCACATACAACATTGTTTCATTGGCAAAATGTGATTACTTCATACTTGTGTGCTTTATGATGGTTTCCAGGAACTTACTGTGGTGGTGCCTGGGGACTTTCTTCACCCTGTGTCGGACAGTACCTTCCCTGATGTCACCCTCAACACTCTTGAAGATGATTCCCCCAGATGGATTAACAAGGGAGCATTACGTGATGAGATGACCCAGGGGATGATAGACCACATTCTCAGAAAAGTACCTGTTAGTGAAACCTGTGCTCTTTATATCTCTCTGATCAGAGAAAAGTGCAAAGCCTTTGTTAACTATTATTTATATATCTAGGCCGATTTTAATCTCCTTGTCTGTTTTATTTAAAATTTGATAACATAACTGAGAAGTCAGGGTTTCCTTGGCATGCAGATCTTTACTTAGTCAGAACCCAGTTGCTTCCTAAGCTCATAGCTCAATTATCCCACCTCTTTACATTAATGAGATCCAGAATTCTTTCTCTAAGTCTATATACCATAATCAGCTTATTTATATCTATCATGAGATCCAAAGGCCATGACAAGTGAAAGGAAGATGATTTTGGGAGTCCTTGATTTAAGCTGTGGATTTGCCGTTTGCAAGATGAGCATTCTGGATAAATCACAAGGAAACCTCTGCTTGCATTTCTAGCATGTGCAGAGTAAACTCCCACATGGCGTACAGCAGTGTATGTATTCACAAATTTTACCTTATTTTGTCTTCCAAGACAGCACAAAGACTCTGAGTCTTAGCCTTCTTTGCAGCTAGCATGGGATCATGACATCTGAGCTGTGGACAGGGACATCTGAACTTACAGGTCATAGGATGTGTACTTCTCTTGCCACGTTAAACTAAGAGGCTACATGTTGACATGTGTTCCATATTTTCTTCAATTCTGCATTTGCCGATGGCCATCCATTCATCACAGAGTCAAACTGATAGCCAAAGTCATTCACAGCTTTCTGCAATTTCGCTTTCACAATGACAACATGAAAACTGTATTCTAAAGCAATCACTCCTGAGTCTGTATCCCCAGGTATATATCTAACACTCACAAAGCTAACATTTCCTCTGCCCCAAATCACCCAGGACCAGATACTAAACAACCACAGATTTCAACATTACTGAAACTAGCCAACCCGGAGCTGTTTTGACCACTTTTTCCTCAGAGTTATGTTTTCTCTTTGTTCCTGCTTCTGCGTCTTTCTGCTGCTTCTCCACATGGCCTGGGGTGAAACAATTCTAGGAGACCTATGAGCAACAATAAACTTTGTGTTTAATGAATCAACCTCTCTGTATCATTCAGTCACAATTGTAAACTGAGATATGGCATCATAAGATGAAGAGTTCTTGATGCTGAGCATTGAACTGGTGATCAGTGCCTGCTTTGCTCAAGCATTGAAACTTGGGGGAGAGTTGGTAGCTCAGTGAAACCTATCCCGATCACTAGAAAAATCTTTACTTTTTAGGCAGTTTATTTTAGTGATTAAAAAAGAACCCCAAAGTATGTAATAATTCATTGTATAAATAGATAGTAAAAGATAGTCATTATTTTTTTGCTAGTCCTGAGACTTGAACTCAGGGCCTGAGCACTGTCCTTGGGCTTTCTCAAGGTTTGAGTTTTACCACGTGAGCCACAGCACCACTTTTGGCTTTTTGTATGTATTTGGTTCCAAGGAATCAAACCTGGGTCTTTATGCATGCTAGGAAAGAATACTACCACTAGGCCAAACTCCCAGCCCATAATCATTATTACGAATAAGATCCCATTAATCATGTCTAAGAATAATCTAAGCACACAAAGCAATGCTATCTTCCTATTTACTATCTCCTCGAGTACGAAAAACAGAATTTTCAGTGACTATGAAGGCAATATTGAAGGGCGTCTGACCTTAAACAGACATTGTTGTATGTGAAAAGCTTGTTTAAGAGACAGGGAGTTACCCTCCCGAGAGAGATGAGAAGATTTATGTCTCTCGGGAGTAGCACTCTGTCTAGTCATAACAAACAGAACAGAACAAAACAGAACAAAACAAAAATAATGCCTGAAAAAGAGAGTTCATGTCAAAGACAGGAGCAGATGCTCTAAACTGCAGTCATTATTTTGCTCCCCAGTTTCTTCCCCTATTGGCAATTTGTGCAGCCAGAAACCAGCAGGGTTCATTCATGAGGAGCCAGTTAGTGACGCACAGCAGGCCACCTAGTTTGTTTATCCAGCACGCACACACGTCACAATAATATCCATATGGATGATCAAGGAAATTCAAGTAGCCTCTGTACAAGAGCAATTTACTCTCTTGCAACTTCTCTTTCCTCTTCTACTTCTCCTATGTCACAACCCCTCCAATTTAGAGATGATATATTTCCCCACAAGAAAAACCTGACAGTAATGTTGCAGGTAGAGGAGGTCACTAGTATCCATTTAAGTAATCTACTGTTCTGATACTCACCATGTATCTGTAGTCTTGTGACTCTGACATTATGTACACTAATAAAATGTGGAATAACAGGCCACATCTCAGAGACAGAATGTGTATTGCACTAGGATAACCAGGTGTTTCCTAATGCATTAACATTGGAGGATATTTCTTTACAAGAGCATCTGTAATGGTGGGACTGAAATGTGGGGACTTGGGTTGAATCAGAGCAAATGGGCTGTAGATTCTGACTATGATTGCCATCAGTAAAACTTAGCTGGTTCTTTTGCAATTAGAACTTATTAATGGAGAGAGAAACAGGCTCTCTGGAGTGAGAAAGGAGAGCCAGCCTCCCCTCCTACCCTCCACCAAAGCATCATTTCCCTTATGGCTTCATACTATTTAGTCAAGCTGGCCCTCTTGTCCAACCATCTGTATATTTATTTTTAGAGATGATGGATATATTCAATCATCAGAGTTAGGTACTCTATACTTTCTCCTCGTAATCAAATTTTGTGTCTCTTCCATTTAATTTTTCTAATGTCAAAAAAGTTTCATATTTACTTCCAGTCTTTTTAAAATTTTTATTGTCGGGGTAATGTATGGAGGGGTTTCAGTTACACTCGCCAGTAGTAGGTGCATTACTTCTCACACATTGATACTCCTTCTTATGTTTTTGTCCCCATTTCCATCCCAAACATCTTGTTTTTCTCCCTTCCCTTTCCTATTTCAATAAACAAATAAACGTCTGTACAATATGCCAGGTAACAAAGTCAGATAGAGTAATTCCATTTAATTTTTTTAGTGGAGTACTTTGGCATGAACTCAGGACTGTTTGACCAATGGAAATAACAGATGTTTATAAGAACTGATTTCAGTTATGACAATTGTAAGATATTTAAAGGAAAACAGTCCTATGTAAATAACTTAAGATCTTTTAGAGTTCACATTGTACTTTGTATAACATATATGTCTAAAATGAAAAATACCTTTATGTTTAAATATTGATGCCAAGAACCAATTTTTAAGAGATACTTTTTCAAGGACTTATGGAAGCAAAGTACTGACTCAAATACAAATGCCACCAAATTGTTAGAACCTTTGTGTAAGTTTAGTTTGCCAGCAGGTACCTTTTTCCCATGCTACTATAAAAACTATGAAGTTTTTTTTTTGTGGGTAATGGGGCTTGAATTCTGGGCCTGGGCACTATCCCTGTGCTCTTCAGCTCAAGGTTACCACCCTACCCCTTGAGCCACAGTGCCATTTCTGGGTTTCTAGCAATTAACTGGAGATAAGAGTCTCATGGATTTTAGTGCCCGGGCTTGCTTTGAGCCACAATTCTCAAATCTCAGCATCCTGAGTAGCTAGGATTATAGGCATAAGCCACCTCGCCTGGCTTGAGTTTTGTTTTTATAACTTTAAATTTTCCAATTTGTCAAATGATAGTCATGTTTTATTTTTTTAAATTTCATTTTATTGGGTTACAGTTACATTGGTAACTCTCGAACATTGTTCCCCTTTCCTGTGTTTTTCTTCCACTTTTCCTCCTCCACCCCCTCCCAAGTTATAAAATTTATTTCCAAACAAGAGATTTATCCTTGTGGTTGTGGTTTCTAATGTTTTATGCAGTTATTTTTTATATGGCATTTTATTTGGATTGAAATTGAATGCTTTGTTGCTTAGTTTTCTTTTTCAGAAATTTCCTGCTTATCATCTGCTTATTTATATGCTTTCTGTTTATTTTGCTACTAGAATGCTCATTTTTCTGTTTTTTTAAAATATTATCTTTAAGTACATATCCACAGGAGATGCCATGTAACAAAGCAGATTATGAATACAATGCATCTTGACTAGTGTCTTCCATGTTTGACTTGCCCCTTCCCTTACTTTTCTTAATTTTCTGGTATATACAGTGAATTCTAGACCACATTCTCCTCCCTGTCCTCCCTTTGTTAGTCTAACCCTCTCCCTCTGACCGTTTCCTCCCTCTTGAATTTATGCCCATTTCCTAGGGTCAATTTTTGGGGAGCTTCAACCAAGTCTTTTACATATTCTGGCTATTTTTACACCATGTATATCAAAATATTTTTCATGATGGGAAATTCTGTTTTATACATATATATATATATATATATATACAAACACTTCTTTAACTATATATATACATCTTTTCTATTTTACTTATTTTTAGTCGGTTCAAATTTGTACCTAGCTGAGCCTAAATTTCCATGGGCTTTCAATGACTCTTCTATTTGTCTAGAAAATGAAACCTTTGTCCCACTTGCCAGACTCACACCACAGCTCTTTGCCTTTCCTTCCCTGCTTCTCTCCCATCACATGTTCAGTTTAGCTGCCAGAGCAGCACTTGCACCTCCAAGATAAAAATTCCTAAATCTTAGCCAGGCATGGTGGCTCACATCTGTCATCCTTGCTACTCAGGAAGCTGAGATCTGAGGATTATGGTTCAAAGCCAGCCTGGGCACAAAAGGACTATAAGATTCTTCTCTCCACTTAACCACCAGAAAATCAGAAGTGGTGCTGTGGCTCAAGGAGTATGGTGGTAGCCTTGAGCTGAAAAGCTCAGGGACAGTGTCTAGGCCCAAAGTTCAAATCCCACAACTGACAAAAAAAATCCTAAATCTTTAGCAGGCTCCCTGTATCTGGTCAACAATGTAAATTGGTACTGCAGTCTTGTTTTGTGGCCAACCCTTTCATGAAAACTTCTTTCAATCATCAACCAACTCAGATCTACACGGTGAATCCTAAGTGCACCTATTAAATATAAAGTGTTATAAATAATTCAAATACTTCAAATTAAAGTCGATTGCCACCACACAGGCCATTCCTGTCTCCTATCTCCATCTTCCTGCTGTGCTCAGTCTCCAAATGTCAGTTATCACCACATGAAATCTGTCTCCACGATGCATTCCTCTAAGTGGCTCAGTTCTTTCCTTACTCCTTACAGCTTCCATTTCTGTTCTCAGGCCTCCTTATCTGATGCCTGCCATCACTCTCTGCTGGCCTTGCTGTTTCCTTTCTCTGCCGCAATTCACTTTACAATTGCCCATGTTGGATGACTCTTCTTGCAAGATGGCTCTGAAGAAACCATCACTCTATCCAACTGTCTCTAGTGTGTTCCTTCTGCCCTGAAGACACGTGCTAAATTCTTCACTGCTCACTAGAGGTTTCTAATAACTGAATCTCAATTCATAGCCACGGCTCTGCTCGGATGTATGTTTGTATAATAATCACTCATGCTTTCCACACAAGTCTTCTTACCTTTGCTCATCGAATGCTGTCCGATGATACCTCTCACTTCTTTTTAGTAGCCCAGACTTTAATCCAAGTCTTTTCTCTTTCAGGAAGCTGGATTTGGTTTAAACCATAATTATATTTTCTCAGGAATGCAATAGACCTTACTGAGCCTACTCAAGAACTCTTGAGCCTCCAGAATGTTCAGTTCTGTTCAAATACATATTATGAACATTCATTTTGTACTACACTTTGTGGGAGGATATGCAGGCATAGACAATGAATAGATATAATCTCTCCTTCCAAGAACTATTGCCTGTAAGAGGAGACAGAGACATAAGCATATCATTTTTTTTAATGTGGGCAGTTTACAGATGGAGATAAATCTGGTTCTGTGAGAGTGAAAAAGAGGATAGCTGGTCCAGTTCAAGATCAAAATAAAAGCTACTTAGAAAAGATACCATGTCAGGAAGTATATAAAGTAGTTTGCAAATACAGTGTGCATGCACTTAAGTGAATATGTTAGTTTGTAAAATATATGAATTTATAGAATTAATTTTCATTTGAATATATCCTTGACTTCATTTGTTTGTGCTGTATAAAAAAATTGGAAAAAAATAAATTTGACACTGGTGAAGAAAAAGAGAGAGAAAGAGACAGAGAGAGAGAGAGAGAGAGAGAGAGAGAGAGAGAGAGAGAGAGAGAGAGAGAGAGAGAAAGAGAGAGAAAGAAAGAAAAGAAAGGGGAGGGAAAGAAAGAGGAAGGGAAAGAAAGAGGGAGGGAAAGAAAGAGGGAAAAAAAGAAAAAAGAAAGAAAGAAATGCCATGTCATCAGTAGATGAGTAGGAGCTGTTAAGACAAAGAAAGGGTGGAAGGAATTGGAGACAAAGGAAACATAGTCAACAAAGCCACCTGAGCAGAGATGCTGCAGGACTAAAATAGCTGAGTATCACTAGACAATGATTAAAGTAAAATGCATCATTTCACCACCATGTGGCTGCTCTTGGAAATAACATTTTCATTTTTCTGTGTGGACTGAATGAATCCCAGAGGAATACTTGTTGCTGAGACTGAGAGGTCCTTTCCTTATCTTACAAATGGAGAGAATAGGAGTGATTTGCCTACTTTTCCAAACAGATGGCATTATCTAATTTTCCAAACTGTTATTAAGTTAATGATGGTTATCTTACATGCAAATCAGTGACTACCAAGCTGCTGACAACCAGAAACACACATGGTACCTTTTTGGTTTCCCTTCAGACTCAAAGGTAGCATCCCTTTCACTCGTTTTTCCAAGTTCAACATATCAATGCATTTAAAATTATGCAAAATAAGACTGTTCCTAAACTAACCTTGCCATAATATCAGCATTATGTCTTGAGTTATTTCAATAGAATAACATATATATGCAAATTCAAATGTATGGATAAAATACAAAATGTCATAAGGAAATGGAAAGACTTTGAAAAAATCATATTAAGTGAAGTAAGCCAACCCAAAGGAACATAGGCTCCATGGTTTCCCTCATTCGTAATAATTAGTATATGTTTAGTATTCTCCTAACAGAGGATCGTACTAGCTCAAAAGCTATATATATATGGTCATATAGGTTGAGACTAAGAGAAATGAACTCTAGGATATTGAAACAAGAGGTTTATCTTTATGATTGTTTTTAATGTAGTATACGTAGTTGTTTTTTTTCTCTTTTGTTTCTGCTTATGGTTTATCTCATGTTGCTTCTGTATCTTACTTTGATACCTGATATATTATATATTAGTTTATTTGAAATACAGAAGGTAAGGGGGAAACAAGATGATTGGGAGGGGGTGGGGAAGAGAAAGGGGAACAAAAACATGAGAAGGGCTATCAAGATTTGAGAAGTAATGTACCCACTACCTGATGAATTGTAACCCCTCTATACATTATCCCGACAATAAATAAAACAATGAAAATATTTTAACAGAAAAAAAGCTATGTACATATGGCCATATAGAATGAGACTAAGCAAAGTGAACTCTAGGATATGGAAACGAGAGATTTATCTTTGTGATTGTTGTTCTTAATGAAGCTATTGCTCTTCTCTTTTTTCCCCCTTATGGTTAATCTCATGTGGTTACTGTATCTGACTTTGTTTTCTGGTATATTGTATATACATTTATTTGTTTATTTGAAATAGGGAAGGGAAGGGGGAAAAACAAGATGATTGGGGAAAACAACAGCCATTGATTTCATAGCAGAAGTAGCCTTGCTCCAAAGGCTGAGGTGGGCCTGTGAACCAGGGACTTGCAGGAGGATATGCTTGAACACCCAGGGACTGCAGCTAATGAGAGCTAGATAGAAGAGACACCAGCAAAGTGAGGCTAACAGGGTCTGAGCAAGGCAGAGCACAATCCCAGTCTCCTCTATTCCAGAGAACCTGGGCTCAAAGACCCCTGCTCACACCTTCTCATCCACATGTCCAAGATATCATTTCTAGGAGAATCTCAGGAAGAAAGAGAAACAATCAGAGAATGCAGTGTTCTTCTCTTGAGTGCCTATGCATTTACTTAAAGCAACTGATCAGATTGAACTAATTTAAACTAGGATTAACACTATGATTTTCAATAGAGATGGAAGTCTTCCATGGACAAAAATGATGACAAGATTTTTTTCTCAGAGTGTCCAGGGGAAGGCAGCAAGTTTCACAAATATATATCTTCTCACTCCTTAAAACCAGGCTAAAATGATTTCAAAAGACAAACCCACCAGACAGATTAGAACAGAGCATAGCAACACAATGTGAAAGCCACAAGCAGATAGACTAGTCATATTTATCTTAACAAGTCTCAGAAACTGGAATCTCATTTTGACAGTGGACAGAGACTCTTCCTGCTTAATACCACAGAGTCTTCAAAGGGCTCAAGAACTAGAAGGGCCAGCAAAACTCTGAAACTGGGGTGGAAGGGCCTTATGAAGTAAGGAAGGCTAACAGGGGTGGAGTCTCTGGGAATGATAACACTAGATGGTGTCTAGATTTGGCATTTGGATTCCTCACCTCACAGAGTGAAGGAGAGATTTGTACAGTCAAAACTGAAGACATCAAACTTTTATCATCTTTTCTTCCCTCTGGCTCTAGAACACTCTAGGTAGACCCTTACCTTCAAGGCCAGACAGTAAAATCTATCCAACCAGACTATTTTGTAGTAATGAAATAAAAGAAACAGATTAGGCGGACATTTTTACTAAGACCCTTACCTCAAGTAAGCCAGCCTTTAAACTTGAGTACAGAAAATACTAGGGCGTCAGGGACAGCTCTTACCTGTCCTTTGTCCTAATCTTGAAGTGATTAGAGTTTATGCACTGTGTTTCCTACCATTCTGCTTAGCCTAGAGGACATTCTTTCCTACCAAAGACTCTCAACAGGTCAAGAAGCAAAAAACTACAAACCAGCTGCTCTATTAGATCCAAGTTTGTATCAGATGGACAGCTGGTCTTTCTTAGAGACCTGTCACAGGATCCACATGTGAGAATTCCTATAGTTCTTGCTTGCCTTGTTCGGTACCCACTGATTCACCCAAAGGCCCTTATGAACTCTTAAAGAACATAAGCTCTCAGGAAAGCTAAAGCCAGATGACTACCCCAAAGTATGAAGCTTACCATGCCCTGGTAGCAGTCGTGTAATAGAGATATTACCATGCTTTTGACACATAGCAAAATCCACCTCAGTCATTCAGAATTTCAAAATTGATGCAATGCTCTTTCTCAGTGATTTACACCAAACAAGGGACAAAATGCAAAACTCATTTGTCAAAGATTTAAAAAGGAAAGAAACTCAAACCCGGCCTGAGTGCTCATGGCTCTAAGAAACACTGAAGATAGACAGGTAAGGCTCTAGAAAACACATGACAGCTGTCTGAGTCCTGGCTAAAAGAGTGGGCTATCAAGAAGACAAGGGCCTTCCACCCTGCATTTCATGGGCCATCCAGCTCTACCAGTAAGGCTTAGGGGATACCAGCTATGCTTCCCAACAAGAGTGGGAGATTTTTTTTTTTTATAATTCTAGCTAACATCCCTTGAAAACCCCAAATGAAATTAGTGGGTAGCAAGTTCAGGGTAAATCATCACAAGTTGGGTTGGCAACATCAGAATTAACTCCAGAATGAAAAGCCCATTAGCTATCACCTTAAGTGATTTCATGATTTAACATAATAGGAAATAGGGAATTATTGGAATCACATATATTTTTCACTCAGTAAATGGTACTCATCTTTTTGCTGAACATTATACTTATTGAGCATCTATTCTGTGCCATGTGTTGTACTGGCATTTAGGTTGCATAAATTAAAGTTTTTTTTTAATTCTTTGTCTAGGTGGAACTTATACTCCAAAGAGAAAGCATACACAATAATAATTAATATGAAAACATAATAAGTAAATGCATAATGTGGTTTTAGATGAACCTGTGGAGGAAGGCAGAGTTAGGATCTTGGGTGGTGCAATTGGCAAATGTAAACAAAGCAATTAAAGCAGGCTGTATTAAGATGAAAAAAATTGAGCAGAGACTTAAAGGACTGATTACATAACACAACGCAAATAAATCTGTGACTAGACACCATTCTGGTATAGTAAGTGTTTGATAGATTACCATGTGTTTAGGAGGGAGAGTGAATTCCAGGCAATTGGGAGCTCTATTTAGTGAATGTGATACTCTTTTGTAACAGTAACCACCATTCACTAAGCCTTATCTGTATGCTAAGTGACTGGATGTAATTTTTAAAAATCTGGCAAGTAACACTATGAGGTCCAACTAAAGCTAAGAGAGATGATTTACTCAAGGTACTCATGGCTGCCAGCAAATTAGAGGTGATAAGAATTTTGACCAGGCATGTCTGAGGGTGGCCTTTCTAGCCACCATGCCTCTCTGCCTCCCAAATCTGTTCTCAGACAAGTTCTGAGACTTGTGCAAACCTGGAACAGAGAAAGCAAGTGTTGCACAGCTGTCAAGACAATACATTCCCTTCATTCAACCATGTTGCCTGGCTGAGCAGGCCTAGCCCAAATATTATGTAAATGAGATATGAAAGCTAGGCCTATCCAAAATATTATGTAAGAAGATATGAAATCTAGATAACCTGGGCCCCATCGATGGAGTCTGGAAAGACACTGTAGAACTACCAGGTCTTTTTGAAAGAATACATTAGATCTTCAAACCTAGAATCTTTTGCTAAAGTGTGCTCCTCCATATCTCCAGCCAGGAGGTGCTACACAACAATAATAATTTTTTTAAAAGCTGTTATCTTTTAGAAGCATGAGAGAATTTCTGCCTGAAACCAGAAAAGAGTGCCTGGCAAAATGTGGCCATCAACTCACAGAGAAAAAAATGCAATTTAACTCACTATCCTCCAGTTACAGGTGACTATAGAAATGCATCTGGGTTGAGAAGATCCCTCACTGCACATGGGAGAGAAATGAACATTCACTCACTGTCCTTCTCAGTCTCACAAAAACAGGCAGTGAAAACAGAAGTTCAAGTCAAAACTCAGAAAACCCTCTTATTCGTTAAAATGCCATTGGGGAGCTGAAGGACTGGGACCATGAGAAAATAAAAGTGAGAGACAACATTTACCCTTTGCCTCAGTTCCATGGGCAGAAACTCAAATGAACAAGTTTTTATGCAAAACAAGTTCATCCCTGGAACCCAGTAGCCCATCATGATCCTCTAACCTTCAAAATAAACAAGGAGTTTTTCACCATGAAAATGGAAGCCAAACAAGTCTTTCAGACTCTTCAAGGGATCCAATAGCCTGAAGTGTTCCATGACAAAGTCTAAAAAGATCAGAGAAGACAAGCTACCTCTTGCCTCACTGCCTTGGAGTGTGCGATGTATGAGTGATATGAAGGACTTGACCAACTCCCCTACATCATCAAATGGAGGAAGTGACTCTAAGTGACATTCTCTACAAAAGAGATGAGTCATAGTGCCAAAAATTGTCCTGTCTGTTGCCCTGAAAGACTTTAGCATCACACCTCCTCCACCGAAACCATGAGCCAGCGACAAAGCAAATGTCAGAGAAAATGAATCTTACAGCAGGGTTGCTCCTGAGGTGAGGTTTGCAGGGGAGGAGGTCAATCAAGACCATAAAAAGTTGAAGTCACAGCACACATGCCCCATGAGTACTTTACCCACTGCTCCTTTCTAAAGATCACTAGTCCCAAGTTCTGAGCTCAGATTTGTTGTAGAAAACTTCGTCACAGGAGTGAACACCAAAAGCATCATTACGAAAGTATGGGGAGTCAAGGAGGGTAGAAGGAAGACATTCAGGATACGCATATGAGTACAGAACCCCTACGGTCCCTCCATCTTCTGTCTGTTGTTTTATAAATAATACTGGCAAGAAGTCAGTTAGAAGATGGGTGTTCATGTGCTAGAGCTAGATGAGTTGTGACTAGACTTCTTCTAAGTGAATTCTCATGTCTCCATGACCAGTGTCACTTTTACATTTCTCCTGCTACTTCTCAGCGCATTGTAGAGTCACAAACATTCTGTTGCCCTGGGGACAGCAAAACACGCTTTAGAGTCTTGCCAAGTCAGAGGATTTTTAAGTCAGGACTTATTATAATGTGGGACAAGTAAGGTTATTACAGGTCCCTCCCCCTTCACAATCATCATTCCATCCTCTCCGAGTGCATAGGCAAAAAGGCAAGCAATTAGATGAATTCGTGTGCCCCAAAGTACATGTTCAGCAAGTAGCAAGTTAAATGGTTTTAATGAATTTTGGAATGGAATGAATCTTCCTTGAGGAGATAAAATACTGACCCACTCCCTTGAAAACTTGATCCTATTTTTTTTAATATTTAGGTGAGTAAGTGAAATGAAGAGAGGGGACCTTTGAAAGAACTTCAAGGTGTCCCCATAGGGTTTTGTCTGGTTATTTTCATGTTTTCCTTCTCCTTAGGTTCTATAAGTCTGGTTGTATATGTTATTCTCATAAAATATTCTCTCCCACAAGTACTTGCTGTACATGAATGTTAGAATATTTTGGTATAAAGAACAAGGTGGGAAGAAAGTAACGCTAGAACAGAAATCTTGGAAAAACTGTAGTAGGAATTGATACCAAGAACTCTGATAAAACCTTACTCTCTGTAGAAGCTAACAAAAAGCTTGTAGTATCCCTCACCATAGGCAAAGGAATCTGAGGCACAATTCTAGCTTTTCTCTTTCTGGCCATCATAACTCTGTGACCCTTTTTAATCTGTGTGTGTGTACCCACTTACTTGGTTTGTCCTTTTGTTGCATCCTAACATCCCTTAAAAATGTAATAGCACTACTCCTTTTTTCTTTCTAATTTTTCAAGTTCTCCAACTTCTGTTTCTTCCCCATATGTTCCATATCTCCTGTCAGTTTTTCCTATCCCTATTTCGTGTGTGTGTGTGTGTGTGTGTGTGTGTGTGTGTGTGTGTGTGTGTGTATTCTTTGGGGCAGTATTGGGATTTGAATTCAGGGCCTTGTACTTGCTAGACATGATTTCTACCCTTTGAGTTATACTCCACCCACCTTTTTCCTGCTTTAGTTTTTTTTCAGATAGGGCCTCATGCTTTGCCCTGAGCCAACTTTCAACCGTATCTTCTGTCTGTTGGCCCTCCAAGTAGCTGATATGACTTTGTGTGTGCCATCATGCTCTACTTATTGGCTGACATGTGATTTCACTAACTTATTTCCCTCATCTAGCCTTGAACTATAATCCTCAATATCTTTGCCTTTCCAGTTGCTGAGACTACAAGTGTAATCCAACACACCTGGTACATATACTTATTCTGTGTACCTTATTTGATCTTCATATTTGGGTTCTTCCTGGAATTACATACATATATACATATATACATGTATGTAAATATGCACATTCATATATATTGTGCATGTATGTCTAAATATGTATGTATATACACATACAAGCTCATTACATATATATATGTAATTATATAAATTATTTTTCTATCTTCTTCTCATCTCCTTCCCTTTCTCTAAAGCTGTTTGCCCCTTACTCTTCTCTATAGAATACTCTCACCTTTCTCGAATTATGTTAGGTTTTCTTCTAAACTCTAGCACAGAAAGAAAATTCTGTAATTCTTAAGCACTCATTCGCTGTATTCTTAGGTTTTATTTCACACTGTTTTTACACTTTCCAATAGTTTTTCTAGGCCAACTTTTATATAAACCTCCTTTTCCAAGCTTCTCCTCTCCACCCATAAACCTTACCTATTATAGTAGAATCATACACACAATGCCTTAGTGTGTTAGGAAGACTAGAGCTGGCAACATTGCAAACTACTACTTCTATCTAGTAGTTCCTCCATAAATGATACTGAAAACAAGTAAGGTATGAATTCCATGGTATTGATTCTAGAGAAAGCTATGGATTTAAATTTAAAAACCAAAAGTTTTCTTGGAATTCAGGAAAGATACAGAGAAATCTGCTAAAGTATCTGTGCTATGGTTTGAATCTCCAAGGGTTCCGGTACTAGGAAGGGTCTGCTGCTGGGTGCAGGTTATGAGGCTGAGGAACTCTTAAGAGATGATATCTAATCAAAAGTGACTACTGCCCTCAGAGGTACTTAACACAATTCTTCAAAGATCCCAGTTAGTTCTTAAGAGAGCAAGTTATCGTACAGCAAGGCCACTCCATGCACTAGCCCTCGGCTGCATGCACACATTTTCCTTCTCACTCTTCACCTAATGTTGAACTTACAGCTTCCAACACTTCCAGCAAACTAGACCTTGTTTACAAGTATCCAACCTCACTTATTTTGTCACAGTAATTTAAAAAAACCAGACTAACACAATCTACAACATAACAATTTCCCTATTTATCCCACAACTGAAGGAATCTAATGTTTATCACTGGAGCAGTGTTGAACATTGCCCAAAGTTTAAAACCATAAGTAGCCTCTTAGATCTCAACATTCATTTACCAGTTTGGATTACTCTCTTTTCTTGTCATGACAAATGGAGGTACAACAGATGAAGACTAAACCATATTTTTCTTCCCCATAGCTCTGTCTTTCTTATGTGATCATATCATTGAACACTTAACAGTACAGGGTCTCTATTTATTGAATTTCCTGTTCTTTCTCCTGACCTTTTATTGTAAATTTCTTGAGAAAATGGTGTGTATCATGTGGGAGGAGTGAAGTGTATTTGATAAGGCCTAAGTACTGGGTACTGCAGTCCATGTTCACCACGTGCTTGGGAAGTACATGCTGCTCTTTTCACTGTAAGAATGAGGAACTTTAGCTACAGAAAAGTTAAATGTTTTATTTCAGATCTCATCACCTGGACAGAAACTAGGAGAACTGAGATTTTTTTTCCAGCCATGTTGAATTTTCAGGTTCTTCTCTTTGTGACTTTGCCATACAACAGACCCCACTTGAAGATTCCCTGCTCAGCATCTCATGACCTTATAAGCTGAACTCCCAGTAAATCATACAAGTCATAGTTTGTCTTGCCTGTGAATGAAAGGCAGGTCTCTTCTGTTGCTCCCATTGTACACAGCATCCATCTCATCACTGCCATCTGGGGACAGTCACAGGAATATAGTTATCTGTACAAATTCACCAGACTTACGAATTGTGCACTTTTGTATATCTAGCAGATATTTGTATGAAATGTTTTACATAAAATAGCAAAAAGTAGAGAAAATGTCTTTGAACATTTCTGTTTTCTTAGCCATTACCTTTGTATAAAATGAAAATAGTTGTTATCGGTTTCTATATTTAAAATTATGAAAGGAGTTTTTGGGCAATTTAATTCTCCTGATCTAATTAGGACATACAAGGACATTTTGGGCATTGTATTTAGTGATACCAAAACACTTAATGTAGTATAACTGCCTGACACAGGGTAACTGTGACACCTGAAATGTGTCAGTTTGATAGAAATATGGCCATTTCAAAACAATGTTCATTATATGATGGTAAGGGAAAAACATAAACCATCACACGTCAATAATTTGTTTAAAATATTCTCAGATATATTTACTGTATTTATGCATGCATATGTATATGTTTGTTACTGTGGGTATATAAGGTCTGTGTCATAGTTAGAAATGACAAAGAAAAACCACCTCAATACATCACCAATGTTTCTCTATGGATGACAGAATCATGAGTAGTGATAATTTTCTATTTTCACATTATTCTATTTTTACATTATTTCCAACTTGGACTGACTTCTACCTCAACCTCATCTTCTCTTTATACATTAATTGGTATATTTTCTTCTTAAACTTCTCTTATTTTTATTACTGTACAACTACTATACTAAGAAAAGTATTAATAAATATGCATATCTAGAAAGTAAAATCCAGAAAAAAAGTCCTTAAGCTGGTTATGAATTTATGTGTGTGTCTGTGTGTATGTATTTTTCTACTTCTGTGAATTTTATGCCCTTTCTGAATGTTCTTCTATAAGCAGAAACAAAAATAAACCCTCTGAAATATTAAGAAAAGGGAATATTTTCAGGATGGTATTATCAGGATCATGAAATATATCCTTCTTCATAAAAAGTGAGCTTGGTGGAAAATAAAAAAATTTCAGAACTCTGAAAATTAACTAAAGACTTTAGGGTATTTTTAATTCTTCAAGTAAAACAGATAGCAAAACAGTAAGGTCTTATGCTGTTTGGAAAATAATGGGTGTTAAGGTATTTGAACTTGCTCTACTATTAATTGCTTATTTCCTAGACTCATCACCCTCTTCTTCATCACTCTCCACAATAATCTTGAAACCAGGGAAATGGTGAAACAAGTAGACAACAACTAATAGAGGGGGAGCAGAGAGCCTTGGGAGCTTTCTAAAAAGCCCCCTTCCTGGAAAATGGTCATTATTTGACCTGTTTGGCAGATCCCTGGAAAACCCCTGTTCATAAAGTTTGATGCTTGACCTGAACCAGTAAGGAAAGCCCTGATTCCTAGGTATTTGTCAAAAAACACTCTGGTAATTATTTAACATTACAGTAGTCCATGGCATGGATACCAGATGTGGCAACCACTGGTTCTCATGGACTTTCCTGCCCAGGCTGGCTTTGAATCACAATCCTTAGATCTCAGCCTCCTAAGACTCGTGAGCCTCCAGTGGCCTACTGGCCAGTGGCCACTAACTTCAACATTGCTTTCTTTTGCACATTTTCTTATCTCTACACCGGTGTTCATGTGCAGGCATTTTGAGTTTTGATGAATACCAGACATTTAAAAGATTGCAATGTAACAATTCAGAAAATCAGACTCTTCCAGTTTTGTTTGCTTATTGCTTTTGCTGCTACTCTCAATTGTTTATTATATTATTTAGATTAATTCCACAAAGTCTGTGTTACTGGTTATGTGCAGTCACTGAACTTCTTTATTTAACTGAACCATCAGCTATGGATTAGGCAAAAGTTGCCTTATGTGCCGTTTATTACTGAGTGGTGTACTCTTTCCAGGGAGGCACTGCCTCCATGTATTGAGACATGTTTTCAACACTCTGGATGTACAGCCCTGCTTTAGCCATTTCTTCTTATTTGTATAGTTCTTCTAGTTCAACTAAAGTTGAAGAATTTTATTTTCTTTATACATTTTGGTGGGGGGAGACACATACATAAACCTCCAATGCTAATAACCTAGGCCCCAGAAATACATTGAAGCTTTTCAGAACCTACTATAGATGTCTTAGTCCCCAGAATCTAACCTTATATTAGTTTGTTATTTGCCCCAACTGGTATCCATACCACAGCCACTGTAATGTAGTTAGAAGCTACATAGCCCTCTCCTAAGCATTTACTAAGGTTGTTCACAGAACACGGGGAAACAATTGTTTACGATATTATCAGTTTATTATGAAGAATGAAAAGAAAGCACATGGTAAGATATGAAGAAATAGATATGGAACTTCTGTGTTGCCCCTTCCAGGCACACCACCCTTCCAACACTGCCATGTGTTTCAAATCTGGAAGTTCTCCAAACCCCATCCATGGAGGTTTCCTAGTGTATAAAGAACTGACTAAAGCTGGCCATTTGTTATGAACTTCACAATTTGGCTCTTTCCTTAATAGGAGTTCAAAGAATAGGGATGAAGTTTGTTTTTCTAACCACAAATTTGGTTCTCTTAACAACCAATTCTTGTCTTCCAAGGAAAGCATTATCATTAACTCAGTAGAGTTGAAAGGGGCTTATTTATAAGTAATAAAAGATGTGCTTCTTATTCAGGAAATTTAAAGGATTTTAGAACCTCTGCGCTAGGAGCTAGGGACAAACACTAATTATATTTTATTATATTACCGTGAACATATAGAATGGATTGGAAATCAATGACAGAAGAAAACGGATAACATGACAGAATACAAATATATATTATACATTAATGTATCACATTGTGTTATGTTTTATAATGTATTATATTATCAAATATTATAATGTATTATATGTTAATATTATAGATATGCTTTCCTAAAAAACAAATAGGGAAAAATCATAAAGGTAATGAAAAAATAAACTGAGGTAGAACAAAAATGAAATACAATGTAAAAAGTTGTGCAATGTAGTCATTAAAATATCTAGCTATAAATGCCAATATTGAGAGTCAGATACTCTCAATCATCTAGTGTGTCACCTTAAGGAACTAATGTAAAGCTTTGCAAATGTACAGCTCATGTTTCGTTGCCTTGGGTAATCCTTCTGCCTCCGCTTCCTGAGTAGTTGGGACTACAGCTAATACTTTTGATCCATGGTTAATTTAATCCGTGATTAAATCCATGATTGTGGATGGCCAACAATATTGGGAAAAACAGTAGACTCACCAATTAGGTAACCTGAGTGAAATGAACACATTCTTGGAAAGACAGAAACGGAGTTATAATTAAATTAAGCATCTGAATTTAAAAAACACTTTTGTTTACTTTTGCTTTCTTTTCTTTTTGTCTTGTTTGTTTATGTCTTTACTATTACAAGGGGTGGCACAAAAATGGCAGGACAAAGGATAAACAGATCCAACAGTGGTACTCACTGGACACTATGTTGAAAACTATACAAATTTGAGTATGATGCAAGGACAAAACTGGGAGACGAAGGGAAGAGGTGACATTTGTCCAAAGGAAATGTACGCTTTTCCTGACTTAGCTAAGTCTGTTTTTAGCATCTTAAAATAAAATAATTTCTAAGCTCTAAGAATGACATGAGTAATTTAAAAACTTTTCTTCAAACACCAAGAAATAAAAACCCAGGCCAAAATGGCATGTCTGGTGAAATCTTTGAAAGGTTGAAGAAAGAACACAAGGTTTAAGAATACAATTTTACCATCTCTTACACAAAATGCTTAGAATCAGAAATAGTTCAGGTGTCTTTTTTTTATTTTGCCATATTGTGAGTGTCACTGTTTTCCATTAGGGCTGTTCAGCCTGTAGACAACTCTCATAGACTCTTCCAAAATATAGAAAATAGGGAATACTTTCCAACTCATTCTAGAAAGTATAGTCTGACACTATAAGCCAAAGATATCACAAGGAAAAACTACAGATGCATATTTCTCAGTGAAATACAATAAAAATGTTCAATAAAATATTAGAAAATAAACATAGTGACATATTAAAAAAGATTACTCATCATGATAAAATGGGATTCATTCCAGACATGAAAGGCTACTTTATCATCCCAAGCCCATTCACATAGCTAGGTGCCATAGCTTCATGAAAAGACTAAGTACATGCAAATTACACCCAGATGCATGCATGTCTCAGCAGGAAGTAAGACCCTATCACAAAAATAACCTGCAAAAATCAGGGATGGGAGAACAGCTGGGCAGAAAGAGCACCTGCCAAGCAAGTACAAGGATACAGCAAGTACAAGTTCATACTTTAGTACTGTCCAATGAATAATAAATACTGCAATAGGTTATAGCTACCAGACTGAGTTTGGACCAGGGGTTGCGGTTTTCCTTGGGAGGGAGAAATGGGACCTTGCAGAACACATTTCCAGGGAGACAAAGCACTATATTAATAAATATTCAGTAGAACACCAAGATATCACTAAACCATTGATGGTGAACAAATGTCTTAACTGCTTACTAATTCTTCCCTTAACCAGTCTTCTCCCTTATACTCACAAGCACCCACTTGGTCACCTGGGCCTGAAACTATATAGATCTGTCTGTCCAGTACCTAATCTAATGTGTCAAGGTGACTTATGTATATTAAATAAAGTGCATTTTTCCCTCTCTTAAAAAAATAATGAAAATTAAAAAACTGACCTATCTCAATTGATCAGAAACTCATCAATATTTGAAATATTCATTATTTATTCAATAAAATTCCATAATTACAACAGGATGTATGGTTTTGTGGTGTATATATATATATATTGCATCAAACATAGACAACATCATAATGATGAGAGGCTGAGTGGTTTATCTCTGTGACTAAGAAAAAGCAGATATATATTCATACAACTTCTATCCTGTAGCATATGACAAATTCCATCAAGATAATTTGGAAGGGAAGGGAAGAGAAAGGAAGGAAAGAGAAGAGGAAAGGAAAAGAAAAAAGGAAGGAAAAGGGAAAAGGAAAGGGAAAGGGATTAGAAAAAGTAGAAGAGGAAGGAGAAGGGATGATTAGTTCAAGATTTTAATCATTTCACATTACCTCGGGGTAAAAGAAATTACCTAACATCTCTTGTGAGCATAAAGGAATATTGGAAAAATACCCATCTGCAAACCTCCACAGAACCATCATCACAACTTTACCTCCTCCCCACCAAAAGGAAAAAATTCCCCAACCATCCCATTATGGTATCTCATGAAAATCTTTCCTCCCTCCTCAGTCTTCAAGCATTTCTTATTGGCAGCAGTCCTTGGCCTTATTTTACAAGATGCTAAGAAACAAGAATCCAGTTCCCACACAGGTTGATAAGCAAGTCTTCTTCATCTAGAACAAGAATAGCTCATTTACAACAAGAGCCAAGGCCTGAGAGGGACAGTGGCCAAGGGAAGAATTTCCTCATGAAGATGATGACTTTTAGGTTTTCAGAGACCACTGACTCTACCCAGTCCTGTCATCAGTGGGTACCAGTGTTCTTCTCTCCCCTAAGTGTCCACAATACAGGAAACCACACCACACAGTGGCCTACATATAGAATTGACCTTGACATAGGTGGCCTAGAAGCCAATGAAGGTAGGGTTGAGTCGCTAATATAGGTATTATTACAAGATTATCTCAAAGTGTGTGTGTGTGTGTGTGTGTGTGTGTGTGTGTGTGTGTGTGTGTATGAATTCTAGAGATAGAAGGGGTTTTTCCCATCTGGGAACGTAGAAGAGAAGGAAGAATGCTGAAGGGGAATTATTTGTGACACTCACCTTCCAACTCTATTAAATGATTAGTAAAAACAATTTCAAAGTACTGATTCTGTTCCCCAGAACTGATGGAATTCCTGTAGGGTAACATGGTTGGAGACATTTTCTGTAAAACTTCTACAGTGTGCCAATGTAAGTTTCTCAGTAGATGTCCAAATTAGTACCAGCTACTATTTGTTTCTATTAATTCCATAGATGCTCTTTTTAGTCCCAACTCCCCCGAAAAAAAATGGGTTCTTTGAGGAAACAAAGTCTTTCATCACTGTGCTTCATGGTTCATTATTTGATTCACAAATCTGGTCATATCCTATAAATCCACAATTGACATGAATCTAAGATTCTTGAGACAGAATAATGCTTGGATTTGAAGCACACTGTGAGAAAACGGAATCTGAAAATAAGCTGTTCAACAAGGATATTTACTTGTACAATTATAAATGAATGCATTAGGTATCCCTTGACGGGAAGATATATCTCAGGTATCTTTGGGAAAATTGAATACTTCCCTTGGATCTTTTGCATCCTTAAAACCCAAGTGAAGATGAAAATAGTAAACAGAAGCAACCATGTTTATCACCTCTTCTGAACAGTAAACTCATACTTTCATACAGTTTTATAATTTCAGTCTTTTCATACTGATGGGCTAAGGCAGAAAAGCATATACTTGGATAAATTAATTGACCTTCCAAATGTCAAAAACATTCAAGGAAGTAAGGCTAAAATACTTGTGGAGGGTTGAGAGTTTGGCCCAGTGGTAGAATGTTTGCCTAGCATGTACCCTTTAATACCACATTCATAGAAAAAACTGGAAGTGGCGCTGTGGCTCAAGTGGTAGAGCTCTATCCTTGAAAAAACCCAAGGACAGTGCTCAAACCCCGAGTTCAAGCTCCGGGACTGGCAAAAAAACTTAGGGAGCTTCTAAGTACTTTCTCCTACAGTTATCCATCTCATCAACAGCCATTCCTGTAGTAAACTGTCAACAATATCTTGCAGTTGTTGATATATTTTAGATATGAGGCCTTTGTCCGTTGTTTGGTTGGTGAAGATCTTCTCCCACTCTGTAGGCTTCCTAATTAATTTACTAGCTATGTCCTTTGCCATACAAAAGCTCCGCAGTTTAATGCAGTCTCACTTATCCAGCCTTTCTTGAATCACTCCAAAACTAATCTCCAAAGTAACAACCATCCCATTAAAAAATGGGCCAAAGACTTAAAGAGAGTCTTCTCTGAAGAAGAAACAAAAATGGCCTATAGACACATGAAGAAATGCTCAACATCTCTGGTCATAAAAGAAATGCAAATCAAAACAACTGTAAAATTCCATCTCACTCCAGTTAGAATGGCCAGGATCAGGAAAACGAATAATAACAGATGCTGGAGGGGATGTGGCCAGGAGGGATCACTACTACACTGTTGGTGGGAGTGCAAACTCGTTCAACCACTATGGAAAGCAGTATGGCAGTGCCTCAAAAGGCTAAACATAGAACTCCCCTATGACCCAGCAATTCCACTACTTGGCATTTACCCAACCGTCCAGAAACAAGGACATACTAAATCCACTAGCACAACAATGTTCATTGCAGCACTATTCACCATAGCAAAGATATGGAACCAACCTAGATGTCCCTCAGTTGATGAGTGGATCAACAAGTTGTGGTATTTGTACACAATGGAATTCTATGCTGCTGTCAGAAAGAATGACATCGCCCCATTTGTTAGGAAATGGAAAGACTTAGAAAAAATCATATTAAGTGAAGTAAGCCAGACTCAAAGGAACTTAGGCTCAATGGTTTCCCTCATTTGTCATAACCAGTAGAAACCTTGGGCTCTACTAGCAGAGATCTGCAATAGAGCAAAATCTTGATACATAAGGCCATATAGTATGAAGCTAATTGAAAGGACCTCCAGGATATTGGAAAAAAAAGCCATATAACAAATGATTGTTGTCCTTAATGTACTATGTTGTCTCTCATCTCCTTTGCTGTCCCTTGGTTATCTTATATTGTTACAGTATCTCACTTTGTTATCTGATATATTGAATTTATTTGTATTTGGTTATTTGAAATTTGATAGGGAAGGGGGGAAAACCAAGACGGGTGGGGGGTGTGTGGGGGAGATTAATGGGTACCAAGACATGTGAAAGGGTATCAATGTATGTGAATTAATGCACCTTCTATCTGGCAAATATCATGTAACCCTTTTACTAATTACAATAAAATTAATAAATAAAGCAACAAACAAAAAAACCCAATATCTTGCATGTGAATCTTAACTTACAGTTTATAAAGCACATATACTGTGCTATTGTACACACCCAACTCTAATGGTGTTAACTCATTCTGGTTATATTAAATCTCCTCAGATTCCAACACATGTAATTTCTTTCCTTTCTTTCTCCTCTTCCTCCCCTCCTTCCTCTTCCTCCTCCTCTTCCACTTCCTCCTCCTCCTCCACCTTTTCCTCCTCTTCCTCCACCTTTTCCTCCTCTTCCTCCTCCTCCTCCTCCTCCTTCTTCTTCTCTTCTTCCTCCTCTTCCTCCTCCTCTCCTCCTCTCCCTCCTTTTTTCCTCTTCTTCTCTTTCTCCTCCTCCTTTCTTTTCTTTCTCTTTTTTTGAGATAGGTTCTTGTGATATAGCCCATTCTCAAACTCATAATTCTCCTATCTGAGCCTCTTGTAAACCACCATGCTTGGATTCAGTATTATTCTTGACTGTGGCTCATAGTTTTTAATCTACCTTCTCCATCTTATTTATCATGTGGACAACTTTGGTATTTTCTTTACTCAAGCTTCTTTAGACCAATCTTAATGCTGTGTGTATATATGTGAATGAGGGAGGGAGGGAGAGGGACAGAGACAGAGACAGAGAGTTGGTTACCACCTTGGATTTACTTTTAGGCTTATTTATGATTCCTCCTTTTTTATGCTTTGCCTTTAGCTGGGGTTACCCAAAAGTAGATACTGAAACAATTGAGTGCGGGACATTCGTTTCAGACATGGTCTTAGAAGCACAAATGGGAAAGTTGGGAAGACAAAGCAAAGAAGGAAATCAGTAATGGATGTATGTTAAGTGTGTGGCCAGGGCTAAACTCTACTGAACACCTTTCTGAGCTCTGTGTGTAATATACCTCAGGAATCATACTCCCTTCCTCCCCTTCATACACACACACACATGTTGGGAGCCAGAGTGGAATCAAACTGTACCTTGACTTGCATCAGACGATGACTTTATTGTCTTTTTGCTTTCTGGCCCTATTCTATGTAAATGACCTGAGAATTACCATATGAATGTAACACCTGGAGCTTCCCTGGGTCAGGAGGAGGGAAGAAGGGGGAGTGGAAAATAAACGCAGCAGTCTCGGCAGTCTTTAGCTGGACTGCGGACATCCCGGACCCGGTGTGTCTGTCTCTCTTCTATTTCTTGCTAGTCCTTGCCCCCGATTTCAGGAACCCCAATCTGCGAACCCTGGTTTGCTGCCGGTTGGCCCCGGCACACACACACACACACACACACACACACACACACACACACACACACACACTCATAAGTAGCACTGGCTTGCTTTGATGGTCTACCCTAGAGAGGAGGAGCAAAGTTAAGGTGAGTTCTGTCACGAGCTATTTGGTATATATATTAATAAAAAAAATGGCCAGAAATACAAGTCTCCTCAAAGCCTAAACTTCATACATGATGATGGAAATAGTCAACATTGTTTTATGATCTACCAACAGAGATGGACTTATTCTCAGACTCAGTCTCAAATGGCAACACAAGCCAAGGTTAAGATCAAAGAGTAACTAAGAACCACCCCAACACCAGTGCAGCTGAAAATAAACTCAGAATAAATTTAAAAATAAACTCAGTAGCAAAATGGCATCTTTAAAGAAGTGTGGCTTTTTTGATGGATGCTGGTGGCTTATATCTACTCAGGAGGCTGAGATTGGCAAGATTGCTATTCAAGGCCAACCCAGGCAGAACAGTCCAAGTCTACTAGACTCCATTTCCATAGCAACCAGCTAAAAGCTAGGCTGAAGGTGTGGCTCAAGTAGCAGAGCATCAGATAAGCAAAGATAAGTCCTTGAGTTCAAGCCCCAGTAACACACAAAAAGAAAGAAAAAAAATGCTTTAGTTGGGTGTGGAAATGCGCACTTGTAATTTCACTGGGGAGACTGAATTATGTGTTTGAAGCTAACCAGAGATACCTAGTAAGATACTGTGTCAGGTACAAAGCAAAAAGCAAAAAAAAAAAAAAAAAAAAACAAAAAAACAAGAAACAAATAAAAGTTTGGTTGTAAGGAAAATAGCTTGACCTGATACACCTTGGGCAACATTTTCCAGATAGCTATTAGCACATGCTAGAGCCTTGTCTGAAAATGTGCACATTGTTCAGATTTCTGACCTTGTCCTTTTCCCTTGTAGACCTGAGGTTCTGAATGATGTAGGATGATACATTTAGTTATACTT
Organism: Megascapheus bottae; assembly: GCF_031878675.1. Taxonomy (NCBI): domain Eukaryota; kingdom Metazoa; phylum Chordata; class Mammalia; order Rodentia; family Geomyidae; genus Megascapheus; species Megascapheus bottae. The sequence continues at coordinate 26,617,403 of NC_143518.1, forward strand.
GCTACTTTCCATTAAATTACTTATAACCTTAGGAAGGAGTACCTCATGAGTTTTATCTTGTATAGTTTTTGGACCCTTGTCTACTGTTCCTTCCTTTAGAGAGCCCATTCTAAAAATACCTGAGAAAACTGAAGCTTTTCCTGGTTGTTAAAACCTACAGTAATTTCTTCTTGAAGATGGGTATTTGGCTTCTTGTGGAGCTTTTGTTTTACTGTGATACCACCTGAGGCATGCACCTCCCATAACCCACTAACATTAGCTCTTCAGCAGAGGCCTCGGACAAGATAAAGGAAAGTTGGGGGAGGGAAATGGGGACAAAAACATGAGAAGGGGTATCAATGTGTATGAAGTAATACACCTTCTATCTGGTGAATATAATTGTAACCCCTCTATTAATTACAATAAAAATATATGAAAACAAGGAAAAAAGATAAAGGAAAGTTTCTGCAAGGGAAACAGAATACTTTCACTCCCAGAATGAACCAGAAAGTGGTAACAAAGTAACCTGATGAGCCAGATGAACCAATTTGCTGGTGGCTCACACCTGTAATCCTAGCTACACAGGAAGCTGAGATCTGAGAATCACCGCTCAAAGCCAGCTCAGGCACAACAGTTTGTGAGGCTCTTATTTCCAGAAGTGGTGTTGTAGCTCAAAGTGGTAGAAGAGCTGAAGAGCTCAGGGATAGCACCCAGGCCCAGAGTTCAAACTCCATCGCGCGCACACACACACACACACACACACACACACACACACACACACACACAGTGCGCACACAAAGTAACCAAAAAGTAGTGAGTAATGACACAGGCAGGCTCTATTTCCAGATACAATAATTTTTCCATGTGATTTCATCCAAAGCATTGCAGGAAAATGTGTAAAAGTAAATTCTGCCTCCAGGACCCTAACCTGCTCAACACAGGACTTTGCTTCAATTTCTGAAACTGAGTTATTAAGAACTGACTAGTGATCCTTTGGGTATTTTCTTCACAAGTGATTTATATGATCATCATGATGATTTTGTGACACAAAATCATCCTAATATTGCAGATAAAGTAAAGCTCAGAAAAATTAAAATAATTCACCTAAAGTCTCACACTGCCAGTGAGGGGGTAAGGCCATACCTAGTGTTAATTCCCTGCTCATCACAGAGGGGCAGGAGAATGGAGGGGGGATGACTAGGGAAAAAAAATACAGAGGGAAAGTGCTTTCAAAGTTTCCTTTTCTATCTCTGTACAGAGGCTTCACCCATAAGACCTGAAAGAGATCACTGCCCCAGCATTGGATGAGAGATAGGAGTGGAAATGCACCTGGCTAAGATGCAAATGCATGGAAAAGCAAGACTAGCTGGAGGGCCAGAAACTTCCTTGAAACTGCAACTTTGACAGCAACTTCCTTTGAAATTGTAGTGTAGTGGTGGTATCCAAGTCTAGGGTACAGAAGGAAGCTTTCCCCTCTGAGGCTTGCCAGATAAAGAGCCCTGTGGCCTAGACTGGAAAACAAAAACCACACATTTTTTTAAATTATTAAAGAATTTATTAACATTCATTTTTGTATCATATTTCAAATGACATATTTAACAAACAAGTATTCAGAAAGGAATCTCTATATACAATCACTAGCATTTAGAGTTTAGAACATAATTAAAATTAAGCTGAGGGTTTTAGTGCATAAATCAATATGTATCTATGACATACAAACCCTCAGCCACACATGGGTTTTTAACCAAAAAACTAGACTTCTCCTGCCCTTTCTCTGAAGATTTGGACTGCAAACTTACATTTGGTCTGGATGTACTGAGACTGGAAATTTTGTTTCTATATGTATGGGGGAAGGCCTGATCCCTCTGTAGCAGAAAGATTTTTTTTTGCTAGTCCTGGGCTTGAGCTCAGGGCCTGAGCACTGTCCTTGGACGGCTAGAACTCTACCACTTGAGCCTCAGCACCACTTCTGGCTTTTTTCTATATATGTGGTACAGAGGAATCAAACCCAAGTCTTCATGCATGCTAGGCAAGCACTCTACCACTAGGCCAAACTCCGGCCCCAGTGGCAGAAAGATTTAAGTAAAGTTTTTCATCAGTTCTCAAGTTGTCACTAAAGATTTTTTAAAAACATAAGCACAAGGGAAGAAGTGAAGGATAGAAGCAGAAAGAAAATGGCAGACAAAATTCTTTTACATTTGAAATCAGGAATGGTTCTCAGTTGAAATGGAGTTATTTATCAACTTCAAAGTTTTCTTTATGACACTGACAGATGCTTCAGTTTGTCTTATTTATTCTAATGTTAGTCTGTTCATTCTTAATTCAGCATTCCAAGCATGAGGTAACTGGTATCAATTCATAAATGAAAGGGCATTTTATTCAACGAGAACTGTCAACTATCCTGTGCATGTAGACCTTCACTGAATTCATCTGGAATTACTTATCTCTGCTCTGATGGACACACATGGCCTTCTTTGCTAATAGTCAAGTTGCCAGGCTGGCTATGAATCATTTCTCCTATAATTTTCCCAAGCACCTCCGCCTCCTTAGTCATTTCCACATGAAGTAGAATACTTTCTTCCCTGGCTGCTTTGAATACTAAAAAAACATCATCTCATAGTAACAATGTAATAGATACAGTGATTAACAGATCAAAAAAATAATAAGATTGGCATGAGGCATATCATATTCTGAACAATGTAATTGCAGTTACATGCCAATACCGCAAGACTATATTGGACTTTTTCATCTTCTAGAGGTTGTTCTAGGAATGCCACTTCTGACTCCTCTACTCTTATAGATACAGTTATCTTACCTCTAAACCAATTTTTTCCCAAATCACCACAGAATCACAGACTTGAGATTTACAATCAGAAGGGACTTTTAAGAAGATTATTTTGCCTTCTAGAAGCCCGCAGAAATAATAGTGAAACCTGACTGCAAAGAGCTAGCATTTGAAGACATACTTCAAAAATGTTCTATTAGGGTAAGCCTGTGTCCCTCTGATTACCCAAATCCTGCTTATTAGTAATAAAGCAGTGACAGAGGTAAAAGGAACAGAGGTAGCAAATCCATAATCTTCTTACATATAGCAAGTTACTACAGACTATTGAGTTCAACTGTGTGAGTGTGTGTATGTGTATGTGTGTGTGTGTGTGTGTGTGTGTGTGTGTGTGTGTGTGTGTGTGTGTGTGTTATAGAGAAATACTTGTTACCCAGTGGCTCACTGAGAAACAGCATCAAATAATGCTTACATCTGCTTCTGGCTTTGTCTCCCAACATACTTCCTGTATGATACTCTTCCCACACTTGAGTGGGTCAAAGAAAAGATGTAGCTTATGATCAAAAACAAAAATCCTTTGTTTGGTAATAAAAGAGGAAAGAAAAAAGAATTTGCACAGTTCAAGGCAGCCGTCATATTTCAAAAGCTCAAGAAAGAATGCATCTTTCATTATCTCATCCAAATCCTCTCAACTGAGCTTCTAAGATTAACTTTCCTAGTCTATGTGAGAAGTGACCTTCTCTCAAAGGCTATTAGATCTATGATTAAACTGGCTCTTGCCAAGAAATACCTACAGAACACATCTGCTTGATATGAACAGTCCACAGCAGATAAGTGAGAATGTTCTCAAAACTCACCATTTTGAAGGAGTTGAATGCCATTTGATCTGAAGTTAGAAGGCCCAGATGTCACCAGCAAGATGTCAGCTGCCATCTTTTGCCCCTCGTGTGTCTGTTCCTTCTCAGTGTTACCATAATCTTCTTTCTTCTCTCTTCCTCCCTACCACTGCCATCTTATTTCCCTGTTTGCCCCCTGGGTCTTCTTTTCAGCTTCCTGGTTGGTGCAAAACAACCAACTGACACCACATTTGAACAGTTCCATGTTGATTGCCTGGTAACAAACAAATAAACAAAAACCGACAATGTGTCATGTTCCATTCTAGAAAACTTAGGTCATTCTATAATTTCCAGAAAGATAGAGCTACCCTTCCCCCCTAACAAAGCTCTGCAGTTATTTGACTGATAGTATTAGAAAGAAGTCAAATATATTGGACTGGTCCTGGTTACCCCAGTTCTAATTACTAATAAAAAAAGACAGTGGGGCTGTGAGTTTGGTCTAGTGCTAGAGTGCTTGCCTTGCATGCACAAAGACCTGGATTTGATTCCTCAGTACCACATACATAGAAAAAAGCCAGACGTAGTGCTGAGGTTCAAGTGGTAGAGCTCTAGCCTTGAGAAAGTCCAGAGCTTAGGCTCTGAGCTCAAGCCCAAGACTAGAAAAAAAAAAAGACAGTGGACTCCTTGATGTAATTTGGGGCACTAATCAGGGTTCTGGGAGTCAAGGGAGGATGGTTGCAATCTGAATTAGTGAAGGACAAATGATATAGAATCACAGAGTTATCAGAGATTTCGTGTGCCCTAACTGTTAAATGTTTAAAGATTTGGAGAACATAGTGTCATAGGCATGGAGAGATTATTCAAAGCCACCTTACTGGTTGGAACCCACCAAGAATTCATTGTTCAGCACAGCTATGCTTTGGCTGTTTCTCATCATTTTCTTTTTTAAAAAGTATCTGTAGCTATTATAAAGGAGGAAACATGTTATTATCATTACCAGGTAAGTACTTTGTAGTAGACATCAATTTTTCATTCACTTTATCAGATAAGTGTGACCTGCTGATCATCTCATCTTCCCTTCTCAGTTCGGTGACTTTGAAAAATCCCCAATATTCATTCCTTTTAGTTCAACACAGAAAGCCCCAAATAGTTCCCTTGCTCCATTTATAACTTCTCACCCCATGGACTACATTTATAAATTTTTCCTCCCTTACTCCAAAGAAACTAGATGGCATTCTCATCTCCATACCCATTCTGAGCTCACAGAAAATCTGGAGAATGAACACACTTGAAGGGATTCCTAGAAAATGTGCTACTACAGTGCCTGGCATCTAGCATCTTCCTAAGGCAAACCTTCACCTATGACAAGGCCCAACACCAACTTTGACCTTAAAACTAATTCCACAAATGCACAGAGATCTGAGTGGCTGCATCTTCACCATTAATTCTACCTAAGTTATGCAACCTTTCTAGGCCCTGGCTATGTCTAGAAGATCCCATGTGCCTCCATTCCATAACTATCTCTTCATAGCCAGGGGGGGTCAGTTGTTATGTTCTTGATATGCAGCTCAACATGCCATGCCTCTTCACTCACCTCCTCATGACTAAACAGCTTGACAGTTGACTCTTCTTTTGTGCCTCCCTATCTTCTTTAACAACAATCCTCCCAGATCCTCTCCTCACCCTCAGTGACTTTTAAACATGTCCAAAACCATGTCACCCCGAAGAGTTCTAAGTTTAAAAGATGAAATTTGGTCATCTCACTCTCTAAATAACTTTTATTCCTTTGTCTCTAATGTCCTTTGCACCCGCTCTTTAGCTTAACTAGATTATCCAGTCTAGTAGCTCTCCTGTATTCTCCCAGATAAGTCCCTTTTGCTATTCATTCATTCCCTATCCAGCTGGTTCCCTACTCTAAATATTTAAAAATGCACTATGACTTTCCTGGCCAGTCTTTTTCTTCATTCCTACTGGGTATGAGGCATCTATTTTGTTACTACCCCAGATTCCTCTCTATGGGCTATGTTTTAAAGTGCTAATTGACCATTTGTGGTTGATTTCATAAACATAAACAGTTTAGCATTTCCCTAAGTGAACTGATTATTTTCACAATAAATTTTTGTTTTCAGAAAAGAGTGGTGCTTTGACATTCATAAGGGAATAAACTGCTTTCATTTATACAATGACAAAGCCCTGCCCTATTTAAAACGCTAAGCAGAAGATTCAAACGATAAGTCTACTCTGGCTGCCTTTCACTTCTGAGGATGCCTGATAAAACATATACTTACCATTTCTGTGCTCCCTGTACTCTCCATTAAAATAGATAAACATATATATATATATATGACAAAAAGTACAGAAATCAAAAACAGTGACAAAGGAGAAAACAAGCAATAGCAACAACAACAAAAACAAGAAGCAACATTCCATAAAACCTCTTGTTTCTATTTCTTGGAGTTCATTTCAATGAACATTGATACTCACTAAACACTATGTTAAAAATGAACTATACAAGTTGTGGGGCCAAGAGAGAAAACCTAAGAGAAAATGAGGGAAGAGGTGACACTGTTCAAAAAAAAAAATTTACTGTTGGGCATGGTGGCTCATGCCTGTAATCCTAGCTACTCAGGAGGCAAAGATCTGAGGATTGTGGTTCAAAGCCAGCCTGGGCACTAAAGTCTGTGAGACTCTTATCTCCAAATAACCACCAGAAAACCGGAAGTGGCACTGTGGCTCAAAGGGTAAGGCAGTAACCTTGAGCTGAAGAGCTCAGGGAAAGTGCATAGGCCCAGAGTTCAAGTCCCGCTGTCCACAACTATTATAGAGCTATAAAAATCAAAACAGCTTGGTACTGGCACAAGAACAGGCCTGAAGACCAGTGAAATAGAACTGAGGACCCAGATATTAAACCACAAACCTATGGTCACCTAATCTTTGATAAGAGAGCTAAAAAATAGAATGGAAGAAAGATAGCCTCTTCAACAAGTTGTGCTGGCAGAACTGGTTAAGCACCTGCAGAACACTAAAGTTGGATCCTTCTTTGTCACCCTGCACTAGAATTAACTCCAAATGGATCAAAGACCTGGAGGTAAAAGCTGACACACTGAAAACTTTACAGGAAGGAATAGGAGACACACTAGACCTCCTTGGCACAGGTAGAAACTTTCTTAATAAGGACCAAGAATCACAACAAATCAGAGAAAGGCTGGATAAGTGGGACTGCATTAAACTGCAGAGCTTTTGTATGGCAAAGGACACAGCTAGTAAATTAATTAGGAAGCCCACAGAATGGGAAAAGATCTTCACTAACCATACAATGGACAAAGGCCATATATCTAAAATATATCAACAGCTCAAAAAATTGAATCACTCCCAAACTAATCTCCAAAGTAACAACCATCCCATTAAAAGATGGGCCAAGTCATGAGAAAGGGTATCAATGTTTGTGAAGTAATACACCTTCTATCTGGTGAACATAATGTAACCCTTCTATTAGTTATAATAAAAACTAAATTATAAAAATAATAACCAGGAAAAAATGCAAGACATGTGCTGGTCTGACTTTTGTAACTGTACATCACCTTACAAGAGCAATAAAAAAGAAACAAAACAAACAAACAGACTCAGATTCTTGGGTGTTGTCAGCAAATAGCTAGAGTAAGGTAGCTTTCATGCAATAGTAAAAGGTTAACAAAAATGCTTCCATATTTTAAAACTACTTTCTATTTTCCATATGTTTCCTTGCTCATTTGGGATCTTTCTGTTATGAGTCTTGATACAGTTGCTCTTTTAAGTGCCTTGATAAACTTCTATTTCTGCTTCTTGTCTAGCATTTTAGATTTAGCTTTCTGAAGTTTTTGCTTCTAGAATAGTTCCTACACCAAGCAATTTTCCTTGTAAATTATTTTTCTTTTGTTTTATGTCCTAATGTCTGAAAATGAATTGATTAATTAATTAATGGACTTATAGATTGTCATTTCCTTCCCTAGAGTACAGACTTTATAAAGACATTAACTTTTTTAAATAGTAATGTATAGAGGGATTACAGTTATATTCATCAAGTAGTAGGTGCATTACTTCTCATACATTGATACCCCTTCTCATGTTTTTGTCCCTATTTCCCTCCCCTCACCCCCTTCCAATCATCTTGTTTTCCCCCCTTCTCTTTCCTATTTCAAATAAACAAATAATCATATATACAATATACCAGGTAAGAGAGTCAGATAATATAACAATATGAGATTACCCAAAGGGCAACAAAAGAGAAGAGAAATAACATAGTACATTAAGAACAATAATCACACAAGATAAAGCTCTTGTTTCCATATCCTAGAGATCCTTTCATTTAGTCTCATCCTATATGACCTTATGTATCTAGGTTTTACGCTATTGTAATCCTCTGCTAAGAGAGTCCTGGGTGTGTACTAATTATTACAAATGAGGGAAACCATTGAGCCTATGTTCCTTTGGGTCTGGCCTACTTCACTTAATAAAGTTTTTTCCAAGTCTTTCCATTTCTTTACAAATGAGCCGATTCTTTCTGATGGCAGCATAGAATTCCATTGTATATAAGTACCACATCTTGTTGGTCCAGTCATCAACTGAGGGGCATCTGGGTTGGTTCCATATCTTTGCTATGGTAAATAGTGCTGCAATGAACATTGTTGTGCCTGAGAAATTCATTAAGAATGTGCAGAGGTATCATAGCTTGAACATACTATCAAATACATACAATAAAAATGTTGGTAGTTAAAATTAAGTAGATGTATAATAACAGTAAATAGCTAATAGGGAAAGTATTATTATTTAAAAATATGGCAAGAAAGGCAAGGATCCAGATCCAAAGCAGTATCCAGATTACTGAGAAATACAAAAATTTGTAACCTTGCTTGCTAATCTAGATGTCTTTGGTTAGGTACTGAATCTATCATAATGAGAACAATAACAACCCTCACTTTTGAGCATTAAATATGAGTTGGTACCCTGATAGATGTTTTATTCACAGAAACACAAAGACAACACATTTGAAGGCAAGAAGATACAATAATCTCGCAAAGAATCAAGTGAGTTGCCTATGTCTCATGTGAAATGAGTGCAGAGAAAGCAGATCAGGAAATATTCAAATGCAAGATTTATTACTGAAAGTAAGTTCCATTAACAGTACCCTGGTTCTAGACTTCCTCAAGTTACAATCATATAATTCGCTGCACTGTCATAATTCTGAGAAGCTGTGCTGCTACTGAATGGTAAGTGCAAGCCACTGCTCCCAGCTCCTACCAGATCTAGGATACATCCCACGGTATCTGCAGTCCTCACCATTCTGATGGCGACTTCTGTACACCTAACAGTTATAGATTCTCTGCCCCAGCTTTGGCTTACTCTCCAAAAGAGGTTTCAGTTTTTGTGGATATTTATTTATTTGTCAGTCATGGGACTTAAACTTAAGAGTTTGTGTGCTATCCATAATCCCTCTCACTCAAGGCTAGTACTCTACCACTTTGAGCCATGGTGCCACTTCTGGTTTTCTGGAGGTTAACTAGAGGTTAAAAAAAAATCTCATGGACTTTCCAGGCTGGCTTTGAATCTTGACCCTCAGATCTCAGCCTCTTGAGTAGCCAGGATTACATATATGAAACACCAGTACCATATTTTAATTCACAGTGTTTTGTGCTTGTGTTTCGTTCTGTTTAGGTTTTTTTTTTTTTCAAAAGAACACCTAAGTTCTTCAGAAATCCCTGAGGTCAGCTATAGAATAAGGAAACCCCATGTGTGTTGCTTATGAACATTTTAAGCCTGGAAAACAATAAAAGATAAACTTGATCTTAGAACCATGTGTGTATCGTTCTTTATTCTTCGTAACCCCTTGAGATATAGATCTTATGGACCCAAAGACAGGCTATGATGAATTAGAGAACAATCCATAAGTGAACTTCCTGATTAAAACCCAGCATCCTAGTTACAGCTCTACTTCAATGGCCCGCCTTGGCTGTCTCTGTTCAGGTGGTCTGTTACAAACAGCAGCCCTGCTCTGCTCTGGTGGGCTAAATTTTCCTAAGGTAGCGTGCAAATTCAACTCTTGGGCATTGTAGTTAGACTTCCTTCACCCTGTACCAGCCCTGGGGATACAGATGAATAAAATAGTACTCAAGTCTTCTAGTAGCTCTGTAATTTTATTTGACAGGTGATAAGCCATGAGTAGATAATTGTGTTAACAGGTCTTCAGGTCACAACACAGGGTATATAGAAACCTCTTAGTAAATCACAATGATTAGAACCAAGGAATAAGAGGGAGACAAATGAAACTCAAAGAAAAGGGGAAAGCATCATTTGGCTACTTGATTTACTTATCAAATAAGTTGTCAGACTCATTCACTTTTGTGGATAAATTACTTTCTACATAGCATCCTAGACAGTGAAAATTATAGCTGCAAGGCAAGAATTTCCCTGAAAACAAAACACTATCAGAGGTAACTGCATTGTACCTGCATATGATTAAGTATCCAAGACAATAAGCTTGGAATCAATTATGATTGACTAAGTTAATACTCCAGCAAAGTTTCAACATAGTGTATGTTTAGGAGGGTACATTATCTATATAAAATGAAAATTTTCAAAAGTGTCCAAGGTTAACTACAGAATCCATATTAGAATCTCACTTATTTACATAAATTTGAAGCCTGGTGAAAATGCAGGTTGGATTTGATCATAAAGCCTTTCATGTGTCTCTGTTTATTCTTGTCAACATTTTAAGATGTAGGAAATTGGTGGTGAATAGCGCTGTTCAAAGGATGGTGCTAGTGGGCCAGGAGTTTGGCTTAGTGGTAGATTGCTTGCCTAGCATGCATGATGACCCAGTTTTGATTCCTCTGTACCACATACATAGAAAAAGCCAGAAATGGTTCTGTGGCTCAAGTGGCAGAGTGCTAGTCTTGAGGAAAAAGCCCAAGGACAGTGCTCAGGCCATGAGTTCAAGCCCCAGGACTAGCAAAAAAAAAGTTCAAAGGATGGGGTTGGGGTGTGTATAATAGCCCTGTGTGCCCACTTTCTTCTGTAGACATCTGTAGATGCCAGCATTTCCCTACAGCGTTGACATGGGAGCCAAATGGAGTTATGAGCACAGCTGGGAAGGGAAAAAGTGGTATGGATCAAAGTTTGTAAGACAAATCATATGCCTCTGTAATGATACTCTTTATAACTCAACTGTGTTACCCTATTCTCTCACTCAGAATGTAAATATTAATGCTAAGAGCTTTTTCCCATAACTAATATGTAGTCTCTTTTAGGCCATATCTCTGCTTTTCCAAGCCAAATTTTTCTACTCCTTTACCACAGCTTCTTTTATTTAATACTGAACATCCTGCTTTCTACTATAAGGTAAAGGTCAGAGTTAAAAACTTTAGTTTCACAAAAACAATAACCACCTTGTTCCCCACAACCCGTCTCTACCCTATAACCTCCTCAAAGGAAAAAAAATTCAAGAAGAGATCTTGGTTTGAATAGAAATTATTTTTTTTCAGTTTCAACCTTATATTTGTTAACTCTTAGTTTCTGGTAACCTTTCAGATACAGAAAAATTTAAAGTAATAGTTACAATGACTAAAACCCACTGAATTGAAGAGTTATCCAAATAATTTTGGCAATCCTTTTTAATGTATATATATTGTTGTTACTGTAAAGGTGATACACAGAGGGGTTAGCGTTTCATAAGTTAGGCAATGAGTTCATTTCTTTTTTATCAATATCATTCCTTCCCTCAATCTCTCTGAGGTTTTCCCTCCTGTCCCCACCTACAAGTTGCACAGTTCATTTTCAACATTCATTTTCACGCTTTCTGTGCTCCCCTTACCTCCTAAAACAGATAAACTTACAAATGAGACAAAAGGTACAGAAATTAAAAACATCAACAAAGAAAAAAACCTCCTGCTTTTACTTCTTAGAGTTTGTTTTGATTAGTATTATTTTGTATGATCATATGTAAATAGCTATTGAGCCTTTGTGATCCTCTCCTAATAATATCCTTTGGTCTTACAATATGAATGTCTTGAGATGTGGTAATTTATCATGTCTTGGTAAGGTAATTTTTTTGTCTCTTACCATCCAGTGTGTTTACTTGTTGATTTACAGGTACATTCTAGTTACCACAAATGAGGAAAACCATGTAGCCTGTGCTTCTATGGGTCTGGCTTATTTCACTTAATATAAAATACCCAGGAGTTAACCTAACCAAAGATGTGAAGAACCTCTATTATGAAAGCTTCAAAACATCCAAAAAAATTGAAGCAGATTTAAGGAAATGGATAAACCTTTCATTCCCATGGACTGGAAGGATTAACATCATGAAATGACAATACTGGCTAAAGCAATTTGCAAATTCAATGTAATATACATCAAAATCCCAACAACATTCTTCAAAGATATGAAAAAACAATCTGAAATTTTATATGGAATAATGAAAGACCCCAATAGCAAAAACAGTTCTTAGCAAGAAGAGCAGTGTTGGAGAAATATCTATAGCAAACTTTAAACTCTATTACCAAGCCATAGTAATAAAAAAAAAACCCTTGATATTGGCACAAGAATAGGCCTGAGGAACAATGGAACAGAATAGGAGACCCAGAAATGAACCCACAGACCTATAGACCACTAATATTTGATAAAAGAGCCAAAAATATAGTTTGGAAAGAAAACAGCCTCTTCAACAAATGATGCTGGCAAAATCGGCTACCACAGCAAAAACTTGAAGTTTTACCCTTGTATATCACTCTACACCAGAGTCAATTCAAAATGGATCAAAGACCTCAATGTAAGGCCAGAGAGCATGAAATGTTTCTGAAAGAGGTAGGGGAAACACTAGGGTTGCTAGGCACAGATGGAAACTGACAACTCTTATTTATGGCTATTTGAAACTGAAATTTCAGGACTCTGTCCCCTACCAGGACTGCTTTCCCTCAGTAAGAATATTGGTACATCTTACATGCTGAAAAAACTATGACTCACAGCTAGGGCATTTCTTAATTTTCTTTGACCCCTAGAAACTTTCTAAGGAATGTTCAAGGGTGTCTTCAACCTTTACCACAAATAATGCCCCATAGGCCAAGGATTTCCTCAGGGTCCCTCCTGGATGTCCCTTTCCCATATGCCCCGACAGCTTTCATTTTCGGATCCTGTCTCAGGCTGCCCATACTATTCAGTTTTAAAACTTTGCTATGTAAGGTATATTTTATTTTCCCATACTCTCACCAGACCACTCACCAAACACCTGTGTGTGTGTGTGTGTGTGTGTGTGTGTGTGTGTGTGTGTGTGTGTGTAAGTTGGGGAAGGGGAGATCATGCAATTACTTTCAATAAGCAGGTCCTACCTCACAAGTTAATTTGGAGTTAACACTTGAGGTCTTTCTTACCTCACATCTATCTGCAGGTATATCTATTTCAATATATCACATCCTCACCAGAATTTCCTACTGACATGCAAAAACTATTGAAAGTATATGTTGTGTTGCTCAGTTTACCATAACCAAGTACTAGAGGTATCCAAACAGAAATTTATTTTCTCACTGTTCTGGATATTGAAAGTCACCAACAGGGTTGGTTTCTTTAGCAGCCTGTCCTTGGAGGCACAGCTGCCTTCTTGCTGAGTTTTCACATGTTTATGTCCATGACCACATATGTTTCGGGTCTCTTTCTTTGGCTCTTAATCTATTCTTATTAGGACAGCAGTCCTACTAATTTAAGGCTCCTTGACCAGTTCATTTAGCTTCATCACATTTTAATAGTCCTCAGTTATAGTCTCAATCAGAGCTACTAGAAATGGGTTTGAACACATGAATGTTGGGAAGGAATAACTTAGCCCACAGGAAAATAAGAAATGATTTTGAGGTTGTCAGTATTTTCCATCTTTTTTTTCTTTATATCACAAAAATCTCATTCTTGGTCCCATTTCTCATGAAGAAATTTTAGAAAGAAATTGGCTATATTCAAATAAAAAAATTCTTGTAATCGAAATTCAGTATAATAGTTTCTAGTTGGTAAATATCTTCTTCTTTCTTCTTAAAATTAAATTATTTTTTAAGTCCAAGATGAGGTTTCTAATTCTGAATCTTTGATCTATGAATATCCATCATGACAAGTTAGTAAACTCTTCAGCATGAATTTAGCATTCTAACTTCATTTCTAGATTCACTTTATGCCTCTATTTCGATTTTCCCATTTTCTTATTTTTCATTTACTCTTTATTTTAGCTGTAAATGGTGTGAGCTTCCTTATATCCCCTTTGAAACAACATAGAATATTTTTTTAAATGTTGAATAACAGATATAAGAACCTTGCAAAATTTAATTCACAGGAAGCATAAGTTCATGGCTTGTACTACTGGCTGCACTGAAAGGAAGAAGGAAAGGAGGAAACATGGAGAGTCGCCTATTTGGGAAGACTGTGTCTCATAGTTGCTTCTCCACCCTCAGCGTAGCTTCTTTTGAAGTAGGGATGCTGAATCTAATTGGTACCATCTTGGACACATGGTAAATGATAGGGTCATTGGGCTTAACTGGTGCCATCTTGTCTTCATGGTGGAGGCAGGGAAGTCCCAACTCCCAGGTGATGGGTGTGCATGAATTCCCAGGGGCAGGGCTGGGGATTTAGACAATTGGCTACTAAACTTCCCAGTCTTGGATCATGAACTTTTAAGCTCTCTGTGGCCCTGCCCCTGACCTGCTCAGGAGCCATTACACCATGCCACATGTCTCCATGTTCATGTCCTGTCTCTTCTCCAGTCACCACGGCATCCCACTTCAGCTGTCCATTAGAGCTGATATGGGCTACTGGTATTGCTTTTTCTGCCTTTTTTTCCCCCCTTCTCCTGCTGTCATGGCTCAGTTTCATGACAGAGTTAAGTGTATTTGTGGGACTGAAGATCTTTGGGACAAAAGTCCATCGATGGACTCTGGTCTTTTAATAAAGAATCCCAATTTGACCTCTCATAATGTGGCTTTTCTGTTTTATCCCCATACAACACTTTCAGTAGTCTTCCCACAAGCGCCCAAATCCCCCAACCAACTCTGTCCCCAATGAACTATTCTCTTCCTTCATTGTCTCTCCCCGGGTTCCCTGCTCAATGCCCTTGACTCTGAGAGTTAAAACATGTCCTGCTTAACTAGAACCTGGGGCATGAGCCAGGGCAGTGGGCAATATTCCAGTGAATGTCATAAAGCAGCACCTCATATCTGGACAAATCTGCCTTCTGAGATATCCTGTCTGGAACTGAGATCTGTTATGTAAGCATCTTGTCATTCTTAGTGGATCATCAATTGGAGAAATTCTTGTCTTTTGCTTGCTTTGAGCCCCAGTGGCATGTCGCAAAGCTAGGCGATTTGCCATTAAGTGCTTATTCATATCACACATTCCTGAGTTCAGTGCCTCTAAAACTGGTATAGAAGTTACAACTAGCCAAAATAGCCAATATAAAGGCGAAAAGGAAGCTGCAGACTGAAGAAATACCCTCAATTGTGTCTGTATGGGAGCTACACTATGAGACCAAAAAAGACCACATAGGACTGACCACAGGAAACAAGAGAGGGGAAGCCAGTAAGAGGAAGGAAAGAGGTTCTGTTCCCAATGCTAATAGGAGAAACACTCTGCGAACAAGGAAAACTAGTAATCATCCAAGGATAGCCACTATAAAGGTTACAGTATATTCATCAACTGGAATATCATGGAGCAATAAAAAGAAATGAGCACTCAAAAGATGTGGGGGGGCACTTATATCGAGATTGTAAAGTAAAAGAAGTCAATCTCTGGTTTCAGTTATATGGCATCCAAGAAAAGGCAAAGCTATACAGATGATGCAAAGACCAGTGAATGCTAGGAATTGGTGGAGATACAGGGAAAGCTGGGGGATTTTTAGGATGGTGTAACTATTTTTTTAATGATAAAGTCATGGTGACATAAGACACTACATATTTTTTAAAGTCATAGAACTCTACAGCACAAAGGGTGAATCTTAATGTAAATCGTGGCCTTAAGTTAGTAGCAATAATATGCAAATACTAGCACATCAATTACAACAGATATAAGCACAAATTCAACATGTAAATAATAAGAGAGCTATGTATGGGGGGGTAGGTGGAGGAAGCAATGCATACAGGCTTTCCATAAACAAAAATAATAAATAGTTAACCATAGAAAACAAAAAAAATCAAACATTATACCAAAACATATCTGTTCTCTAAGTGCAATATCTAATCATCTAGGAACTGAGTCTAAAATGTGTGTACTTTGTGAGCATTTAGTTAAACTTTAGCAAAATTCACTGTTCCTTTGTTGCTCTTTCTTTATTGCTAGTGAATCTACTAATGACAACTGTTTAGCTAACTCCAAGTTAGAGACAAATTAATGTCGCTACCTCAAGCTGTTTAAGGAAAGCAGTCTCATTGGGTCTCACAATCATGAGACTAAAAGGATGCCTCTTTCTAACTAAGTTAAAAAAAGAAATCCCAAAACTGGATACAGTGCCTCACACCTGTACCAGGTACTCAGGATGCTGAGCTATGAGAATTTCAGTTTGAGGCCAACCTGGGCAGCAAAGTCTGTGAGACCTTTATTTCTAATTATCTATCAAAGAGGCCAGACATGGAGCTGTGGCTGAAGTGGTAGAGTACCAAACTCAAACAAAAGAATTAATGGGCAGAACCCAGACCCTGAGTTTAAGCCCTAGTACTGGCACACAAAAATAAATAAATAAATAAATAAATAAATAAATAAATAAATAGAAATCTCTCCTTTGAAAAAAAATTATCTCCTTTCAACCTTATCCATAAAATCTCATAGGGCTTAGGAGCAGATTGTCTTTGTAGTATTGGTAACCAAAGAAAACTGGTGAAATGGGGATTACATAATTTCAACTAGAAATGCAGCAAATTTGAATCGAACTCATCATTCTTTCTTCCAAGACACACAGATAGCAAATCCTGTCCATCTGCATATTATCACTTGTTCCTTATGATTTCATGTGGTTTCATGAAAGGACAGAGACAGTCATTGTGTTACAGTTTTTAAAAAGAGGAAAGAAAGAAGAGGAAGCACTAGAACTCCTGGAAAGCTACATGTCAAGTGCAGCATGAACCCAGAGGGATACTGGGGACATTCCTTCAAGTCTGAAAGGAAAAAAACAAACAAAAAAAACCCAAAAAAACCCAGAGATGACACTCCATCATAAAGCCAGAGTTTACTGCATTCAAAATTCAAAGTTAATATTGGAAATAGAAATGAACATGACACAGGAATGAAGGAGTACTTTTATCAACTGATTCCATCCCTTGGACAGTTTCTCATCCTTTATCTCCTGATTTCTAGCAATAGCCTTTCTGATATATAGACACAGAGCAGTTAATCCAGAAAGAGTTGGACACTCCAATGATATGTGAGGTTTGTATAACCACTGGCGCCTCACTGAGATCATTTTTCTTTGGTCTCCAGAGACCAACAAGACAGCACATGAAGAACTTCACCAGAGAATCATGTCTTTGGCTTTGTTCCTAAGAGCCAGATTAGTTAGAAAACAACCAGCCCTTCTTAGTCTTTCATTAAGACATCCCTGAGATATGTAGCCTCTTCCTCTCCTCCACAGATCTCCTAGCACTCCAGGAATATCTTCTCTTTGACCTCTGTCTCTCCCGAGGAATACTAGCCTGCATTCTAGCCAACTTACTGAAACCTGTTGGATGTCCAGGTACTGGTATCTTCTCTGAATTCTTGGTGTTCATTTTGGAATACATAGGTGTGAAGTGGTACAATGAAATGAAAATTGTTCAATAAATATGACATAGTGAATTGAGACAAAGTAAGATGAAACTTGAAAATACGCTTTGTGGGTGGTTCTCAAAGTAGAAAGCATCAAAATGACATAGAATGGGCTGTGGTGGCTCTTGCCTATAATTTTAACTATCTAGGAGGCTGAGGTTTGAAGATCAAGGTTGGACACCAGCCAAAGCAGGCAAGTCTGTAAGACTCTGTCCAATTAACCACCAAGAATTTGAAAATGGAACTGTGGCTCAAGTGGTACAGTACTGGTCTTGAGCATCAAAATTAAGAGACAGTGCCCAAGCACTGAGTTCAAATCTCATGACTGGCCCCAAACAAAACTGAGAAAGCATCTGTAAAATAAATATACCCCAAATTTGGTGATAGAGTTGTCAGGGGATGAAAAGAACAGGGTCATATTTCTTTTTAAAGTTCCACAAGTGATATAGTAGAACCTGTCTGAAGCTGCTTGTTAAACATGCTGAGGATGTGCAGATGAGCTTTTATGCTTATTTTCCTTGTGTTCCTCTTGTTGTAATGTAGTACATGGTATAAATATTTAAGAAAAGAAAGTCTATTTCATGAACATTGGACAATGAATTATTAAAATATAATTCTTATTCATTTTTCTTAAATGAATTTTATTTCTTGAAATAGGAATTTACCTCTGCAATTTCCCATTCAATTAAATAAATAAAATATCTGAAGACTGAAGGCCTGGCTCAGATGTAACAGCGAATCAAGCAAACAAACTAAACAAGTGTGAGGTCATGAATTCAAACCCTGCTACTGACGAAATGCTTAAAACAATACGAAGACTTACAAAAAGAAACCAGTTAACTCAAACACACAGGGGAGAGCATTCTCAAGATAATTTGGTGGCTAATATACAATTCATTTTTTCTGTTGAAATGTTTATGGTGAGTCACCAGACACCGAGATAGATAGCTGAGGAGACAGAAATGAATGTACACCTAATTCCTTTGGAAGCTCGTGTATAGTGTTTGGCTCTTTCTTCTAAATGGATAATGTCTCAAAAAAATTAGTTATACTGTTATTAGTAGGGCGTTTTTAAATCTGCATTTGCCATAAATGAACTGAAAGAAAACTACTGCGCTGATGTATGTGCAAAGCTAGAATGGGTGTAAGCCATAATGATATAGCTATGACAGGTGTTCTCCATCTTTTATGTTCTAAAAATCCCAGAGAGCAGGGAGCCCACTATACTGCCTGATCCTAGTCACTGGTTTGGGCTGGGGTGGAGAAGGAAGTAAGGGGGAGTTACTGGCACTAACTAGAAAAGGGGGAAAAGGGAAGATTTTGTGTGGGAGTAGAGGTAATTAACAAGTCAGACTGGAGAATGGAAAAGGGGGGCTGAAGAGTCAGAGCTGTGGTTGAACAATTTCAGTTTTGAGTCTTGGGAACCCACATTGACAGGTAGAAAAATGATGTGTGCTTGGTGGAGAAGCAGACACTAGATCTCAAAAAAATCTCACAGGAACCTTCAGGTTTCCAATCTTGTTCTAATTATTTTTAATAGCATCTTACACATTTTTTTAACCTGGGGCTGCTTTCAGACCACAATCCTTTTATCCTTTACTTCCTAGGTAGTTGGGGCCACAGGTAAGAAACAACATGCCTGGATTGTTAACTGAAATGGGATCTCATTCATTCTTTGCTTAATCTGGACTGGAATTGCTATCCTCCTATTTCTGCCTCCAGAGTAGCTAGTATTGCAGGCCTGAGATACTATACTGTTGCTCAGCTATTCCTTAAAGATAAGAGCTCACTTCATCTTATGCTCACATAGTTACTGGAAGGGCCAAAATACACTTTCAGACAAGGTAGAAAACAAAAAGTAGATCAGTTTTTCTTCCAATAAGCCTATATATCTCAGAAGCAGTATATGTGTCAGAAGTGTCTCAAGTTAGTATGCCTAAACATTCCATAGTCCCCACCCGAGAGGGTAGGGAACAGACTATCCAGATCAAAAGCTCCTAAGCATAGCCAAAATACATATTCCAACTGGCTGAAGTGAATGACACTTTCAGAGGTAAGCAAAAGTCTATCAACTACTCCAGAATTACCACTGAGAGCAAGCTTAAGCTCAGCTTGCCAGGGTAGAACTGATGGGCTGGTACTTTATGAAGAAATTAATTAACACTGAATAAATACCTTGGTTTAGAAGTACTGAAAACAATCCGTTGCAAAAAGAAAATCCTAGAAGAGTGATAAAAGTTACTGTGAAAAATAGTCTTCTGTTTGTTTTGTGTAATTAGATAAAAAAAATTCAAACATGCTAGACTTGCTGAAAGTAGCCCATTGATGAATGATTTTAATCAAGTCCTTTCTGCTTTCAGTCCATTCTCTCTTGAAGAGAGAATGATTCTTGATGTGTTTCAGAGTTCCAAACCTGAAGAATTTAAACTCGCAGCTCACAAATATCAGTTCTGTACCATAGCAACCCAAAAAAGAAAATGTTAGTGGAATAAATGGAGTAAACAGGACAGAATAAAATTGCAGGTTTAATTTTCTGATTTAGGAGCAGCTCAGCCTCATAGATGCTTTGAGCAGTAGAAATCACAAACCCTTGATGAAATATCCCTCAGCTCAAGGCAATGCAAGAGCTTTTGGGTGCTGACACTGTTATAAATGCCAAATATTTGGGGGAGGTTTCCCCCAATGATGCATTCTGGTATTTGACATTGTATTTCTTTACTTTCTGTATTTTATAATGAGATTAAAGATGGCAGGAAGCAGGTTTTTAAAAAAATTTCCATCTGATAAAAGTCACTTCCGTTCTCATTTTTTCCAGACTATACGATGAAGTCACACAAATTCTGACCTAGAGCATTAGGGTAAAGGCACCACTTCTGCAAGACCCATTAACTATCACGTAGTCTAGTTGTTAAAAAAAAAAAGACAACCCACCCTTACATTCATCAGAGAAAAAAAAAAAGATCCTTCCATAGCAGTATCCTTCTATACCTGCACGGAACACTAAGTACAAGTTGTTCAATAAAATTTAACCCAATTATAAGGAAATGAATAATAGATAGCTAGGAACTGAACAGCTGCAGATGAACCTATGGGGGTTATAATGAAACTCACTGATAAAGCCAGGAAAATGACAGCAATTAAAAAAGAATCATGGCAGCCTGGGAAGAAGGTAAGGTCCCTTTTTTTCCAGAGAGAGTTAGGTATGCAAATGTTACTGTAAAATCTGGTCTTTTGGGGAAACAATAATAGGAAGTGATTGTTTAGGAGAGCAGCTAAGTTCTAGGGTAGAACCCCAGGGTGATGCTCTCATTGGTTTCAAGAGTGTGAGTGAGAAGAGGAACAAGACCTAATGACTGTAGAATGAACTGAATATGGTTTTTCATACAAAGCTAACCCCAGACCATCAGCACTGAATGGCAACATGTGCAGTGCTTGAATCCATTGTCTGGATTTATGAAAGGATCAGGAAAATGTTCATTATTAATAGTCATAGACTTAATGATGCAGAAGTCATACACAACATGAATGGAGATGACATGAGGTCTTTTAAGAAGACGGGATGAATTTTCAACAAATTCACAATCTGGAAGAGAATTAGAACCTGGTCTACAAACTGAATCCCAGGAAATGCATGGCATTGAATGGAAACAATGTGCATCATTATTTTCCACTAATTATTGACTAAAATGTAGTATGTCCTCCAAATATGAGCATTAGGCAATAAGATAATTTCAGTAATATCAGTAGGAACCATCAGAGTATCACCAATTGAGATGAGACATTTCCATGTTTTTACCATCACTATTGATATTGTAAGCCACTGATTTGAATGTACAAGAGACACTGTGTTCATCTCTACTGAAATCACATTAGTGATCACCACTTAATATCACTTAATTCTTTAACAAAGAAGGACAGCCTGCACTATGGCATCTATTTGAGAACTTTTTATTTGATGTATTATAATGAGTCTATTTAGTATTAATTGTTTGCATGTCATAATATGTACTTTAATAAATACTAAAAATAGCGTTCTGACTAAAGGTTCCTAGGCTTCATCCATAGCCAAGGGGGCTCATATCAAGAAGAAAAAGTCACAAGACAAAGCTCCTGAGAAGCCTAATCTACGTGTGGCAATCTGGGTAGCCTTTCAGTGGCTTCTGGAAGCGGATGGAATCTAGATAGAATCCACACCTATTCATTAAAACCAAGGCTCCCCATTGGATAAATATTGAACAGATGCTAAGACACAGTCATACCAATACTATAAAGAAAAAGCATCATATTAGATTTAGTCATCACATGCTAAATCTCATAAATGCTACCCATTTAATTTTTCTGGAGTCTATTGCACCCACATATATGCTACCACCTACTTTATAACAACTTCCAACTGACAGGGTAGGAGCCAAAAATGGTTGAAAGGGAAATTGCTTTGAAAATCTAGCCACATGAAATAGTAACAATGTTGAGACCCTTATAACGTGTGAAGTATCTTGGATGACTCTATAGTTATCTAATGCATCTTTCTCCACTCCTGAGCTCTAGTCATCATCTTCTTCCCAACCTAAACGACTAACAACACCATAGATGACCATACTGGATCAGGGTTATAGAATTTAAGAAACATTCCATTTAGCCAGATGTCGAGGCTCACACCTGTAATCCCAGATTTGCTACTCAGGAGACTGAGATCTAGTGATTATAACTAGGTATGAGAGTCTTATCTCCAATTAACCATCAGGTTTTTTTTTAAGCCAGAGGTGGAGTTTTGGCTCAAGTAGTAGAGCACTAGCCTTGAGCAAAAGCTTAGGAACAGCACCCAGGCCCTGAATTCAAGCTCTCATACCGGCACAAAAGAAGAAATAGGAGGATGAAGAGGAGGAGGGGGAGTGGGAGAAGAGGAAGATGAAGAGTTGCATTTGCTCTTCCTCAGATCCAGAATCATGTTGAGGGAAGAAAGGTAATCCCCTCACCGTGACTATTCTATGACTTAGTACCCCAAAGCAAAATTAAATTGCAGCACATCTATCAAATGGGCTTCATCTCGCAGGCCTGCTGTGATCCTGTGGTAAGTGTTAAGATGATGCCCTAGTTTAGCATGCAAAAAGACTTCTGGGCCAAAGCCATGGAAAAAGATGAGTCCATCTTGACTCTTCTCCTGTCTACTGGCCAACCGTTGACCACCTCAGTTTTTATTCCCAATAGTCTACTAAGATTCCTTGGAGCCAGGATGAATTATGTGATGTCACAAATGCTTAAATAGATAAGAGCATTAAAGATACAATGATGGTAAATGATTGTCTTGGAAATTTCCCCATTACATACCAGGTGACCGAACTGAAAATTAATTGAAGTCCATTTCTAGATCCTAAGCTCTTCTAAATGATGGGAGAAAGTAAAGAAATGCTTCCATCTTTGCCAAACATGCAAAGATTTGCAACCAAATGCTTCTTCCTCAATTGCTTTGTTTAGAGAATTGGTACAAACTTCCAGAAGCTACATCATACAGTTGTCTGCACTGGTAAACACACATCCTGGGACCGGTGGCCCCTGGTGGTTTTTGTTGTTGGTTTTCTTGTTTGTTTCCTAGTCAAGATAGGCCTTTTGAGCAAGGGTCACTTCTGCTCCTCAGAGGGAAGTTAATGTGGCTCACTCTCAGAAACTGAAAGTACCCAGGCCCACAGGGACAGCACTGCTCGCTGCCAAACCACAAAACCACATCAGCAGAAGTCAGCTGCTCAGGAAGAAGAGCCAGCGCTGAACACAGCCCTGCCCCCTCTCCCACAGACAGCCTTGGAGAGCGCCACAGGCGACTTTCCTAAGCAGAGACTTGGAGCAACAGTTAAAAGGTCCAGTGCAGGCCACACGGAGTACAGAGTCACAGGGAGTGGCCTTGACAGATGTTGGTCCTTTGTGAGACTATTTCTATCCAAGAGGAAAACCCTAAGTTCCTGCCCTGCATGGGGTGTTGGGGAACAGTGCCAAGGGCCAGCTTGAGGAGCCAGGTCCCTCTTTCCTGTCAGCACTGCTTTGCTTTAAATCCCAATCTCATACCATAGACTGTTACCTCCCTGGCCCACCACTGTCATCACACTCCTTCGTGTGACCTAGCGCATTTCTGGTTCCCATTCTTTCCCCGAGACAATTCATGTTCCCAAGTAGCATAAACTAATAGAATCTGTTAACACGCCTTAATATTGGCTCTCAAGGGATGTTATATACCTGGATTGCAATAGAGATCTTCTGGAAATAAAAAGTTGTCCCAGATAGCCAGGCTCGTGCCTCTAATCCCAGCGACACAGGAGGCTGAGATCTGAAGAGCATGATTTGAAACCAGTCTGGGCAAGAAAGTTTGTGAGACTCTTATCTCCAATTAACAGTCAAAAAGTGGAAGTGGAGCTGTGGCTTAAGTGGTAGAGCATTAGCTTTGAGCAAAAAATCTCAGGAACAGTGCCCAGGTCCTGAATTCAAGTCCCAGAATCAACACACACACACACACACACACACACACACACACACACACACAGAGCCCCAGATACATTGGCAAAACTTACATGAACTGTGAAAGATAATATATGCAGGATTTCTCCAATTAAGCCATAAAGGCCACAAGTAGAGCTGACCTGACACTTAGTATTCTCATATTCCCGGCGGAACTTCCAGGTACCCATCTCCTTGAGGCTCACTTCCCATTACCTCTACTGAGTTAGTTCTCCAGGCTATGAGGCTGATTTGTCATCTCTGGCAGTCTACTCCTTCACACTGGGTCCCCTCTCACTGGCTCCCTGGCGCCTTATCCCTCTGCTCATCTGTAGCTGGGGATGATATTTTTGAATGCATATTCGGGCTTGACTTGCCAACTCCCAATGCGTTGCTTTCAGATTAAGAATGTTCTTTCATCTTTCCACTTCCCCATGCGTGAATGAGCAGCTTTAGAGTTCCCTTGATGACACTCTTCTGCCACCTAGTGATAATTCACAACCAAATAGAACTCTGGGGATGCCACTGATGCAACCCTCATGTGAAGGATGAGACCCAGATGCCAGTCCATACACACCCACAAGCACTCAACTCACTCAGGAGATGCCTCGCAGCTGGGATTTTCAGGATGACCCCTAAGCTCTCCTCCCTGTTCTGCCTCTCCTAAGCCCTACTACTACTTACATAGGAGAGACAGCTGACTGAAGAACCTACTTCTTTTCTAAGAGCTCTCACAGAGACTAGAAAGAAAATTTAAATAAAAAGGAAATCGATCTCAGATGTAAGCAGACGATGGCCAGCACTGCAGGGTAAATGAAAAGAAAGTTCTTGAGGGCAGCTTGCTGTTCTAATTGTGTCCATCGCTGGTTTTAAGAAATGAGTGTAAAACTCAGATGATTGTCGATGCCTGTAATCTCAGTACATTGTAGGCTGAGATAGAAGGATCAAAGTCAGCCTGAGGCTACATGGCAGACCTTATCTAAAATAAAAAGGAAATGTCAACATCCATAGCAAAGAAACAAGCACAAATAACGACTTGGTTATCTTCTACTTCTAAAGGGCAGATATTTTATATAATCTTCAAAACAGCTCCATGAAATACATATGCATATGTGTATATAAGTGCATCTATTGTACATATATGTGCATATATAATTGTGTATATTTTAGAGTAAAATGTGATGCTTTGGCCTATGTATAGATGGTAAAACAAGCCAATCAAACTATCAACTCATCAATGTATTCCTTTTTTAAGATGAGAGTATTAAAATCTATTCTTTTAGCAATCTCGTTGTCGTTATTACCTGTGGTTGTTTTGAAGTACAAAAGTATTTTCTATCTCCATTTCACAGATGAGGAAATCAAGGCACAAAATGTGCCCAAAGGCATCTCACTGAAGGGGGAAGAGTCAAGATTGAACAATGCTACTTTCAGAGAAAGTAGATACTTTATACTGTCATCTACTGGTCAAAAAGTAGAATTCGAATTATGCCATCTCAGTGCACAGCAATCACCATCATTCCATTTCCAGATCCTTTATTTTTATTTTTTCTAAATTTTTGTCTTTTATTATTTTTTATTTTTTATTTTCCTTTTCTTTCTCTATCAATTTGTCCTTTAACTCAAGCTAAACTTTATAGTCATTTCCTAGATGATAGACACGGTAAGCAGTGCAGAATTACAACAAAAATAGCAACAAATATGACGTACTACCAAAGGTCATGAGCAGATCAAAAAAACACCGAGAACTCTGAACAGTTAAGGATGTGACTACATTAAGCAGGGAAAACTAAACCTGAAGAAAAGTCCACACACAGATGTTTCCTTGGTTGTTTTGTTTTTCTTCTTTTGTGTTCCTACTTTGACCTAACACTGGTTACACTGTGGTGGAACTGAGCAGAAGACACAGGCGCTGTATCTGTTAAGCCCCCCATGACAAAGGGAGGAAACAAGACATAAAAACTGGAGGGCCATGGGATTTCTACTGATTCTTCCTCCCATTTATTTTTCAAGTCTATACCAACTGGAAGCCCCAGTTATGAACTTACAATATGGTGGCCTCCTGGATCTGGCAACCAAAGCCTCAGAGAACCCTCAAATTTCGTGCAAGAGAAACCAGATAGAGCGCCCTGTGGTACACAGAGTATGGCGAAATCCCTCTGTGTCTTCCTCAGGCCTCTTCACTTATGGAGAATTACTGCCCAAATGGTTACCAGAAGATGAAGTTAAACCTTTTCTTTCTAGTCCTGCCACTAGGAAAAGAAGTCCCTGGAAGTTAGAGAATGTGGGGAAAATACTGAAAAAGAGAAGAAGCTGGAACAGGAGTTCTCAATTCTGTGCACAGGACAGCCCCCAAGTGAGATAGCCAAGACTTTGGAAACATTATTTATTGGAACTATCCCCCAGAGAAACTGAGTTAAATCTTTTTAACTGAGCCTAACGGGATTCCTTACCTACAAACATAACCACAATATAAAAAGTCAACATTCGTTAAAGGATTTTAGCAAGATGTTACTCAAAATGCCCAGAAAAACTGAAACTTTTGGCAAAGAATCAGGAAACTCTTATCACACTAAGGGAAGATCTGCTGGATGCGTCAATCCTGAATTGACCTAGACATTGCAATTAGATAAATATTTTACTAGCTGCTGTCCTATTATCTCCATAGTTCCAGAAGTAAATATTCTTGAAGTGAATGTAAAGATAAAAACATCCCTTAGTCGTGCTGGGCACAGTGGCTCACGCCTGTAACCCTAGCTGATTTCTGAGGATTGTAGTTCAAAGCCAGCTGGGGCAAGAAAGTCTGTGATACTCTTATCTCCAATTGACTACCAGAAAACTGGAAATGGCTCTGTCGCTCAAAGGGTAGAGCCTTGAGCTGAAGAGCTCCGAGGCAGTGCCCAGGCCCAGAGTTCAAGCCTCACGATCGACTGAAAACAAACAAAAAAAAATTCTCTTAGTCTGGAAAGGAGAGCTACAAAAAAAGAGAAGCAAGTGGAAATTTTAAGACTCTAAAGGGTAATGGCTGAAATACAAAATTTGAGGGAGAAGACGGTGGAAAGATGCAATAAAAGACTATAGATCAATAGAAATAGAGAGAGAAAATGAGAGAGAAAATCTTGGGGAGGGGGGAGAGAAAGCCTTCATAACAAATCTGCATTTCCAAAGAGCAACTACTGATGCTTCGTGGGATGAGAGTGAGACTTACCTTGCTGGCCAAGATCCTTAGCTATCATCCCAACTATTATTCAAAAGATGCCCAACAGAATGTGTAAGAATCCACTATGACAAGAAACATTTCAGTCTCAATAAAGTTTCTCTTTTCCCTGTTAATAGAAGGTCTAAGTATTAGGTGATTTTTTTAATCATAGGGCCAAAGGGTACTTAACTGGATTACCATAGGTAGAAAAATAGGTGACCAAAGTGGGTATTGGCTTTTTTTATTTTCATGTTTTATAAATGCAGGGCTGTAAAGCATCAATACAAGTCAGAATATTTCAGTGAGAAACTTTCCACAGTTCAGCCAATAACACATGAGAATCAATCAGCTCTTTTCTGAACAATGTCAGCATTTATATTTTTAAAACAATTAAATTTCTTATTGACAACCCTAAATGATATTTGTGGCAGTTGCTTCCTATTTTCTGCTTGTACTACGGCTGGAACTCATGGTATATCATCTTACTTAGCTTTTTGTTAACAACTAGCATTGGAGCTATGCCTTGAATTCTGGCTTTTTGTTGATTAGAGATAAGAGCCCTATGGATTTGTCTAACTGTACTTTGAACCACAATCCTTGGATCTCATAACTTGTATCTCCTGCATAACTGGGACTATAGGTATGGACCACCAGTATCCAGTAATATGGTACTTCCTTTGTGAAACAGGGTCTCACTATATAGATCATGCTGGGCTCAAATTCAAGACTCTCATTCCCCAGGCTCCCGACTGCTGGGATTACATATGTGTACTACTGTACTTGCCTCATCATTGAACTTCCGAGTGGCAAGAGAACTCTGGAATTGGTACTCACTATCAGTGCAAGTTTCTTTTGAGCTCCCTAGCAATGAATTGAGATCAGGCAAGCTCTCAGTATCCAAAACTGTATTCTAAGGTGAAATGGGTCAAGATGCATTGTACTCATAGTCATGAATTAATTTTTCAAATTTGTACCACTTTAAAATAAAAGCATAAAAGTAATAAACTGGTATTCCAGCATCAGACTCTTCAAAGAGGAATTCACTATTGAGCTGAAGTAATACCAACAACCACCACTAGATAGTGCCAGTGAGCCAAAAGTGTATGCTAGGGTAGGAAAGAAGGATGGATCTAATATTGTCTCTTATTTTTCACAGCAGCCCTCTGTGGCACGCACTTCTCTTATTTTTCACAGCGTCCACTGTGTCCTCTGTGGTGGGCACTATCAGCCTGGTAGGGCAGGGAAGGCATGATCTGTTGGATTTCACATGATAAAGCATGAAATGATAAAGCATCATCAGACAAGTGCTAAGGCATTTAACGTGAAAAATGAGGGCATCAAAGGCAGTCTGAAATGTGATTCACTGCTGTTTGTTCCACCACTTGTCTTCATTCATCTAGGCAAGCACGGAAAACTAGGATACTACGTATGACCCTTTTCTTTGTCTCATAAAGAGAGCTAAAGTCCCCCCATAATTGGCATTCGCTGATCCAGCAGTCAAGTAGAGACTGACTTGACTTCGACCCCTTTTTGTCATGAGACAGGACTCACTCAGTTTGTATGAGGCTTCCTAGGTCACCAAAGAAAGAAGACCACTTTGACTTTGGAGAAAAGTGTCTCAGCTCTGATTTCATCAAACATCTCTCCTGGTGGACAAGAAGTGAGTGAGGTGCCTGAGCCTACCCAGTGCCTTGGCACAGGACGGTAGCTCTAGAGAATCTAATTGTCCTGCCTTACTAAGGGGGAGAGAATAGAATTACTGCAGAAATTTGAAGAAAAGCATCTAGAGGTGTCTAGACAGACCCTGTGAGTCCAGAAAACAGCAAGAAAATAATCATTGATCACACTTATCTAGTCTTATGGAAAATCAGGCATTTTGCTAAGCCCTTTTCAGTACACCTATAGGCACTAGTATTGGTTGCCTGATAACACCTTTTTTTTCTGGAACAATATGTTTATTTGCACTGGAAGAATTGCCTTTCCTATACCATTTGCAAAGTGGGTTTGGATTTTGACTCCACTCTCAACCCCAGAGTCTTAAGCCTAATTCCCATGTCTTTAACGTAATAATTGTTCAGAGTTGTGTTTTTAGAGAAGGCATAAAGATATTTATGGAAGGCTCTCTAGAATATTTTTCTTTCTCCCGGGGAACTACTGGAATGTGAGGGCCTCATTTTCTCACTTGGCTGTCTTACTCACTGTTGATGCTCTACCATTTGAGCCATATCTCTAGTCTGGTTAATTGGAGACATCATCTCATAGATATTTCTGCCAGGCTGGCTTGGAATTGTAATCCCCATGTTTCAGCCTTCTAAGTAGCTAAGGTTACAGTTGTGAACCATCAGAGCCTGGCTTTACTCGTAGTAATTTTGCATGCTGACCTGAGACATTATCTTAAAATAGTATGACATAAGGACATAAGTTAAAAAATCACTGTTTCCTAAGGGTTGGGCTAAAAACAAGAATGAGCTGGGTGCTGGTGGCTGGTGTAACGTTAGTTATGTAGGATGCTGAGATCTGAGGAGAGTGCTTGAGACTCTTATCTAATAGTAACCTCCATAAAAGCTGAAAGCAGAGCTGTGGGTCAGGTTTTAGCATACTAGCATTGAGCAAAATTGCTCAGGGACAGTGCCCTAGCCCTGTGTATGAGTCCCAGAACCAGCACAAAATGAAAAGAGGAAAGAAGAAAGGAAAGGATAGGAGAAGAAAGGAAAGGAAAGAGAAGGGAAGGGAAGAAAAGGGAAGGGAAGGAAAGGAAAGAACAAAATCTTAGCTAAGAGAATAGCAGACCCATAAAGCTAGAAACCTTCAAATGTAGTGAGCTTCTAGATCAAGTCACACCTGAAGCTACATTGGGACTTCTCAGCACATATGATTTACAGTAGCTTAAGTTATATTTTCTGTCTCTCAGAGGCTAAGACCTCTTAACTACTACACTTAAATATGAGTATTACTACATTCTTGCACTGGTACTTGTTTTGTGGATATGAAAACCAGGACTTAGAAAATTGCTCAAGGCCACACCACTTGTGAGGATAATATTGATCCAGAGCTGTCTCATCCCCAAATGAGACAGCTGTTAACCACAAGTGATTGCCTTCATATTGAAACATCCTCCCAGAGAAAAACATCTGTTTCCTGTAGCTAAGGCCTTCATCCTACAAATCCTCCCTCAGATAACCTCACAGGAGTGCTAATGTGATGCTAGGTCCATTAGAATGAGTCCCTCACCTAGCAATGGATGAGCTGTTTCCAGAAAGTGTTGGTTTGTTTTCTGCTTAGAAGTAAGTATTCCAGAAGTTCAATGATATCACATGAATTTGTCAGGTAAATTCACATTGTCAGGAAAAGAAATGTTAAAGCAAAGATCATGACCATGTGGTAATATAACCAACCACATGCCTGCCAGAAGGGTGCAGGTACATCACAGACTGAGCACAGACACTCAAGCAAGTGCCATCATTTTGGAACCACTCCAGCTGCCTTCTCAGATGGAATCTGGGAGGATGGAACCTTCAGAGCCCTGAGTGTTCACTACACCTAACTATGATCAGACTACCCACTGCCCATTTCACGTTAGTTAAACCTACCAAAAAAACACACTCTTTTCTAAGATAAAAATAGAGTTATGTTCAACCACTATGGAATGCACTATGGAGGTTCCTCAAGAGACTAAACATAGAGCTCCCCTATGACCCAGCAATTCCACTACTTGGCATTTACCCAACCGTCCAGAGACAAAGACATACTAAATCCACTAGCTCAATGATGTTCATTGCAGCACTATTTACCATAGCAAAGATGTGGAACCAACCCAGATGTCCCTCAGTTGATGAGTGGATCAACAAGATGTAGTATTTGTACACAATGGAATTCTATGCTGCTGTCAGAAAGAATGACATCGCCCCATTTGTTAGGAAATAGAAAAACTTAGAAAAAAATCATATTAAGTGAAGTAAGCCAGACTCAAAGGAACATAGGCTCAATGGTTTCCCTCATTTGTCATAATCAGTAGAAACCTTGGCCTCTACTAGCAGAGATTTACAATAAAACAAAACCTAGAGACATAAGGCCATATAGAATGTTGCTAAATGAAAGGACCCCCAAGATATAGAAACAAGAGCCATCTAAAGTGTGACTGTTGTTCTTAATGTACTATGTTATTTCTCATCTTACCTTGTTATCTGATATATTGCATATATGTTTATTGGTTTATTTGAAATAGGATAGGAAAGGGGGAAAACAAGATGAGGAAAGAGGGTGGGAGAGGGCAATAGGGAAAATAACATGAGAAGGAGTAGCAGTGATTGTTAAGAAATGTATCTTCTATGGATCCTTCTTTGTCACCCTGTACTAGAATTAACTCCAAATGGATCAAAGACCTGGAGGTAAAAGCTGACACTCTGAAAACTTTACAAGAAGGAATAGGAGATACACTAGACCTCCTTGGCACAGGTCGAAACTTTCTTAATAAGGACCAAGAATCACAACAAATCAGAGAAAGGCTGGATAAGTGGGACTGCATTAAACTGCAGAGCTTTTGTATGGCAAAGGACATAGCTAGTAAACTAATTAGGAAGCCTACAGAGTGGGAGAAGATCTTCACTAACCATACAACAGACAAAGGCCTCATATCTAAAATATATCAACAGCTCAAAAAATTGAATCAATCCAAAACTAATCTCCAAAGTAACAACCATCTCATTAAAAGATGGGCCAAAGACTTAAAGAGAGTCTCCTCTGAAGAAGAAACAAAAAAGGCCTATAGACACATGAAGAAATGTTCAACATCTCTGGTCATAAAAGAAATGGAAATCAAAACAACTCGAAGATTCCACCTCAGTCCAGTTAGAATGGCCAGGATCAGGAAAACTAATAACAACAGATGCTAGAGGGGATGTGGCCAGGAGGGATCACTACTACACTGTTGGTGGGAGTGCAAACTCGTTCAACCACTATGGAAAGCAGTATGGCAGTGCCTCAAAAGGCTAAACATAGAACTCCCCTATGACCCAGCAATTCCACTACTTGGCATTTACCCAACCGTCCAGAGACAAAGACATACTAAATCGACTAGCTCAACGATGTTCATTGCAGCACTATTTACCATAGCAAAGATATGGAACCAACCCAGATGTCCCTCAGTTGATAAGTGGATCAACAAGATGTGGTATTTGTACACAATGGAATTCTATGCTGCTGTCAGAAAGAATGGCATTGCCCCATTTGTTAGGAAATGGAAAGACTTAGAAAAAGTCATATTAAGTGAAGTAAGCCAGACTCAAAGGAACTTAGGCTCAATGGTTTCCCTCATTTGTCATAATCAGTAGAAACCTTGGGCTCTCCTAGCAGAGATTTGCAATAGAGCAAATCCTTGATACAAAAGGCCATATAGTAGGACGCTAAATGAAAGTATCTCTATGATATAGAAACATAAGCCATATAATGAATGATTGTTGTTCTTAAGGTATTATGTTATCTCTCATCTCTTTTGCTGTCCCTTGGTTATCTCATATTGTTACAGTATCTCACTTTGTTGCCTGATATATCGGATATATTTGTATTTGGTTATTTGAAATTGGATAGGGAACGGGGGAAACAAGATGAGGGGTGGGGGTGGAGGGAGGGAAATGGGGACCAAGACATGTGAAAGGGTATCAATGTATGGGAATTAATGCACCATCTATCTGGCAAATGTCATGTAACCCTTCTATTAATTACAATAAAAAATATATGAAAAAAAGAAATGTATCTTCTATCTGGTGAATATAATTTAACCCTACTATTAATTACAATAAAAAATTAAAAAAGAAATGCAAGAGTTAATTCATGTTGGAAAGAAGGAAAGGAAGAAGAGAGGAAGGGAAGACAAAAGGGAGGGAAGGATGGGCAAAAATGTGAGAGAGGAAAAAAAGGCAGAAAGGAAGGAAGAAGAAGAAAGGGAAGGGAAGAAAGGATGGGAGGAAGAAGAGAAGAAAGGAGGGAAGAAGAGGAGGAAAGAGTGGGAGGGAGAGATGAAAGGAAGAAGGATATGAGAGGAGAAGAGATAAAGAGAGGGAGGGAGTTTAGGATTGAGGAAAGAAGATGAGGGAGAAGGGAGGGAAGAAGGGGAGAAAGGAAGAGAAAAAACTCTTATGAAAGTATTTTCCACTGAAAGGAAAATTTGTTCTATTATTTAAAATCAAATAGAACAATTAATCTAAGAATGTGTGTCCCCTAAAAATGCCATCTCACAAAGAAAGGTGACAGTATGAAGT
Source organism: Megascapheus bottae (assembly GCF_031878675.1). Lineage (NCBI taxonomy): Eukaryota > Metazoa > Chordata > Mammalia > Rodentia > Geomyidae > Megascapheus > Megascapheus bottae. The sequence continues at coordinate 26,650,733 of NC_143518.1, forward strand.
CACATGTTCTTTGAAGTTAGATTCTATATTCCCTTCTATGATAGAAACACCTGTCTCACTCCCTTCAAGTACATTATTCAAAAAAAGGTTTCATTATCACCCTGACCTTTTCTGTCTTTCTTCAAAAACACCCCCATTCCATAGCCTCCTCCTTGCACGAGGCGCTGTGGTTACAGAATTTCAAAGGTATACCCCAGCAACTGGGCTTTTGATGTGGGTCAAAAAACATGATTTTCTTATTGACGAATGGCAATGATGTTTTTGAATTATTGTGTTTGGTTTTCTGTTTGCACTTTAGGTCTCCCCAGAAAGTGACAAAACAAGGCAAGTCTCTGTCACCTTTTTCCATCACGTGACAGAATCTAAGCAAGGGAGAGCTGGGTGAGGATGGGAAATCCTGTTAGGGAGGCACAAGTGGAGGAGGATGAGAAGTAACTTCAGTGTCTAAGGTAGAGCACTGCCTAGAAACTGCAAGGCCCTGGGTTCATCCCCTAGTACTGAAGGAAAAAGAAAGCATTAAAGCTCAAAATGGTATTACTACAACTTATGCCCAGAAAAACAGAGAAACAATGCCTTTTCTAGGTTTTAGATTTGGCTCTGAGGATGGTCTCCGAAAGTCTAATGGTCCCTAACTCAACTCTTTGAGTGGTACTCACTCAAGAATGGTTGCTACAACTTGTTAAGTAGTTTAATTTCTACATTATGGGCAAATCAGCTGAGCTGAACAGCAGCTTCAATTCTACCCCATCCTCCTCCAGAACCCCTCTGTGCTGACATTATAACTGGGCTGTGTTCAGCTTTGCTACCTGGGTTTTTCCTGGAGGTAGATGGTAGGCTACCTTCAGGAGACAGAATGGCTGCCATGTGGGCAATACAGAATGTAAAACAAGGCAGACATAGACACCTTCCTAAGTATACAGCATTAATCCAGGTGCAGCCTCGGAAGTCACTTAGTTCAGCCTTCTAGTCTCCCTTTTTTGGTTGTACTTGTTAAACAGATAAAGGTCCAGGAAGTGAAGATGACCAAAGGTCATGATCCTCAGGAAAAAATGTACACCACTTTTCTCCCACCATGTGTTGCTTCCATTGGTCAGTGGAAGCTAATTTCTATAAAGCACACTCCACCACTGGATTGCCTCAAACACGATCTCCAGGCTTAGAACAGGAATTTAGGTGTTAAGTAATCAAGTTGGTATTGGTGAGATGGATCTATAACATAGCTCTACATTGCTGTCCTATGTACAGTTAAATACTTTCTGACAGGAAACTGATTGCCTCCCAAGTGTGTAAAATATTTTTTGTACAGATCATTCCAGTTAGTTAAAATGTTTTCCTTATATTTAAGATAAATCTCACTGTCTGTAACACAGGGAGCCTGATTTTACTTCTGAGATCTCATGAGGGCAAAACAAAACCATCTTTTCTCACAATCCCTTCGTCAGTGAAAGATGGTGCAGGATGTCCTGCTATTCTGATCTTCCTCAGTTCCTTAAACATTCCACCTACACAAAGGCTTAAAATACCTTCCTGTGTCTTGATCATTCTCGCTACATCTGCCACACTTTATTCAGAACATTCCTATGTGGGCCTCACTGAACAGGTGAAGATTTCCCAGTAGCATCAAGCAGAGAGAGGAGAGTTACCACCCTTGTTCTGGCCAGCAGAGGCCCTTGAACCTCATTTGGGCAGCAATATACATCTGTTCTTCACAACTTCCTCTATGGCCCTATCTCCCCACCAGGCATATATTTATAAGCATTGTGATCTACTGTTCCAACCCAATCAAGTCCAGCTCATCAGGGATGAATTGGCAGTCAAGAACATACAGAGATCTTAAGAAAGAAGTCGGTGCCAGCCACGAACAAGAGAGTCACATCAATTCTGTGGGGGCTAAACGCTGCTGCCATTGGGGAGTTAATTAAGTTCTTCAAGAAAATGTAAATGTATGAAAAGAAAAGCAAACCAGGCACAATTTTAACAACTGTGGAACATGAACAAATACTACTTTTGCAGAAACATTTGCATAGTTTACATAGAGAGATAATGATGGACTTCTAAATGTCTCTGGAAGCCTCTGTGTAAAAACATGAATTCTCTAAGCCAAGATTCAAGATAACTCCATGCTTTGAAATGATGCTGTATTATGAAATCCACAAAAATATAGCAGAAGGTTAGCCAGGTACTGCAGACTGATGAATTCCAAACATAAAGGGACCCTCCTCAAAAGCATCAAAGGTCAGTGCCTGAGTTGACTGTGCTATGGCCAGCCTTGAACTCACATCAATGAAAATGTTTAGATCCATGCCGCCATGTCTAATTAACATGGCAAACTGAATGTTGATGGAGAATTCAGCACTGTGTAGCTTCCTGATGCTCATTTGTAGGTGAAAGAGAATCTGTACAGACAGGACTTACTTTGGCTTCAAAAAGATGACCAAAAACTTTCAAAGACTAGTGTCATCTTTCAAAATTCTGTTCTGTGTGGTATTAAAAGGAGAGTGATAGCTCACTTCTGACATATTTTTGCATGTTTAAATAATGCCATCCCTAGATCATTCTATTTTGCTCTGATCTCACATTTAAAGAAGATTTATTTCTGATCTTGAAACGTGGAATACAAATACAGAGATAACTGGATAGGAAAAGATCCTTTTACTGTTGCTTGGTATTTTCCGAGACTTAAAGAAATGTCATGGCATGGAACATGGAAGCTTGTTAAAAATAAATTAGGGAGTGGGGAGAAGGGAGAAGGAAGTGATACGGTGGGTGAGTCTTCTAATCAAGGTAATCACAAGTATACAGACATGTCAGAATGAAACCCCCTTGTACAACTAATTGATGCTAGTCTCCTCACTTCTTCAAGGTCAGCAGGAGAGTTATGGGTTGTCTGAAGAAAATGATATAGCTAATACTTGGCTAGAACCAGGAACATTTAGCTTGATGCTTGGCCTGTTACCTAAATCCCTGAATCATAGTGCCGTGTTGGTATCTGTGTGTGCGGGGGGTTTGTTTTCCTCCATGGCAGTAGAAAGCAGATGTACCCTACTTTAGTAGGAGTCAATCAAGGTTTTCCTTTTCACCTTTTCAAGGAGAGTTGGAGAGTTATCTTAGAAGGGATTCAGAGAGAGAGAGAGAGAGAGAGAGAGAGAGAGAGAGAGAGAGAGAGAGAGAGAGAGAGAGAGAGAGAGACAGACAGACAGACAGACAGAGACAGAGAGACAGAGACAGACAGAGACAGACAGAGAGAGACAGAGAGAGAGAGGGAGAGAGGGAGGGAGAGAGGGAGAGGGAGAGAGCAATATTCATTGATGGAGATTTTTCTTTGTATTTTGAAGTTGTATCTTTCACAGAATAGTAATATAAAGTACACTGTTCTTTCCTTTAGGGATGTGGCTCCCATTCACGTATACAGACTCAAGATTCTCTACAATAAGAACTGCAGGTATGGCTCAAGTGGCAGAACACCTGCTGAGAGCAACGCACAGGCTTGTCAAGTTATCATGTGTGGTTCATTAGTTAAATTCAACACAGCTTTCACGCTCCAAATTTTCAACTTGTAATCATTTCTCAAGGTCATGACCCTGTGTAAGCTGAGAAGTTGAGAAAGATCTGTATTGTCTTACCAAACTCCTGACAAAAACAAATGAAGGTGTTTTTGTCTTATCTATTATCATTTCTTACTAACAGGTAACAGCCCATGGATAGACCACAAGAAGACTGAACTTAGAATGGACCAAACTACATCTGTTTCTCTAATTCTAATAGACCATATTGCTTTGTCTTGGGAATGTGGAAGATGTTATTTTAAAGACCATTACACTCTTCCACAGTATATTGTTCTGCATTTTATTGTGCCTTTAAAAAATCTGAGCATTACATAAAACCATGTTTGAAAGGGAAGATGAGAGACTTGTGAAGGAATTGTTTTAACTGCTTTATAACAGCCTCATAAGTGCTTCCACTCAGATATTGTCCATATTCTCTGCCATTCTGGGAAAGGAAAAGCAAAGGTTTCTACTTCCCTCATCAACTCCTAGAAGTTTTCTGAAGTCTCCAGTATATATGAATGCAGCAACCTTAACAGCTAGAAATGAAGAGGCTTCTGCCCCAGATGTTACCAGTTGTTTTGTTATAGCAGCACAGGCAAACGGTGCCCACCACAAGATATTCCATCAGCTGAATAGAAATAACCAGCCCGCAGGACATTCCGATGATTCAATTAGCAGTTATGCAAATATTCATGAACCACAAGAATCTTAACTTTTAAAGACTCACTCCCACAACCAGCAGTGGGTTTGTAAAATTAATGTGATCACCATGCACTCGTTACCTTCCTCCTCCCTCTCCCATCCTCCACCCATGCTTACCTACTGGAAGCCATGAAGCCCACAGAGGCTTTTTTGAGCTTTCGGAAGATTTCCCATCAAAATCAAAGGATTCAGGCCTGGAGGCTCTTGCCTGCGATCCACTGAAATCTGAGAATGTAGGTTCAAAGCCAGCCCAAGTAGGAAAGTCTGTGAGAGTCTTGTTTCCAATTAATTACTGAAATACTGGAAGTAGAGCTGTGGCTCAGATGGTAGGGTACCAACTTTGAGTGAAAAAGCTAAGGATTGAGAAATCCCGAGTTCAAGTCCCAGTACTGACACTAAATAAATAAATAAAAGTTTCAAATCACCAAAGAGAACTCTGAACCCATGGGATTGCTTCAAATCAAGAATGAGACTTGTAGTGCTTTCATCCTCAAAGAGGTCTATGTTGTCTCCACCCACCAAGGCCAAGAATTGATTCTAGCCTGACTCACTGGCATGGAGAGGAAGTAGTCCATGTTTACAGTTTCTGTTAAAGAATGAAGGAGAGCTCAGTGCCATACGTTAGCCCTGCCCCTGACCTTCTGGAAAAAACAGAAGGCATAGTTTACTTACTCATTTTACCAATGGGTTCTAGATGGATGAGCTATTCCTCTTGGGGATTAAAACTATAGGAGTGAGGGAAGGGGAAAGGGAGAGGAGAGAGTGACAATGGAGAGAGGGCCAGGCTGTAGATGCTTATTACATGCAAGACACCAGGAAGAACAGACACAATGAAAGAATGCTTCATACTTCCATTCACATGAAAGATGTTTGGTTGTTTTAGCTGATCATAACAAACGTGTGCGAGTGTTCATGCGTGTGTGTGTGTGTGTGTGTGTGTGTGTGTGTGTGTGTGTGTGTGTTGCTACAGATGGAGCTGTAATGCCTGCCAGCTCAACACTTTAAAATAGGATTGGAAAGGAAAGAAAAGAACAGAGTGGAGAAGTGAAAAGAGAGAGGGAGGGGGAGAGGAGTGGGAAAGGAAGGAGGGAAGAGAGAAGGGGAGCAGAGAGGAGAAGAGGGAAGGAAGGAAGGAAGGGGAGAAGAAAAGAGAGGAGAAAAGAGGGTAAGGGATGAGAGGAGAGGAGAAAGAAGGAGAGGAAAGGGGAGGGGAGTGGAGGGTGACAAGGGAGAGAGGTTCAGGCCTCTCACCAAGAGGGGAGTGGGGGGTAGGGAGAAGGGAGGGGAGAAGAAGGGAGGGAGAGGAAAGAGGAGAAGATAGCCTTTGTGGGCCAAAGGAAGAGACCTACAAGACGCCAACAAGCAAAATGACAATCAAATGTTATTAACGAAGTAAAAGAACAGGGTAAAGTCCTGGAGAAGGATGGGAATTCTTGGTCATATTTTAGAAGATATTTCTGAGAAGACAACCTGAGAGTAAAAGGGTAAGAAGAAATAAGGCCTGTAAGGAACACACAAATAAAAAGAAGAATCCCAAGAAGAAAGGGCATCTGCAAAGGTTCTGAGGTTAGAGTCTCATGGTTCCAGGAACTGAAGGGGATCACTGTGGCTGGAGAGCCGTGAATAAAGGGGAAGCTAGTATGAGACTCATGAGGCTGCGAAGGTAGACAGAACCACATCTAGAGGCCAGGCTGGGTAGGCCATGATCAAGAGTTAGGGGTTTGTCTTAGAGTAAAGAGAAGCTATGAAGGGCTTAGTGCTGAGCGGTGTAAGTTATGGTCAATGTTTGCTAAAGATCCCTTTGACCGTTGGAGTAAAATTGTACTTAATGAACTAGTTTCTCCTTTAAAAGCCATTAACCTATTTGGGACTAAATTGAATTTTCCAATCATGTACCTATCATTTTCATCTTAAAGACATGAATGGGAATTATCAAGAAAGGATATTGCTCTACTCATTGGGAAATTGTTTGGCCTTTGACTGGTCATTTCTTCAACCTGAAGAAAAATTGCTCAAATACTCTTAACTACAGAATGGAACTTGTGATAGTGCCTAGAAGGGCACAACGATAGAAGGGCACAACGATAGGAACTAAGTTCCCCAATCAGCCTGTCTCAATTGCTGGGTCAATGTGAAATCAATGGATGTGTGGCTAGGGCTTAGGTTGGGCACAGACTCAGACTACACCATCAGATTGACTTCTCAGGCACTCCTCAGGTGTCTCAGAATAAACTGCCAACGTTAGCAGAAAAGAACAACTTTCTATTCTCCCTGAAAGCTGGGGAGACCTCACAAAGAGAAGCTAGCTCAGCCTGCACAGCTCACCCAGAGCTCAGGAGTCCTCTGACACACGTGATGGAGATTCTGCCAACGTGCTTAGATTGTTTGATGATGCACCACTTGGAACGGTGAAGGAGATTCCACCCCCACAGGGTTGCCTGATTAAACAAAAAGTAAAAGCTGACAACTGGAGGGAAACACAGATGCTCAGACGCCTCCTTCTATCTACTGTGGAAATCACTGCTCAGCAAACATGAGCTGGGGAAATACCACACCATGGAAGAGATCAAAAGAAAAAGGCTCCTGTTGCTTAGTTGTTGTTTGGTCTGTGGGCTGAGGCAGGGGTCCTCTCACTCACCCATGGTCCCCAACTCCCACGCAGGAGAAGAGTTGAAAAGACTTTTCCCAGCTCCAGAGCACTGAAGAACAATAATGTTCAAAGCTAGGAAAGAATCACAAGGTGTTGTGAGTTCATGTAGAAAACTGAAAAATAGGCCTGTCTGAAAAGAATGAACTATAAGTATAGGCAAGTAGACTCGGATTCCCTCAGTCCAGCCAGAAAAGTGTTCTGTTTTCTCAGATGCCATCAGCTCAGGGCCTTCTTTAAGTGAATCTGTCCTTGTCTAAAAGTTCTTCGTTTATGTGAATTAAACCTTAAGCTACAATAATGGTTGCCTTTGATTCATTTATGAAGCACTCTCTGTCTCTGTCTGTCTCTGTCTCTTGGTCTCTGTCTCTCTGTCTGTCTCTGTCTCTCTGTCTCTGTCTCTCTCTGTCTCTGTCTCTCTCTTTGTCTCTCTCTGTCTCTCTGTCTGTCTCTCTGTCTCTGTGTGTGTGTGTGTGTGTGTGTGTGTGTGTGTGTGTGTGTGTGTGTCACCAAAGCATTTAAACAGGCTCTGACATTTAAAGAGCTGGGGATATGGCTTAAGTGGTAGAGTGTTCGATTAGCAAATTCAAGGTCCTAAGTTCAAACCCCAACAACATCAAATAAAAGATAAATAAATAAACAAGATGACTGGGAGAAGGTAGCAGGAGGGAAAGTGGGAAAAAACCATGGTAAGTGGTATCAATGTTCAAAAAGTAATGTATCCACTACCTGATGAATGTAACTGTAACCCCTCTATATATCACCCTGACAATACAATATAAGAAGAAGAAGAAAACCCGGGAGTTTTCTGTACACACAGATTTGGGGTATTTGTAGTTGTTGGATGTACAGGTGTGTCTCCACAGCCTCTACACACCCCGGGCGGCCTGTGGTTCTGGAGCTGAGGCACTGCGTTTGGGGGGAGGCACTGGCACCCTGCACTTCCTCCTCTTTCCTGAGGGTCCTTGGTATGAACGCCACAGGTGGACTCTGCACCACTGAGCTAATGAGGGGTGATCCTCAGCGACCTCTGAAGGTCAAATAGGAGCTCAAAATAGGTTCCGTCCCACTGCCTGAACTACTCCATGTTGAATCCCGGCTACCTCTTCCCCAGCCTGGACACAGCCTGGACAATCATATGTTCATTCCAAAAAGATTTGACCTGAGCACATAGCCTTTCATTGGTCCTAGAATCCATGATTTCACAGAAGGGTTGCCAAACAGCCTAAGAGAACACTAAGCCTAAGAAAACACCCTGGGACTTCACATTTGGCCTCTGGTGTGTTTGCTAGCATGAAGAAATGGCAGGCTTGTACTTTTAGGGAAGACAATTTATAGCCACTACTATATGTATGTGATACTGCTCCTCACTGTATACATGGTACAAGCAATTAACTTGAATTATATAATTTTTCTTGATTAAGAAAAAGATGTAAAACAACTAACAAGCATAATAAGTATCACAAGATTCCAGGGAACACAGTTTGGAATCTAAGTAAGTTTTTTAGTGTCATGCTGATGGGGGTAAGGGGTGGATTTGAGGTCCCCCTCCTCCATTTCTGGACTGGATGAGGGGAACCCACTGGCTGCATAGGAGAAGAAATCTAACAGACTATAACAACCAACATAAAAATCTTTTAAAAGTGATTTTGTCGACAAAAATATATTGTTATTATGTACAACACAACCAACATAAAATATTTTTAAATGATTTTAGATTAACAAATTATATTGTCATTGTGTCCAATACAGCATTTGAATCTGTACTCAGCATAGTAGAATGGTGAAATAGAAACCACTATTTCTGCATAGTGGCTCTATCTTGGCATTTTAATTTGGGAAGTTTTGTCTATTGGACTTCTCTCTGGTTTCCTCATTTTTGCATCATTGTCTGCAATTACTGTAAAACATCAGTGGAGCATGATCTGCCTTCCCCACCCCCGATATCTATCTACCAGAGTAATTCTGGTTTAAATCTCAGTTACTTATAGCCTGTGTTCCTTATGACAATTCTTTAAACATCAACCAAAGCTTACCTTCAGACAAGACCACTGCCCACTGCTCGCTCCAGTAACTGTGTCTACTCCAGAGAGGGGTTATATGAAAACCCCCGAGTCTTCTTTCATTCTGGGAGACAGGGACATTTGTTTAAGTAGACTGAGAGCTCAAAAAGACAGTGTAGGATGCATGTGAGAGTTCAGGACCTGGAGACTGTTTCTGACAGCTGTCTCGTTCACAGAGGATGTTTTTCTCACATGAAAGGCTGGAGGGTAACTGAGAGTGTACATGAAAAGGGCCAGCATCAAGGACACAAAATGATCTCCAGGAAAGTGTCATGGGGACTGGGAAAAATGGCACTAGAAAGAAGGGAACAAAACCAACACTCTAGTTTTGCACATTTCTTTTTTTATTATTCTGTACATTGTACTTGGGTTCTGTTCTTTGTTCTCTCCTCAGAGAACAAACCTATGAATTTCCTGGATAGGTTTTAGCTAGGAAGTCCAGCCAGGCCCTCTGTGTTCCTTGCTTTACATAAGTTGG